>NC_079370.1:2542500-2872500 GCF_021018895.1 Seriola aureovittata
TAATAATAAACTTTATTTGTATAGCACCTTTCATACAAGAAATGTAGCACAAGGGAATACATAAAATTAACATAAAAACATGTTAAAAGCATTGATCTAAAATGAATAACATTAATGTAAAATGGGATAAAATAATAAATTGTTAAATAAAAAGATATTTAAAAGACGTGCTGAGAAAAATGCACAGATTTGTAAAATGGACAGATCTCTGATAAAAACCCCCAGAGAGGGAACTTTACCGTTGCATTAAACACTTGACTGAAAGACGGACATATCCGAAGTCAGTAGTGGTCACGCTGATGCCATCTTGGATCCAGGCAGGGGTCCATTACCAAGGCAGGTGAAGTGGATGTGAAGTGAAGTACTATGTCACTCCTGCTGAACAACCCCCAAGGACGGAGAAACGCAGGTCAAGTGCGGGCGTCCACCCATCTGACACCGAGACACGCAGTAAACCAAATGCCACTCCAGACAACAGGGTAGAAGGGAAAATCCTGAAAAGTTGACTTTCTGAAGATGCCGGCTGAAGCTGAAATCGAAATGTTTTATTGGTGCATGTGTACATATACGGTCGGGCACTAAAACAGTTCATTATATCACTTAAGTTCCAACAGATGTAAAGACAGTTTACCACCCGGGGGCCGATGTTGGTAGCCATTGCTTAATCCCAATTTATGATGTATTTGAACCCTCCCTCTATTTCCCTGTGCCATGATTCAAATCACTATGGTTACAGAACTACATATTACTAGTTGGGGCCTGTCTCATCAACCCTGTCTCCTAGATTTCTGTACATTTTGTAGGAAATGTAATCGCTGTCTGGATTATGGTCAGTCAGCGTCTCCTCATGAAGGAGGCAGCGGCAGGAGTCGACAGGAAGTGGTTGAAAGGGGTTGGCAGACACACAAAGTGCAACACAATCGCACCCATTCTCAATAACCTCAAAGGAAGTTAGCGTGCTAACCGGCTAGCACTGTGGCATCCAGTCGGCCCTGAGGAAATACAGCTGCACGGAAGGCGTATTATAACCTCTTGTGTTGTAAATGCAACAATGGTTGAAGCTCTTAGCGAACTACCAGAAAACAGTCAGCCAATCAGAAGAGAGGCTGAGATAATAGAGCTCCAGAGAGAAGTGTGAGAGGAGAGAAGTCAAACTACACTGAGGTGGTTTCTGGTTCTTAAGACCACAGATATATCTTCTCATGCATTCTCAAATGTAATCATGCTACAGTCACTTCAAGTGGGGTCAATACACAAAGAAAACCAGAACACTATGTCAAACAACAAAAGCTTTTTTATTATTTCCATTATCACTTTTCTCAGTCAATATCGGCAGGCATAATTTGTTTTAGGCAGAACAACGTGGAGTGAGTTCTAGAGTGAAGCAGTAAGCAGAAAAATAAATAGTAGTGTGTACAAAAATACAACCTCACTGTACAAACGCTGCACCGCACAAAGCAAAGAGATGGGAGGCTCATCACACCTCAGACTCCACTGACGTATGGCACTTTTTAAAGACTGAAACAGTCGAGCCTGAAATTATCATCAGGAAACATGCGTGTGTGCGATTCTGTTAAAAACAACACATTAATCAGGTGTGTGTGTGTGTGTGTGTGTGTGTGTGTGTGTGTCACACAGGTAGGTCTGTAACAAGTCCCCAAACATTTGAAGTCTTGTGCGTATTTGTCTTTGGTGCGACTGAATGAGATAAATAACAATAACAATTTAAATGCAGAAATGCACTGAACCACATCCTTTTCCATCCAAAATATTTTTTATCAAGTTGTACGAGTAAATTTATATGAAATACACAGTTCAAAATTAGGCTGCCTCTGAAAACTGTGATTATTGGATGGGATTGATTTTCAGTATTGATTCTTTAAATCAAGCTTGTACTATATATGTCAAGTCATTTTGTATTTAGACTTTAATTGGTTAATGTACGCTTGTATGCGCAGCGGACTATAAACACTCAGCTGCAGACATCAGAACAAATCAATCAGAGGAGGTCAAACTGCTTCTCGTGAGCGTCCAACAATACAGTCACCAACAACAGCCTGACCGAACACGAGACTGCTTTCTGTTTTTCCATTTTAAAAGTACCTGAGTACCTGTTCAGAAAAGAAACACAGGATCTCATAAAAGTGCAGCCGTCTCATAGATAAAGTATGATATGGTTAAACCGAGCAGCACTGTAGATGCAGGTAAAAAAAGAAAAAAGATCAATTTCCACAAGTGTCAACACAGATCTCGGTCACTCATGCAACAGAAAGTGTGCACACAACTGGTAAAACTGTCTTGGAAATCTCTCGTGCGACGTAAAAAACAAAGAGTGTCATGCATTTTTCTTTTTTTTCTTTTTCTTTTTTTTTTTTTTTTTTTTTTTTGTCATGAGCGATCAATAATAATTCCTAATCTTTCCACTGACGGAGCAGCAACACGGCAGATCAAAACATGACAAAGATGACTCGCAGGAACCATTAAAAAAAAGAAAAGAAAGCAAGAAGACATCCTCTGTCTCCGCACTACTTGAAGCCAATCATGGGTGAAGCGCTGAAGAAATGCTGAGCAAAGAAACTTCACTTCTTGCTAAACACACTTGCGAAAGACTCAACCACAGACTCCAGATATGTCAGTTCCAACAGCAGCAACCTCTCACTGTCCATCATGCATCAGGGCTATGCAAATGCAAAAAAAAAACGGTTAAAAAACATCAATAGCAGCAAAATATGAATAAATAAATACATCATATCACAAAAACACATTCATCTGTGGACTTACTCCACGTGGCACAGATCACAACAGAAAAAATAAAAACAGACGTTAAGAAAAACATTTTTTTTTTTTTAGACTTCCAGAAATATCTTCAGTATTTTTGGAGCTAAACTACACTACACACTGTAGACCAAAGCGTCAGTCCTAAACACACCTCATTGTGGATAAAATGAGGACTTCCCGCCGAGGTCTCGATGCTGCAGGCGACACATACTGAACCTACAGTTTGCTACTGTACGCTGGGCTATCAAACAGGCATCAAAGACCCCCTTCGCTAACGGGCCGAGTGGTGATCGACGTGTGGCCACTGCTCTGCAGGTGCTCGATGGGACTCGAAGGTCTTGAACTGCGACGGATCAGTCTTTGCTCTCAGTGCGCGTTCGTCTGATGACTGAGGAGAAGAAGCTGCGGCCTTGCAGCGGCCCCATCAACATGGGAGCCTGGTTCTTGTGGACGATTTCAATCTGGTGTGAAGGAGAAAGAAGAGTTGAAGGTTTAGTCTGGTGCCGAGCTGCTGGTCACTGTAAGATCTGGAAGGAAACAGACGCCGCGTTTCCATTGCGGATTTGTGCGAAATAGAAGCGATTTCTTTTTTAGAAAAGTCAACAAAACCCGATTGCGACTGTTCTTCAGGTGAGTGATGTTATGCAATATCATTAAAATCAAACATGGCGACAGATTTCCAGCATCTGCTGAGAGTATGTACAATGACATCGCTTGTATCCACCACAACAGCCGTTGTCGAAGGCGATGACGGAAAGTCAAACCCCTTATAACTGGCAGCAGCAGACAAGTCTGCTGTCTTAAATGTTTTTGGATGTCATGCGACTGCTCACATCAGGTCGTGCGATTTAGATGAGGAAAAAACGGGTTTCCACTTCACTTTCGCAGTCATTTAAAAACCATAAACCCGGAGAATCTCTGTATCTGGAGACTCTCTCTACGTTCTGGTGCTGAGAGAGGTCGCTCAGTTTGTCAGGTCACCAGGTCCAACAACTTTTCAACTACTGTTTCACCACCGGAGAAGGTGGTTTGAGGTAAATTGGTTCTCCAAGGATTTACAGAGGTTCTTGAAGGAGGCTCCAGTGAGTCCTTGGCAACACGAGCAATCAACAGTTCATTATACCCACTGCTATCTCCTCGCAACGTCATCAACAACATACAATCCCCCATATGGGTCCTGAGTCCATATGGCTTCTTGTCAAATGGGGTCTGTTGGCATATGAGTGTATGTTTGAGGCTCCTAATGTGACAAGGTTTGAGATTCCCTGGGGTTCATGACTCTGATAATGAATGGCATCATACATTATGGTAGATTACGGTAAAGTATGGACTTATGGGTATAAAGTCTGACGATATCCTGTTTTCCAACAATGATGATGCCTTCTCTTCTGAAGGCTGAAGATCAATGGAACAACAAATATCGGCTATCTAGGGTTGTCATATTAAGCACATAATTTATTTGACTGTTGCACTAAAAGACTAAACGCAGTAATGGGGAGAGGAAATGCTACCATCTGCATTAAAGGACCACATTCACTTCAAAGGACAGCTGCCATTTATTGTACTTGCACTCTTGACTCCGCAGCAATTACCAGCTTTTGTAGGCTTTCTTCCACCATTAAACGTGATTGAACTTAATGTTCCTGATGTACTTTACAATATGCATGATAACCTTTTTGGGAAAGACATTGGGGCACAGAAGGAAGATCTAAAGGAATACCTGAGATTTGGGCCCTGTTTTAAAGATGCAACATTAGGCATTTACATGTATCAAGAGCCCCAGTTACAGAGCAATATGGCACAACAATTAGATCAAATGAATTATGAACTGTATGTAATGTACTCCATCAAAAATCATCCAAGCTAAGAAAACTGTGAGGGCATTAAATACGAGACTTACCTAAGTGGGATTTTTTATCAAAATCATACAGTAAAATCTCAGTTTGTAGCAGTTGTTACAGACCTAGTTATCAAAGACACAGTGATACCCGTCAAACGCCACTTCAAAATGCAAATGGCTTGACGGTGTTAAATATGTCATGCATGCAGAGGAACAGAGATGCATTTGCATAGTTGTTGTTAATAATTAGTAGGATAACATCCCATTTCACCTGTCATGTTTTTATAAGCATTTAGCAGGTCAACTGATTCAAATTCAGCCCCGACATACAGTATGAATAACTCGCCGTGGAGATCACTGCAGCACATTTATGTATTGTCAGATCCAAACTTTGCTCCTGTGGAGTTGTGCCAGCAGACACAAGAGCACTTGCAGGCTACTCATTTTGTCATGCATTGGGTTTTTCTAGCTTTGCCTGGGCGATCCATATGTAAATCTCGGCAGCACTTCATCTGCAGTGGTGTTGTAATTAAAGCTAAACAAAACAGTAATCAACACAAACTGAGGAGTTTCATTTGGAAAAAAATGAACTTGGGATAGAGAGCAAACACTTGTCGAGGTACACGTCGAAGATGTAGACGGTAAGCAAATTACAAGAAGTAAGACTTGCATCATCAAGTATTTGTTATCATAAATTACTGCGCAAAAAAAACAAAAAGCAATGATATATGGGAGAAATGCAAGGAACAGATAACTGCCCTGGATGCCAGTCTGAAACCAGTCCTTAAAGAGCCTAATAACAGTGAATATTTATATTTTTTAATGATCTTAACGCTCGTTTTCTTTGTTTTAAATCTTATCATCAACCTTTAACTGCATTGTGTTATGCTGACAGGTGTTTGTATTATTTTGTCCTCCCTATAACCCTCACGAAGGGAGTAAGACTGCTGTGTTGATTGACAGTTGTATCAGTGTTGAGATGTCAATCAATCACGGCCTGTACACGCCCACACGGTCCTGAGAAGAGCTCCAATCAGGCGAGTGAGACCGTCAGTGCAGGTTGAGTAATGACACTCTCAGGTCTCTACAGCAGTAACTGAAAAATCATTGTTTTTGTTGATGTTAAAGATCTCACCTTGCTGCAGTGATGTAATAGTGCGCTCTGTTCTGTAAACCACGACGTCACTGTGATGTGTGAATAAAGCTGTAACAGACGGGTGTCGACAAAGATGCTACAGACTCCGAAACGTTCAACCAGAATAATCTGGTGAAAAACTTCTGTTGAGTCCGGTGTCGACTTCTCTACGAGCTGCTGTTAAACAGTCCGGTGTATAGATTGCGCAATATATGGTTTGGCTCAACTGCGGCTCTGTGCGATTCACAATGAGGAGACGTTTAATGACTTACAGTGCAGGGAGTCTGCATCCAAGGCTCACCATCAATCTGCATCGGGAGGGATTTACTGGTTCTGTGAGAAACCGATAGGACATCATGTTACAGTGAAACAAAAATCTGCATTAAAAAACAAACACACTTAAAATGTCATATCAGGCAACTTCACACGTTTCTCCAAAAGACAGGAAGTGATTATTTTAATATTTCAGTTCACTGACCTGATGGTGACGGAGGAGCACTGTGCCAGACGTCTTCCAGCGCTCTTCAGGCCGGTGTAGATCTGACCCATCTCCATGGCTCCTTCCAGCCCCACCACCTCCAGCAGCTGGTCAGACAGATCTAAAACACGAAAAGACACGTCTTCAAACAGAGAGTCCAGCCAACTGGACACGTTTCTATCACACAAGTCCTGTGTTGATATAATGGCATTGTTATAATACATATTTAAAAACAAGACAATAAGAAAATGTGTCGTTCTCGTCAGACGTGAGCACATATTATACTATGCCCTCAGAGTAGAGTTTTACACTGCTAAATATGCTAAACGGCATTATTGTCTGAAAACCAAGAAGTAAACACTGAAATTTAATAAGAAAGTGAGAAAGGAAAGAAAGTGTGAAGGAAAGTGAGGACAGATAAAAGAATATGACATGTTATGTTCCTCACTTCAGACTTTGCCTTCTGCTTCTGAAACATTTAACATTCACTGTTAAAAGAGAAAAAAAAAGAAAAGAAAGAGGCACCAAGAAACAAGAAAAACAAAACAGCTATTAATTAGATTGCACCGGCAATGCAAAGCAATCTTGTGATAATATAATTATTAATTTCTCTTCTGTTTTGCAGTTATGAGCATTGATTTTGCCCCTGCTGGAAGCCCAGTGTCATGCAGGGCCCATCTGTTTCAGCGGCCCGTTCTGCCTCCGACTCTCCATCGACTCGTCCCTCCACAAATTAAGAAGCTGCTGCCTCGCTGTTGGGAGTATAGAGACACTAATTGAAACTAAGACCCATTTTTAGGTCCTTGGTGCGTGCGAGCGAGTTAGCTCGCTGTCACCGGTGCTGCTCTGTCGCTGTCATGTTTATCTGAGCCGTGTTGGTTTCCTGTAGGAGTGTCGTAGGTAATGTTGCTGTTGTTGTGAGGTGTTGTTGTCGCTGCCAAGCTGTGGTGTCCAGCTGTCACCATGGTGATGGACATGCGTCCGTCCCTATCTCAGTGAGTGCAGTGCTTTCCAGGGTCGGAGTGGAGGAGTGTGTGTACATACACAGCAGACCTCTTGACACTGGGCTTTAAAGCTGCTTCCCCTCCCCCCCTCATGACTTCTCACGTTAATGCAAACAGCTCACACAGACTCGCACTGACACGTATGATGGACAGCGTCACCAAGGCGATAAGGCTTCCTTGTTGCCCGGGGCTACAGAGATACAGTATACCCAAGGGTGCTTAGTGTGGGAAAGACCACAGAGCCTCTCTGCCAAATACAACAAGTTGAGGAGGACTCCTTACCGCCAGTGGATGTTTATTAATAACACAACTAAATATGTTTGTCCTGCTTTTTAGACCAATATTAATAATAATAACTAATTGAAATAACTAATTGAAAGGAATAGTTTTTACACTTTGGACATTTTTGACACTTTGACATAATTATGATGGATATGTGGTAAAATCTTTGGTTGTCAATCCAAAACAGTTGTAGATTGAACTGTGAGACACAGCTCTGACACAGTGTCAGTGAAATTTAGGACGTGTCTACAGCTACAACCCAGAAATGTGCCACATTTTGTAAGCACCATTTTTAAATAAAGTTTAGAGGGGGAAAATGAAATGAGAAAGAGGTCTGATGGACTCTTTGAGAAGAGATGAGATGAGAAGACTGAGCCATGAGACTGTTAGCTTAGCTTTAGCATAAAGACTTGAAACAGGAGGAAACTGCTAGCCTGGCTCAGTGGAAAGATTACAAGTTAAGCCTACCAGCACCTGCAAAGCTCAATAATTAGCACGTTATATCTCATTTGTTTAAAGGTGCTTTTTGTAAGTTTCTTGCTGGGAACGGCTGGTGAGGATTGTCGCTTGCAGAGAACTGGCAGCGCTACGTCTTCAGGGCAGATTGGACGCTACAGCGAGTTGCTATCTTAAACTGTCGAGATGGGCCGGTGCTAGCTGGTTAGCATGCTAATTTTAGTAAAAAGAAGAGCTGATAAAAATAGAAGCAAAACAAGAGTTAACATTGGTGAGTAAAGGACAAAAATTTGATGCTGAACTCGCAATGTTTCTTCTAGACTGGTAAGTAAGCAGCTGTTAATGCTGATGTTGGCTATGTAGCAATAGCGAAACTTACAAATACCTCCTTTAATCTGTCAAAAACAAATAAAGCAAATTACAATTTACATTCCCAAAATATTGAGCTACTCCTTTAAGATGTTACACTATTTTGTTTTGAGCAAAAATAAGTATTTCAACTCAATAAATAACTACTTAAAGCCCAGAGATAATGAATGATGTGAGAACATGTTATGATGTTGGACCAGGACTTCAAAATAAGCTTAAAATGAACCTACACTTAATGATTTCAATAAAGGATAGTGAGTGAAAGCCAGATTTAGTCTAGTGTGATTTAGTGGTGAATTTCCATTTTTATTTCGAATCCTCAGCTATTATTTCTCATATTACAGCTGCAAATGAAATACCTGGAACAAGGATCAAAAATAGACCCTGTCAAATATAGAAACAAAGTCATCGTGTTTACTGTCCCAAGATAAACTGGGAGAAAAACTGAGTCACCCAACTGTTTATGCCAGAAGGAGGTTGAATTGTGAACACACAAGATAAGCAGCTGGTGGCCAAATATAAACCCAAACACCCCTCACTTAACCTACAATCAAAACTGATGTGGCTCACTCGGGTGATGGAAGCAATATTTGACTGTGATAAACACACAACACACACACACACACACACACAACACACACACACACACACACACACACACACACAGAAGGTGACAGTGGTATGAATGAATGTCCATATGGGAGATTCACAAAAGGAGCGCTGTGGCTTTAATCTCAGCCATGCCTTCCCGTCCGAGTGTGGGATTAGAAACGGCGTCTGTGTCACTGTCAAACAACTACCTGTCGAGGCCGGTGGCCGCACTGACACATGTGGAGCGACGGGGTGAGGGCGAGGGAATGAAGGAGGAACAGCGAGGGAGCGGAGCGGGAACAGCAGCCGATCAGCTGAAAGTAAAACTAAAGAAGAATGGCGGGAGGAGCAGGGAGGGCGCGTGGAGGCCGATCCTACAATGAAAGCTTCATGGGGCTTGTCATGGGGCATCAGTCCCCCCCACCCCAACCCACCCCACCCCCCCCCCCCCCCCCCACCCCCCCCACCCCTGCCCCTGCAAAAACCTCAGTCCTATCCTAAATAATTCACTCCACAGCCATTCCCTTCCACCTGAGGGGCTTGTCTCCTGGCGTCACCAGCGGGACGATTTAACAGCTCCCGAAAGGTCAGGGTTTTTTATGTCCCAGCCACCCTCCAACCCAAACACCCACACACACACACACCACACACACACACACACACACACACAGACACAAACACACACAGAATAATCCCTGCCAACAGTTTGATCTGTGCGTCGTGCTCGGCGGTGCCCCCTCTGGGCTAATGCACTCCTGTGTTTACCTCTAAATACGGCGTTCTCTTGATCTGACAACTTAGGCCGCTCACCTTGAGGGCACCTTCAGCAAGGGCATCCATTCTCTCTCTCTCTCTCTCTCTCACACACACACACACACACAACACACACACACACACACACACACACACACACACACACACACACACACACGTGTACGCCAGCACACATCAATAAACAGGCACAGGGAGACACAAATGGGCACAAGCTCACAAAGACACACTCCCCACTCACACTAAGTGCCTTCCCAGCTCTGGACTATAACCTTTTTTTTTTTTTCCAACCACAAACACCAAACTGATTGATTTTCATTCAGGGATTAATGGAGTGTTCGTCGTAGCAAGGTTGGGCTTTGAATTGATCAACTATCTCCCTCACGGTCTGCCCTCTGACAGTCACATCATCACGTTAGAGAAGTTAAACGCATCCAAACATGCAACAGTTTTCGGTAGGAGAACGTCTACGGTTTGTTTGGGTTGATTATTTTATAACTGCACCGTCCCCGCAGTGATTTACAACTCCTTCTCTTGTTCTCTCGGCTTTTCCAAAGATCACAAAACATTTATTTCTGATAGTACAGTAAACGCTGCTGCAGATTTTAACAAGCTTTGAAGGCGCAACAGCTACTGAAATCCAAAGGAAACAAAAAACTGAATCATATCAGGGAAAGAAAATAATAATAAAGCCTCATAGACAGCTTCACAGAGCTCTGTTTTTACACCAGTCATGTTCTGACCAGTGAAGTCTCATAAGGGATCGCTGGCAGCCGAGTCTGGAGATCCTCACTGACTCGTCATGTTTCAAGTCCGACACTGATTGTAACATCCACTTGATCCCCGAGTACAAACACACCATCACTGCAGGAAACCTAAAAAACATACTGCGCATCACCTGAACGGGCAGGAGTTAGACATGATGGAAAATAAAAAACAAGAACCAAACAGATCCAGAACTCATGGCAACAGCTCATTTGTGAGGAGGAAAGAAGGAAGAAACAGCCGTGTTTCAGCTAATAAATTATTTAAGAAAGTCTCTAAAACCAAAATAACTTAGTCATCTAGCAGTGAAATATTTTAACCTCTTCAAGTCATGTTTGATCCTCGCACATACTTAACATACTGATGTTAAGCAGGTTTAATAATTACCATGTTCACCACCTTCGTTAAAAGGAGCTATTTGTAGGTTTTGCTATTGCTACATAGCCAACATTAGCATTAGCTGTTTACACACCAGTCTTGACAAAAGCTCCAGCTTTTTTGTTGTGTTTATAAGACAAGAGGTGATAATACGTCCTCTGAGCAGCGTTACTTCTTCAGGGCAGCCTGGATGCTACAGTGAAGAGATGGTCCAGTTGGACTGGAGCTAGCTAGTTAGCATGCTAACTTCAGTAGGAGAGAAGAAGTGATAGGAACAGATATAAAACAAGATGGTTTCCACTTCTGGAGACAGCTCTTTGCACGTAGAGGAGTGAAGTTTGATGCTGAACTCACAACGTTTCATCTAGACTGGCGAGTAAACAGCTGTTAATGCTAACGTTAGCTATGTAGCAATAGCAAAACTTACAAATAGCTCCTTTAAGCATATGGCCATGCTAACATTTGGCTAATTAGATCTAAGCACAAAGTACAGGTGAGGCAGAGGGGATTTCATTATTATCAAAGTATTGGATATATTTAAATTTTGGGCTGCTGGTTGAGGTAGAGGAAAAGTCAAAAGTAAAAGTGATGCACATGAATGTCGGTTGCTCCACTAGTAGTAAATATCCAATCTGACAGTTTTTGAGATATTTCCCTCTCGCCAACTGGATATTTTTTCCTTCTCCTAAAAACGCTTTCAAGTGGCTCACACCGTTTCACCAGTTCACCACAGAGCAGCTGACTCATTCTGCTTCATTCATTCATATACTCCCATTGACGGGCTTCCTTTTGACGTAAATGGATTCAGGGGTTTGCCCAACAACCCCCCTCAGTCCGCTCCTATTAACTGAGCCTGTCCACTGGTGCCTGCACATACCATTAATACACAAGTGACAGTTCCAAACAGTGACATGGTTGTACCTCTTCTTTGCAAACAAAACCTGCTAGCTATGATTCACCTTGTCGTCAGTGAAATATTCATGCGCTCGGGAAAAGTTTGGCCGAAAGTTTAGTCTTTGTTCCATCTGATAGGAGCAAGGACAAGGACTGTCTGTGGGCTGTCTAACCTATTCAACTTACAGTATTATTGGCCCTTAGCACAAACCAACCATGATCAACAGTGTATGCAGGACCTTGAAACTGCTGTTGATAACTCACCAGTTACCGTGTGACTTCCCAAACATAGATTCTGTTTTAAATCAAGCAGTTTGCATTTGTACCTCGATGTGCTCGTACCTTGAACTGCAAACATGAGCTCTTTGGGGTCGACCACCGGTGTCCTCTTGTCTTGGCCCTTTTTCCCTCCCTTTCTGTTTCCCCTCCTCTTCTTGCTCTCGCCCCAAAGGTTGGAACCGCCGTGCATGCTGGGAATGTTGAGAATGGCAATGCCTTCCAGGGAGATGGTGCTGAGGTCCAGCGTAACACCATCACACTTTCAGACAGGAGGAAAAAACGGAGGGGAAAGACGTTCATATGGGTAAGCAATGCACGCTGCATCTGGGTTCTGTAGTTTGAGCAGTAACAGGTCACGGCTGCTGGACAAGAACTATTAATTCTCAATTATCAGAGAACCAGTTGTGTCTTAAAATTGATGAGTAAAAAAATCAGATACAAATATAAAACCGATGCACTTAACCTTTGAAAATTACTGAATGACTAAACACCCACAATCCACCTGATGAACAAGCATATATCGGATGTAAATATGCATTTGAACCATGTCGCCCTGAAGCAGCTGCGTAGTTCAGAGATTCTCCGGTTAGCAGCGCTAACTCTAATTATACCCAGTCTAAAGTAGTGAGGGTAAAGGTAATTCACCCTCTAAAATGTTTAGAAATCAGCTGGAACAAGAGCGACGGTTGAGCTGCAGTGATGGTGACCTCCTGTTTCAGTGGAGTGTCCTTGTTCCTTTGTCAGTCTGTATTTGTTTCTGCGCCTCTGCCTGGACCTGTCTCTCTGTCTGAGCCGGGACGCGTCTCTCCATCTGAGCCCGAGCCTGAAAACGTCTCCCCAGCTTAGTCTTAGCCTGAAAGTGTCTCCCGGGGTAAGGGTCTGACGCTCAGCCTAAACATTTCTCTTTGTCTGAGCCTGAGTGAGAACTTGTTTGTGCCGTATTCGTCTATACCCGTCCGTCTGAACCTCAGCCTGTTTTTAAACCACCGTTGCTGTCAATTTAATCCGATTAAAGCTGAGAGGAGTCGACCGCAGTCGTCAGGCCAGTAATAAAAGAGCCTCATACCTGCTTTACTCCAGTAGGTACTTATCCAACACTAATTAATAAAGACCTCTACACTGTGTGGATAGCTCTGAGAACGGGGAAGATGAATTGTATAGACACCATCTTCATTATCACTCAATATCACACACAGCAGGGTCATGTAGGGCTAATTACCTGTGTGTTGAACTGAGGTTCGGTGAGAAGCGGGGGGTGAGGTGTGCAGATAGCCTTCACACATCAACACTTTGTCTGGGTGAATTTGAAACTATACAAATTTGGCCTATTTATGGAACAATGGCTGACCGGAATATTTTCATTATTCTTAGCTGACCACACGGTTTAATCAAATATTCCTACTAATATGAACAATGTATGATCTCACGTAATAGAGTTGATATAAGGATAACTGTGACTTTGTTCCTTTTCTGTCTCTACAAACTGAAAAACACACGGTTTGATTTACCTCAACCTCCAGAAAGTCGTGGAGCTTCTTACATGTGGCCGAGAAGGTCTCCGAAGTGCCGAACTCAAAGTACCACAGCTTATTCTTTGTTCTGAAAGAGACAAGACAACAGGAACTGCAAAGGGACCAAGAAAAGAGGAAACATAGGAGTGTTTTTCCCCCCACATCAAAATCTGAACCTTGTATAGTCGTAGCGTCTCTTCTTCTCCTCTCTGTCTCTAGTCCCCTACATGCTGAGCTTATGACAAAGAGAAAGAGTCTGTAAAGGTGTATTTTTTTGTGTTTGAAAAAAGGGTCTTCTGAACCACACAGGAAATACACCTCTCATGTTTACCGCTGACCAAAATCCCAGAGTCATTAATCTCCAAAGAATGCATAATGTGCATCATTAATCACGTATCGAAGCAGGTGATGAATCCCAAGTAAGTTAAGGAGGCATCTGAGGGAGCACACGGGGTGACCGTTGGGTACCCATGCCCAACATTAAGGCCCTGTGAGGGGTGTGAGAGGGTAATCTACCTGCCCCTGCAATTAACAGAGGACTGGGGTGCTGCTCCCCGGGCCTCCTACTGCACACATTCCCATTACTAAGGCTGATGATCAATGACCTCGCAGGAGTGAGTCGCCATCTGTCCCCTACGCTGCTCCCAGCCTCATGGCTACCAGAACAAAATGTCATTGTATTCTTACATTGGAGACTTGATTATTTGTTGAACCCGTCTGTTATGTTTTTGACGCTCCGCACGTCTCTGCAGTCATGCTTATCATGCAAATATACGTCTTACAGTGCGATCCAGACCTTCAGAATTGAAATGAAATCATGTGAAATTGAAGGGAGAGTTTCATATTTAACACACATACATTTGTGTCAGCGTGAAGTTGTTATTTATTTGACAGCTACAAACGAGCAAAAATGCATCAGCGCAGCTTCAAACATGAAAGGGAACAAGATGGGAAAGATTTAATGTTGGTCACCTGTACAGGTTGAGGCCAGTCGGGGGGGTTATAGACTGGAACTATGAAATTTATTTTGCCAGTGGAGCCATCCCTCTCCGTCCTTTTTTATTCTTTTAAATAAAGAGAACCACAGTTTCTTGCTGCCAAAATAAGATGCATTAAAAGAAAAGCTGCATATCCATAGAAGCTCTTTTAAGCAGGAAGTATGAAAACCTACACATGAAGTGAATCACACACATCAAACAATCACATGTTGTTGTCTTTCACTTCATCAACCTGCACCCGGATGAAAACTGGCTTTTAGCAACATCTTGGGCAGTAAATATATTGTGCATTATCCCTGTTAAATTAACAATAAAATAAAAAATAACATAAACTCAGTCAATAGTTGCCACTACAGGCCCGTAGTTCATACTGCCTCCTGACACTAAAGGTTTCTTTGACGGCACAGACATAAAGCTTGTCCGTCCGTCCGTCCTCTAAAGAGCCTATCCTGGCACACTTTAGGCAAACTGAATTTTTCCAGTAAATCAAACTCTTTTCAAATCAAAATCTTTTTTTTTACAATTTTTTTTTCTTTTTGATACAGGTGACATTTTTGACGTGATGGCGGCCGTACAGGAAATGTCAGAGAGTCATCAAAATGACGAATGATAGTGAATCCTCTTCTAGGAAGTGTGAATATCAATACCAGAGTTTTATTGCAATCTAGTATCTCGCTGGTGACAAACCTAAACCCAAACCCAGAGTCAGGCTTGCAATAACCACGTTGTTGTTGACGCCTATAGGAGTTAGATGAGAGGGTGTTTAGGTTTAGTGTGAAACAGATGTTACGACAAAGGCTTCAGATCTGAGGAGCATTAAGTTCAAACTAACTGTAAAACCTCCAGGCGATGATGTGACCCTTCTGCACCACATTTCAAGCATATGATGTGATGCCAATATGAAAATCACAGTCACATAACTTCACAAACCAACACCTCTTCAACATCTGAGCGGGTTTTAAAATTGCTTATGCAGCACAGTAAATTAGGTCCTGGGTAACGGCATCACATTTCCAGAAGACTGAGTTGACTACACATATAGTAACACTGCAGCTGCAAGTCACAACTAACTTTTTCCACTCACCCCTGGTCTGAGGTGAATTACTCAATGGAACATGTTTCCTCTCAACTCTTTGTGGCAAATATCCAAAGCTCCTCTTAGTGCCTTCAGTGAAAACAGACTGCAGCGAGTCTCACTGAAGGTGAGAAACAAGTTACGTATACTTTATGTTTTTTTGGAAATTATTAAGTGACGTTAAGCTCTGCCTGTTCATTTCTCAACAACAAAAAAAAAAAAAAAGACAGAGGGTAAGTTTGGTTAATTTCTACCCACAAGCACAGATCCCAGATGGTTTCTGAAGAAACAACAGACAGCAACACACAATTCATCTCAAAGCTTCAAGGAGAGGAAAAAAAAAAGACAGTGCTGACATGCAGAACTGAAAACAGTAAAAAATGGCCTTCTCTTAGCTGGAATCAAAGCACTACAAGAGGGACGTATTAGTATAAGCAGAGTAACAATCACTGAATTATTGATTTCCTCATTAGGACTTTTGTCAGGACCATTTAGCCACTTTATAAATGAGCTTTCATTAGGGTACTTGCAAGGTAGCTCAACTCTGCAGTTGATTTATAATGTGCAACATGGTCAATAGCAGAGGGGTGGGAGCAGAGGGAGGTGGGAAGAGGCAGGAGGGCGACAGGGCCACGCTGAGAGGCTTTCCACAACAACACATCCCTGCGACTCCTCCGGCTCAGTCGCCGAGAGGGAAAACCCAGGAGAACACATGCTCTCAGGCTCGGGCCATTTTGCAAACAAACAAATGAAGGTGGCTACTTTGAAAAGCGTATTCAAAACTAGTGGTTGGTGACTGATGGAGAGAATGGAGCCAGATATAGGGAATGTTGTGGATCCTTTGACTCTCTGTTGTTGCTTTGTTGAAGCAGGTTTTGGTACGTTCAAGAGCCTTTGATGTCTGAAGGCGTGTTTAGACTGTGTAGAGGTCACACACAAAGTCAGAGCGGTTGTGAAAAGGTGTGGATTTATTGTAGCTGACATGAAGCGAGGTAAAGCCCTGTACTAATTGGACATGTCTCAACCGTAGCACTTATCCCAAGACTACATGACTCCACTTCATGAAAGAGTTTTGCTAGCAGAGTCTTAGCTCTTAGCTTTCATAAACACATACACACACGCTCAGCAGGGAAGTTGCTACATGCTGTGGTTAGCATCTGTGCAGTGGCTCAATTGGATTTTTGTGGCAAAAACATAAAAAAAAGACTGCGTAGCCAAGTGGTCAATTTTGTGCAAATCAAATCAAAGGAGCCATTTTTTCCGTATCAAAGTTTACAGGTGTCGCAGGGACCTACTACATATCTTAATAAAGTTGTATAAAGCTTCTTGTGGCTCCGCAGGGAGCAGTGTGAAGCCAAGGCAAGATGTTGCAGCACTGGTTGGATGTGAAAACTTCTTTAGCTTTAACTATTTATTTATTAGTTTGAAAATTAAAGAGATCTGGGGGTGTGGACTTGGAAGGAAGTGAGTTTACCAGACGTCTGTAGGCGGCTACTCATCTCTGCTTGGGGATAGCAGCTGGAAGCTACATTAGCCACTACTAGCATAACAAACCCGAATTTCAAATGGAACTGCTGGTGGTCAAGTTGCATTGTGCGTAAAGTAGGTGCCAGGTTTTCACAAGGAAGACAAACGTGTTGAATGAAAAAGAAAATATCTCCAACAGTGTTATAGGTGTGCAGTGCTAGATTGGTGGAAGACTCCTTTAAGGCAGCAGCCTCATATCAGTGGACTCAGGGAAATAACTGCAGTCTCCAACCTGATACATCATTCACCTGTTGGGCAGACATTTTTCATGAGTCTACCGGAAAGAAAGCCCTTCTTCACAGTCAGGAAACTTGTTAAACTCCGGTGATTCTCATCAAATTTTACAGCACGACCGGAGCGGCATCCTAAACAGTGAGCTGTGGGTTTCTTTTTTTTTTTTCACAGTACAGCAGAACCAAAGTGAAGTATCTTTGAGAACAGATACAGTAAGAGACAACGTCTGACTGTCCTGTCGATTCGCACCACTTAACCTAACAAGCGCGCCATGGCAACAAATCACCTCATGTCCCTGTTCATTAGGTAATTAGGAGCATCTCATTGGTTGGATTGGATTGTCGTTTGTTATCTGCCGACTGATGATAAACACCGGACTCCTCTGACAGACTGACTGCGAGCAGCGTCTTCAACAGGGGCCAGCTCGCCCCAGGATTAATAGGGAGTCCATCTGAGTAAGATGATACTGTTACGGTAGATTAGGAGGACCTTACTTTATGGTAAGTGCAATAAAAGTGAACATAAAGTGTTCATTTCCTTAAACTGTTGGCAGACTTTTAAGCTCCCGCATCCTCCAGGACATCTTAGAAGTTCATTCATTATGTTTCCTGTGGGAACGATTTGTTTTTTCAGGCAAAAAAAAAAGAAACAGCGGCGTCCAGTACGTAGCAGGTTTTTAATCTCAGAGTACCCACAAGGCCTCGGCTGTCATTTTACCTGCAGTGTATCAATGCAAAGATTACTGCAATAATAACTTTAGCGGTGTGCATGTGAGATCAGCTGTAGTAGTCACAGCTGGCAGGCCAAAAGAAAACAGTGGCTCAGGTTTCCACAGCCGCTGAGGTGTCGTTTATTTGCACAAACAAATCCTGATACAAAAGTGAAAGAAGAGGACAAATACAAATTGTGTGGCCAAGAGGGAAAAAAAAACAAAAAGAAGATGGAGCTTTGGAAAAACAATACAAGCTGAGAGACAGGTGAGCTGAACATCAGGAAGACAAATGTAGCTCAAACAGCCTGAATCCGAAAAACACCCATGTTCATCAAGCCTTCGCTGCTTGGTCACCATATTAAAGGATGTCAGAGGCGATAAGCTTCAGTGTAGCGTCGCTGTCCTGAGGCCACAGCACCTTTAGATGCACTTTCCACCGGCCACACTGAACGCGAGGCTCAGCGCCCATTGATTTTTGTTCCCCTCTGACACTTAATCTAACCCACAATGATCTACGACCTTATTTTCACACTAATTTCTTCTTGATCAGAGGTGATAAATATCGCATTGACATAACCAACTCTTTGTGCATTGCATCAATGCACTGTTTTGTTTAACATGACACCGCCTGGAGCGCTCCGACTCCGACTGGCAGTTTGAGAAATGACCTGAGTTGCGTCGCCTTGCCTTCAGAGACGCAGCAAGCAGTTTGAAAAATGTATTTCTCTCTGTTTCACTGCAATGACTCCAATGTGCTTTTTAAAGTACTGATACCAGTACAGAATATCCTACATTTTTGTGTACAAATACAAAAAGATTAAAGTACTAAAATGACAAAAGTAAATTGATAAGCTTGAGTCCTCAAACATTTTTCTTTTTCACATATTTTAACTTGGTGTACCGAGTTCATTTAAATCTCCACAGTTGTTTTTAGTCAGTAATGTTGGACCACTGTCGCCAACTTGGAGACACCGTCCCCGAGTTCATGACATTTTGTACCAACCTTGTAATTTCTGCAAAGTGTTAATTCGCAGGTCAAAGACTAATTGAAAGTGATATATTTAAATTATTTTTCAATGGGAAGGAGTAATTGAAATGCTCTTGAAACAATGCTAGTATGTAACCTAGCTCCTTCAAGACCTTCACATTTTAACCGAATTTAAACCAGTTTTAACCAAGACCTCTATATCACCTGACCTGTAAATCATAGTCAGCGCTTCCTCCTCTTGGATTGTACTGTATATGGTCACTGAGGCTGAATGTTCAAGAATACGTGTTTCTAGTATTTCATGGTTAATGAGAAAGTGGTTCTCAGACTTTTGGACGCCACTGTCGATCATCTGTGACTCTTTGCGGAGGTCGGTGGGTTGGGAACATTTGCTCGAGAGTCGGGAACTGTGGCGTCATGCTTTAGAGGACAGTTATAACAGTTGGTAACACTACAACTGAAGTCCTATGAAAACCTTTTGAACAATTATAAAGAAGCACTACAGTAATTTGAAACTGAAATGAAACACAGTCTCATTTGTGATACTCTACCACCATAATGTATCGACTCGAGCCATTAATTCTGGGAATTGTTCGACACCTGATGTGAACTTAACAAAGCAATACGGTTAATTAATGATTTCAGACTGTGGCCTGAGAGGCGTTTAAACAATGTGTTTATCTGAGGTCTGACACCTCCAGCAACACATCAGCCAGGAGAAGTTAGTTAAATTTAACTTTCTTTTGTAAGAGGGTAATTCATCTTCCTTCATTATTTATTGAGAAACTGTTTGAAATTGTTGACGACCTCTAGTGGCCTCAGCGAAAGAGGAAGTCAGGTGACGTGGTCACGTGAACCTATCTATGACTTTCACGTGCTTAACCACGTTTATTCTTGTAACCACAACAACAAAGGTTCTCTAACCTTAAGGAAGTACGTAAACTAACCTGAACCATGATCTTTACCTGGACCGCCGCTCTCACGTTTGTTTCTCTGATAAGTTAAGATCCAGACATTCAGTGACTGAAATCCTTCATCCTTAAAATACATATTAAACGACCAAGATCCAGAAAGTGTATTGTAAAGATGTGGCTTAAAACTGGATCAAAGGTCAATTTTGACCACTTCCAGCAGACAACCACAATGCAAAGGGGAGAATACGACAGGCGACCAAATTAAACCTCTCGGGCTTGAAAACTGCTGGGCACATCTGGGGGACTGTAAGTACCCAACTTAACTGTGTGTGTGTGTGTGTGTGTATATATATATATATATATATATATATACACACACACACACCTTTTAATGTCAAAAAGTTACATATTCTAACTTTGAAAAATAATTGGCCACAGGCCATGTAATTTACAGTTCAAATCTGACAGAGGAAAGAAAAAAGAATTGATCTTATAATCAAAGTAAATCTGTGAAATTATCATTCTTAAATTATTGACATGATTTTTTGTTTCATGCTGCGCAGCCTTACTACTGAACGTGCAGATTCTTGTGTTCACTTGAGATTGTGTGTGTGTGTGTGTGTGTGTGTGTGTGTGTGTGTGTGTGTGTATTCCCACTGAGCAGGGGACAGGGCCACAGGTGAGATCCCTCTAAATTACACACAAGTGGTGATTAATTATAGATGACACTTTGGTCACATAAACGATTTCATCCTCAAATGAGGTCTGAGGGCGGCCGCTACAGAGGTCCGCCATGCTTGTGTGCGTGCGTGCGTGTGTGTGTAAATGAGTGTGTGTGCATGTGTAATTTAGACCGCCATCACCTGTGGCCCCGTTCCCAGCTCGGCGGGAAACACGCACACATGTACAGGCGAACACACACATTAGCATGGGTGTGTTGATGGGTGCGTGTGTTGGTGAATCCGGCGGCCCCATCCAGCACATCGCAGGGCTTTGATGAACATACTCATTATGCTAAAGAGTGCTCCATGCCTGGGCTTCCCTGTGCCTTCAGGAAAGGTTAACTCAGGATGGTTACACAGCACAGCGAGAGCCTGTGGGCGCACGGGGGCACAGCGGCTCTGGAGGAGTGCACTGACGGTGTTAGATGTCTCAGGACCAAAAATAGATCTCGGTATGCAGAGCAAATATCATGGGAACATCAAGGTGCCGTGATTGATGCCGAAGAATAAACAAACATTGCAGGTGAAGCCACAGTAGCTTTCACAGCGCAGCTGATGGGTCCCAGATCAGATGTGTCCTCTCGCAGAAGGGATGTTGTCTAAAAGCAAAAAGCTGCATGATAACGAATCTGAATCCAGTTCTCAGTTCACTCAAATCAAATCTTTCTAAATAGTCTGGTGGGTGGGGAACAAGAACTTCTGTTGGACTGTTTTAATTTCACGAAAATTTCAACTGTTTTGTGTAACAAAAGATGGAACCTGATCCATCTTCCTCTAATCGTGTTAATAACACGATAGGTGATTTCAAATGTGATGTAGTGATCGATTATGACCAATCAGAGACCAGTTAGTACTGAAGAAGCCTTTTGGACGAGACGTGAAAAGTCTTCAAGTCCAGTTGCCTTTGAGTAGCTCTTAGAAACACGACACTCATTAACCGTGTCCTGACTCATCTGTGGTTCTGCCGGGAGGGACGAGGCCGTTTGCTCTCTGAGGAGCTGTGCTGCTGCAGGACAAACGATAAAATGACTTTAGCATTCAGTGAACATCAACTGAACAGATCGCTGATGTTTTACATGCACAGCGAACCTTTCGTTGCATTACATGAAGGCGAACTCATCGTTCTGCTACAGGTCATGTGACATGTGACGGGTCGCAGCACACAGTGCGACACCGGCGGATGGCTGAGGCCGACCACGACTCCAGTCCTTACTGTAACGTGTTGTAATGTAAATATTTAAAGAGAGGTCTCATCATTCCTCCCTTCGTTATGACGAGCCTCCAGCAAAAATTGCATTTGTTTTTTGTTGACTTTGGAAATGTTCCGACGGCAGTCCGCCATGTTTGTTTACAACAGCATTGCTCAGTTATCGTGTGTTTGTATACGTCATAGGTCTTTTATTTCTCTTGACCGGTGCCTGCAGTGTCAGAGCCAGAGACAAAAGAGACTGAACTAAACGGAGAATGTGAAAAGAAAGATTCTGCGAAGGATTCGCTGGATGCAGAGCTTCACAGATCTGAGCATTTAACCAACTATTTTACCAACTGGATCCAAAATGGAACCAGTTGTCAGAGCAGACATCCACATGCATGCTGGCAGATTTTGTTTTAAGTATGATCTGGGCCGATAGATTCATCTTGAATCACACTTTTTATGCCTTATGCCTTATGAAAGGGTAAATGGTACTTCTGCACAAACACAAACAATCACCTGCTTCTTTCCTTCCAAAAATGCTCAAAAAAGAAAAGAAACTAAGAGACGGAGCAACAGAAGGGAAAGCTAGTGAAATGGTTGACCTGATCCTTTGGGAAACTAGAGTGTCAGAATCTTGCGAGAGGAACATAGAAGAGATATAACCTCTTCCAACAAGTTCACATTTAGGCAAAAACGTCAAGTGTTGTCGTTGCTAAAGTTAAGAACTGGTTAACAGGATGAAAGAGATTAATACAAAATAAAACAGTATAAAAGAATTTAAGTGTTTAACAGCAAAGTTCTTAATTTTCCAAACCCTCTCTCTTCCTCTTCCTCTACTCCTCTTTCTTCGTTTCTTCCCTCTGAACCAGAGATTAGTGTGTAATTACATGAGAGATCAGCAAAAAAGAAAAGGAGGGGGAAGGGAGTAGTATATTTTAACAAGGCGGTCGAGGAGGAGTGGCGATGGGGGAGGAGGTGGCGCAGCCCTCGTCACGGGCCGACTGATTGTCTGCTTTTAATCCTCGACCTCATTATCACCTCCAGGTCCGGCAGTGGCAGTAAATGAATCTATCTGCCGAGTGTCAAATCTTCACACCTTCACCCTGGTAATCACCCCAAGGTGCAAATACAGAAGATGGATAGAACGAGGGAGAGACGAGGGGAGGGAGAGAGAGGGGGGGGGGGGGGGGGGGAGCGTATGACCCCTGCATTTCATCAACAATATCCTCTCATTTCATAATGAAGAAAAGCTACATGATGCTGTTTGGTTGGTAATTAAAGCTGATTAAATATTCAGTTGCTTTAAGGTCAAACAGTGAAACAGTGACAGAACGTATAGATTTGGTACATGTGAGATGTAAAAGAGCTATTACTGCTGTCAGATTAACATCGAATAATTCAATACTTGACATTTTGTACGTGTTAATTTATCTATTTATTTTGACCTTGACACCTGTACAAAGGTGCGAAAGGTTAAAATTATGTGGGTACATGAGAACAATAAAAACACATCAAAATAAATATTTTTAATCCATAAAAAGAAAAAGAAACTATTATATTTTCTGCCAATTGTGCTTTTTTTTAAAAATGTTTTTCTTATATATATATATATATATATATATATATATATATATATATTTATATTGCTTTTTTACACTGATATTAAAAATAATTATATAATGAAGGCAAAGTGTTAGAGAATCAGGTGTGTCTATAAAAAGGTATAAAGAGTGTAAAATAATTCATGTTTGTTTTTTATTTATCCATATGTAAACTAATTTAAGAAATATACAGGATAACTATTTTATTAAAAATATATATATTTGATTATTTTTGTGCACAAACTGATTTTATAATGATGTACAATATTGACAAACTTTATTTCCACTTCCTGTTATTAGAGTTCATTAGAGTATAAAAACATCTTTAATAAATCCACTTTAATACAGTATGCATTTAAAAATACTGTAAAAAGGAACATCTCGCTCTGAGGTAATAAAATATGTGACAGGTATGTATGATAGGTGATAGGTATCAGGTATGGTAGTAATTAGTTACATTTCACCTCTGGAAGATGTTGCTTGGTAACTGTTAAAAGCTGTTAATTAAAAATGGTGTGGTGTAATATTGTGGTGTAATTTTACTGTGTAATATCACATGAGAAGTCCCTGCGTTTGTTGTCAAAAAAGTTCATTCAATCGCAGGATGGCGAAAATATGTTTTATATTTCCACTTGCATATAACGGAAAATGTTTTGTAATAACTTCTACCGATCGCAGGCAGTCAGTTGTAAGTGGTATTATTGTTTTTATGAGCATTAGTGTTGCTGTGATTCATATTTTTAAACCTGTATTTATCGGCCTCTTTGCTGCCATTTGTTGCTCTAGTTTCATGGTGTTTCAACCTTTTTAAAAACTGATCAGACACATTGCAGTTGCTCCACATTCTCTTCATTCATACTTATTGCAAACTTGTTACGAGTGAAATAAAATATTTCCCCCTGAGACGAGCCGCACTTTGCTTCCACTGTCACTGAAGTTCCTGAGAAAGAGCTTCCGGCTGCAGGAAAATGACTCCGTGATAAGCTGCAATATACGTCCAATGGACACAAGCCCTTTGGACAAATCCAACAAAATCTATGCTACCTTGAAAAACTATAATCATGCATTATTGAATCGGCAAGGATAGTGTGTAATAGAGAGATCCTAAACCCATTCCCCCTTGTGAATTATTAATTGAATTCAAATAACAGACAGAATAATTTTCTTAAAATATCTCAATCATTTTTCACAAAGGATTAAAATGGGGGTAAAACAACAGAGATGCCAGTCCATGTGTCCTGCATGTGGATGTGGCGAGTGACTGAAACTGCGTCTCACAAACTATTATAGAAGAGAAAACTGATGAAGGATGTGCCGCCATGTTGGAGCGGCAGCGGGACCATAAACACCCAACACTCTTTTTGTTGAATCGGGGAAATTCAGTGTTGATTACGTTACAGTCTCTCCAACATGGTGGCACACTCCTCGTAACCAACGGCAACCATTACACGACCGGCCTGTGTTTATTTTCGAAATCCCCTTGACTTCCGCCGGTGTGTGTCTGCATGTTCGAGCAGCAGAGGGATAGTTGGCTAAATGTTGTACTAAGCACTGGGTAAAATATGATAATGAGGACAAATGGGATTATTAGGAGGCTGTGTGTCATCAGTCTGACTGATCCACGATGTCAAACTAGCCAAGCAAATTCAATTAGGCTCGCAATTACTCCCTGGCGCTAGTGGAGACGTATTGGAGACGTTAAATATTGATGGAAACATAGATGCCACATTTGTTCTTCTCCAAAGGTGAACACATCTCCTCAAGGTAATCACCAACGCTAAATATGAAGCCCGACCGTTTGTCACGCTGAGCTACACAACATCTACACACACACACACACACGCGCTGGTCAAACGGTTTAATACACCCCCATTTATCCAGCTGTTATTAAAATGTACATAATTCAATGTGTGTGTGCTTCTGAAATTAAAGCGTAGAACAAATAAACAACTGGAGATTAAAAGCAAGGAATCATTGAATCTTCTTGTTGAACTAAATTTAATCTACATTTTTGACTCATCCAGCAGCTGAACTCACTCCTGATGTTCAAATCAAATATTATTCAGGAAGTTTGTCCCAATGCTGTTGCAGATGTTCCCACTAATGTCGGCTTTGCTTTCACCTTCTGACCAGTTCATCACAAACCAGCTCCACGAGCTTTCATCAAGTGAAACCACTGTCTGGTTCTGTTTTTATAATTTCAGTCCGTCTTTTCTCACCGTTCTGATATATATATAATAATGCATCAGCCTTTGTACAGACAGAGGGTTTGTAGGTCATCAACATAAGTTGGGAATTGTTTGCATCAACTTTCATTTACTTCTATTCCTGCAGAAACTTTACAAAAAAAAAAAAAGAAGGTTTACATGATTTTTCAGTAAAACTAACTTAAACGTCCCGATTGATTTGATTTCTTCATATCTCTTTTCAAAACTCAGATTTTTACCCATCATGGTCATTGGTATAAAAATAAAAACATGGAGCACTGACATCATCTGAGGACTGTGATGATTACTGCGCCTTCTCCTCAGGACATTCACCTCTTCTCAAGAAACAGAAACTGGTGTTTATCTGGATCAGTTCCAAAATCAGCCTTATAGGGAGCAATCTGGTCTCAACAATGTAAAAGTTCACTCTGACCATGAGGAATGACCGACACGTGCGCCTTCACACTTCAGCTGTCGTGGCGTTAAAAGCTGCATTTTTCATCACAAACCTGCAGCCACAAGATTATACATATCGGAACAAATCATGAGACGCTGAAGGTGGATAACTGGTCAACAACATTTAGCTATTGTGAAGCAAAACCTACAATTCTTGATAAGCATCATTTTTGCAATATAGAAAAAATATTAGGATACAGGTTATGAGAGTTACCATGGCACCCACGGGCATTGTGCACATAAAAAATCTTAACGGTGTGTAACAGTCATCTGTGGGGAGAGTGCTGTTCGGGCCGAAGGGGATTTTCTGGTTGCAATACTGCGAGTGGCCACTGGGACAAACTGGCAGCGAGGATGATCTATAAATACACAGTGTTTCCTGCTCGTCCCTGAGGGTGGATCATTTGAGAACTTCTTGGTTGATTCGTCATCATTTCTACACTGACAAAAAAAAGAAAAAAGTGAAAGGACACAAACATACCTGCTGTTAAACTTCTCAGGATGCTTCTCTCTCATAATGTGGAAGCGATGTGCAATGGAGGCGTCCTGAAAGAGAACAATCAAATCACAAAATAAGATTATGTTATAAAAATACATGAATCTCTTCTGCCTACGATGACACTGTAGGTAAGTCTCATCTCCTCAAACTTAAAGCCTGTACCTTTGAACTCTTAGATTACCATTCATCCTGGAGTCACTGTCCATGCCCCCCCCCCCCCAAAAAAAGGTACACAAAACACAAAAGTTCCTGTTGCAGCTCTACAATGTGATTTCTCAGATGCTTCTCTTATAAAACTGTTTGCATGCAATGCAACACACGCTTTTACATCCAGGACGCCCTCTCCCTCATTAACTCTCCCGGCTTCTCAAGCGGTGCGGTGACACCTTGCTCGTCCCTTGCGTACAGTATATTTGTGTAAGATGAAAGGAGCCGTGTGCAGGAGGAGGCAGCGGGGTTGAGCCTGGGATGGAGAGGTATTGACAGAAACGCTGATGAACAGCACGCTGTCTCCACACAGGCTAATTAATTAAACACACATTGTGAGTAATCACAGCTCCCAACTAACCTACAGGATGCTGCCGACACCCCGGCAACCAAGTTGTTTTCTCTCTCCCTTCCTCCACCTCTCCTCTCTCTCTCTCTCGACCTTTCTCTCACCCTCCCTGTCTGATCCTCTCTCTCTCTATCTCTCTCTCTCTCTGTCTGTGTGTGACCTGGGGCAAAAAGTACAGCCACATTGGAGTTCTCGGTGTTAAAGTGAGACAGTTGATGTTACATGTTAGTGTGGTGTGACTGACGGAGACGCTTCACCAAGTATATTAACACCATCTCAGTCTGGTAAGACTGTTATCTAGTACTTAAGCGTGAACTTATAGAATCAGGTGTTTTTATAGTGAAACCCACATGATGCAGTTTGACAGAAAATTCCTTTAAAAACGAGATGGAGAATTACTGACGAGTGTAAGTTCAGCGTCTCAGCTCTGCTACAGGTCTGATCTGCATTAAGTTTATTTGCTACTGGACAGCAGACAGTCTCTGCTCGTGTGATGCAGAGCTCAGCGGTTTTGATGCAGTTGCTCGATCGGCCATGTTTTTTTTGTCTGTTTAACTATTCCCACTTCCAGAGTCAAACATCAAACAGCTGTGTGACATCTGCCTGAATCCGCTTGAACCAGCTCCTGATCTCAGCCAGGTATTAACTGCAGTCTGGACAGTTTGGTTCTTAAAGAGTAACCTAACACCAGGCCGTTTCACTGTGCTCTCTAGTTAAAAGTCTCAAGCCTTTCAACTCTGACCACACCCATCAGTGATGTCACAGGGTCCTGGAGTACACCTGTACATCACAGCAGCAGGGTCAGACGTTAAATCACTGGAGGTCAGCAAAGACAAGATTTTGTGAAGGTGTAGAGTTGCTCGTTAGTAGTTCACCTAACTCCACCTCTTCCTGCTTCCTCAAGCAAGTCCAACAAAGAGCTAAGATCTGTTAATGGTCAGTATGAAAAGGAGGAAAATCTTCTTCAAAAGCTTAATAAACCAATTAATTACCAAACGGATTATGTTAAAATACTCCGTCACAAAGCTGAAAAAAGTTTTCTTAGCTCATGAAAAGTTTTGGGGATACATGACTTTCACAGGACAACAACAATATCAAATCACAACACAGTCAGAGAGCTTATCAATGAGTGTTATTGCTTAACGATAAGCTTTATTGGCAAGTATTAACCATATATCTGTATCATCGCTTTAATAAAACAAACTACAGCTAACTTCACAAAATGTTGAGTGTAAATCAGCGTCTCTGCAGAACTTTACAAAGGCTGTTTTTTGTTGTAATAACCTGCATGTTGCCTATTCAAATGTTTGAATAAAATAACAGTAATAACTTGTTAATATACTGTATCAGTTATGTCGTGAAATGTGCAGATGATCTCATCAACAGATTGTAAAGTCTGAAGTTATAAACTAGATAAATAAATTAATAAATTTCCTTTAATTTCCACTTCTAAGTCAGTGTCAGGAAAATGCTGCCAAGGCCTTTGTGGAAAAAAAAAAAAGACCAATCTCTGACAAACAGCAAAGTTGTGCGGCTCAAGAAAGAGTCAGAGAAAGTTGATCTAAACTTTTCGGGCTTGTTCCTCTCCTCCCTCCACTGAAGCAATCTGTTTTGACCCGCTCCATTTTGAGTGGCACTATTGAAACAGCACCTACGGGGGGGGGGGGGGGACCCCCTGCTAGCTCTCTGTGCAGAAATTTTAGGAGAAGCCAAAAGAGAAAAATCAATGGAGCTTCTCTTGATGTCTCTTCAAGACGCTGTAAGCAGAAGACCAAAAGAATCCTTCAAGATCCCCGCAGACTCGCCTCACGCTTCCAACACGAGCCAGAAAGGTGAGATGATGGATGTATCTAAGAGACTGTAACTTGATTTTCTTACAAACAGGACAATAGCTGCAAACAAGAGAGCAAAAGCGAGGAAAGGTTGTCTCCCCTTTGGTTTGGGGTCTATTATCTGAGATCTGTACAAGTGGAGCTGCGGCTTTGCAACAGTAAACAGCGATTTCAAGCAACTCGGAGTGGATATAGCATTTTGTTATCCTGCGTTGATGCAGCGCTTTGTAAAAAAAACTTTAATTATATGAATACATAAACCAGCCTAAGACTGCCATCCAGCTGAAATCAATATCAAAAAATACAGATATATGTTCAAACATGGCAGATATGCAAAACTACACGTAAAAATGTAAAATTGATGAATCTCAGTCCGTATTTAAAACAAAAACATAAACTTGTTGTGTTAGTTTTTAATTACAATGTGCTTGGAATCATTAATTGGGGCTAGTGGTTCTCAAACTTATTAGATAAGGTCCCTTAAAACAAAATGCTTATCATCCGTCATCAGTTTTTAGCCTCGGGATGAACATGAATTGGAACAGTTCAACCAAAAAGTGTGTTTGTGATCCGTAATATTTACCTTGGGACCACTTTAGGGACCCCGACCTTCATGTTGGGAACCACTGATGTGGTGAAACAATAACACAATATGATCGTATCATCACTGTGATTCCATCAAGTGTCAGTTATAAAGTCCTATTTGCAGATACAACCAACCATCAACTGAAAATCTTGTCTTTGCCTCTGGTGGTTCAACACCTCATCTTGCTGCTGTGATGTAGAAGTGTACTCCAGGGGTGTGTCTGTACACTATGACATCACTGTGGGTGTGGCTACAGATGCAATCGATTGGCCATTTTGAAAGACTGATTTTCAGCCTGGTCTCAGGAGGAACTCTGTTTCAGGATTTTCAGATTTACATGTGTGATCAAAACTATTTAGTAGCAACAATGTCAATTCTTTTTTTGTTGTTTTTTAAGTGGCTTAAGTTATTGAATTTCCTTCAAAATCCTCCTCAGCTCCACGGCGACAACACACACACACACACACACACACACACACACACACACACACACACACACACAGTAGATTAGGTTCTCCTCACTAAATAATTACCAAACTCAAGTTTGTTTGTTTACAGCATTTGAACTGGAAATCCTCCACTGAGATTTTACCTCATTTCAGTTTGAGAGGTTTTAGCTCAAGAGAGTTTACTCTTCAAAATCAATCAATAAAGTCAGTTTTAACTACATTAGCTGCATTACTGCACATCCACTGTTCATTCTTGACCTTGGAAACAGCAGCTGAGCAAACACAAGATGCATTTGTATACAGTGCCTGGTCTGGATCTTTCTAATATCTTACATGATCTTCATCAGCAGAAGGAGTTCATCCTAATGTCATGGAATTGTAGATGTTGAAATTTTCATTTTTTTCAGAGCACTTACAGGACTTTCAAGCTGGGGTTCAGGTTAATTCTTGAGAATAATTCTCTCTGCTGAGGAAGATCAAGTGGTATGATTGAAAACTGCTACTAAAGGGACCTCAACTGCAATTTCCAAGGTTGAGAATGAAGTTTGAAAATCAATTTTTTAAGTGAACATGGATGAGAAATCCTCCAAGTGCTCAGATCATATTTATTGTTTTTAGCTTTTCTTAAAATTTAATTTTAAAACTTTATTTTCATCTGGAGCCTGATTTTTTATTTAGAAACAATACGATAAAACCTGAATAATACAGGACACGTCAGTGATGTCACCATCAACATGTCGGACAGATCCACATCTTCAAGCCCTGACCCCCTCGCGGCGTCTTCAGCTCACTCACTCTCTCTCTCCCCCTAGCTGCCCTCAAATAATTACCAATGTAAAAATCTGGCACCCAAATTAATACAGGACATGTGTAATGTCCTCTCATAGCTCAAAGTTTAGTCCAATTATGAGTGGGCCCCAGCGGTTTGATGTGCCTTTCACTACGGGGGAGAGTAATGGCTTTGACAGGAGCGCCAGGGTCATTAGGGCGACTGACTTGCATTATGGTAGTGGAGCGTGCTCAGTGATTAGTTCTGTCTCTCACCCCTGGCCCTGATTGAGATCATTACACTTCACGTCACTTCCACATCCTCCCAAAGGGATGGCGCCATTAATTCTCAGTCCAAATGGGCCGTGGCAGATGGTTAGGTTAGAAGAATTTACATTTTTTTGGAAGAATTACCTGGGCTGTGCGATTGAAATTACTTGGAAAATGAAGTTTTTGCGGTAAATGTTTCAGTGTGTCACTTACGGTCGGAGTCTGAGAGATAAATAGAAATTTGAAAAAGACTTGAACTTCTCTTTAAATGACTTCAGATTCAGGCATAATGTGTTGGAGGTGGCGCCCGCCCTCTGTGGCTGCTACTGCTGATCTTTTGATTTCAACAGTGTCATTACAGAAACAATCTACTCTCCATCTGCATAATCTCTGAGGTAATTATTAGCTTGACTTGTCGCATAATCTTTATTGTAATTCTTCTTCTTTTTTCTTTTTTTTAATTCAACGGAAAGCAAAAAAAAAAAATTTGATGCGAACAAAATATTATATCACACTCAAATCCATAGAGAGCTCAAAGTCGTCTTAATCCCCCCCCACAAACAACTTCATTTGTCATCATCACGCCTGCTGCGTACTAATCCCACTAACAGAGCACAAACAACAGGGCTTATAATGACTTTATTTTCTTTTAATGCTCTTATACAAGGTTCAGCATCCAGGAAACAACGCTCCCATTAAAGCACGAAACATCACTGTTACTGTTACTCCTGACTGAAAGCTACACCGAACAAAACTAGAAACGCAGCACTAACGATTTAAGACTTTTTCTAACCTCACAAAAAAATCTTCCTTCTCTTTAAATCTGTGTTAGTGGGCATCACTCCTCCTCCTATCCAAGATCATCCGTCCACCTGACACAGGTGTGGCATATCCAGATGCTGATTACGCAGCATGATTACTGCACAGGTGTGCCTGGGACTTGCCACAATAAAAGGACACGTGAAAAAGACACCTCAAACATGTTCAATGGGTGACACGGCGATGGCGGCAGTTGAACGTAAAGACAGAAGTGTTGCGTTCATATTTTTGTTCAGTATAGTTTTTTCCAAAATGGGCTTTTTTTTGCCCTTTTTCACTGCAACGTGAAAATCCTCCACATCTTCATACCTTCTTTAAGAAGCGTAAACTCTAATGTCAAGGCTTTAGCGTGGTCTGCAGGACGCCACAGGAACGAGCCTGATAACTCACTAACAAAGTCACTATCTCTGTCTGTTTTTAAAAAGAAGCCAAAGCAGCAGTTGTTACTAAAATATGATTAAACTTGTAAACCCTGACAGTCTGGAGTCAGACCTGGTTACTCTCCTGTGTTATTATTTTTATGTACCATTTATTAATGATTCTGTATTTTACCTACTGAATGAATGTCTGGACTGATGGGATCTATGTTTTTAATTATTCTTTTTAGGGTTTTAGGTTTTCATTACTATTATCACGGTTGTGAGCTTTTACTTGTATTTTACTCTGATTTGTGTGAAATGAATGAAATGAAATGTCTAGACTATTATAACTCACTCTGTTATTGCTCCGATCTATGACAACTTGTTGTCTGGTCATTTTTGAGGAGAGACACGTTTTGTTAACCACCTTCTTCACGATCCTCTTGTGTTTTTAAAATAAATAACCTCGACTGTGTCGTACTCTGACCGAAGCCCAGTCACAACAAATTTATTAAATCCACATTAAAATGTTGTTTGAATCAAAAGATGAAGTAACTTTGTGTTTCTTGACATTTCTACTGGGAGATTAAGGATCAATGTTGATAGATTTATTCCACGCTGTAACCACTTCCTCCCGTACACATCGCCATATGTTCAGCACTGCAGACAGATTACAACCATTGTTCTCCTCTATCACAATGTTAACAAGACCTGTCCTCTAATATCCTCTAACATCATCATTAGAGGCCCAGGCTGGAGGTGTTATTCAACTAACATTTGTAAGGCCATGCATCACTTACGTCGCTGCCACAGTCTAGTACGACTCTCACAACACAGAGTGGCTCCCTCCTCTGCCACCTGCAAATGTCAATTACCATATTTCCCCCTGACATTTATCAGTAATGGCTAACATGAGCTACGTAAAATCAGTGTCATTATGGTGGAGATGGACATGGGGGGGTGCTGATGGGTGCGTAACACCACGCAGATACATAACAAGGCTTGTTTATCGATCAGGCGGTCGAGGCTCGAGAGCGTCTACAGCAGCGGCTTCGGTCTTTGTTCTGTTTTAGTTTGTGTTTGTGTTCGGATGTTTACTGACAGCTTATATTCTGCCACTCCGAGGTTTGAAAAGGCGTCACCAGTAGCACACAAGGGTTGTAACCCTGCAGTCACCGTCAAGTATAGTTTTCATCGTGTTGTGTTCATGGTTCAGTGTGGTTACTATGGCACCATCTTTATGTGTCTGATACGAGCCTGTTTTTAAAAGATGTACGAGGTTTAAAAGTAAAAGATATGAGGAAGTGAAATCTGGAAAAACTGTAGCTCCAAATATCTATTAGTAAATTAGCTTCATTGTTTTTGTTCCATAATGGTACAATACAAAAATCATTAATGTTATAAGTAACCTAAAGTCAATAATAACAATCACCTTCTTTGTGCTGTTATGGTCCAATTTTTATTGGCATTTTGCAGGAAAAAGCAGGAAATACAAGTAAAAAAGACAATATAATGCTGTTTTAACAACAGTGTGTCTGGTGGACTGTGTGTTTTCAACACATCACCACAAATGATAAGAAAATGATGACTTTGCATATAGTCCTAACTGTTCTTGTTAATGTGGCTTTTAATTTGGGGAAATTCAACTTATATTATATATATTCAACTATATTTTTATCTTTGGTATTTATATAATTTATTCCTGCTGGTTTTGTTTTTACAGTCTTATCATATTGTGATCAAATGTTTTACCTCTGGTTTATATTTTTGTTTTTAATCTTGTTTAATGAGACACTTTGTGCTGCACAAATAAATGTATAATTTCAGCTGGAGTGGGTGGAGCTCACTGGTTTTTATTCTGAGTTTTTATTTAGTTTGTTTTGATCATAGAAAAAAATGTATAAAACAATGTGAGAAAATACTGTTTAGGTGCAGATACTAAACAATTGTTTTTTCACATTTGACACTTAAAAAGTGAGACTCGCCACAATCCAAATCGCACTGAGGTGTTTTTGTACCAAGAGGTGTTTTGGTTTTGTTAGGAAACATACAACTGGCTGTTAACTGCTGGTGTGGAGGCGCAGTTACACATGAAATCAACTACATCAGGCAACCAACGATTATTTTATTTAAAAAACATATTTACTGTAAAATGCAGTGACTGGTTTCGTCTTGCAGCTGCGCAGAAAACAGCTGCTGATGCTGCTGTTAATATTAAAAACTTTTTATGGTGCTTAGGACTCAGAGAGTTTTTTAAAATGACTTTTTACTTCTTGTCTAAAAAAGAAAGATGCATTTTAGTTTCCTGGGTTTTAAAAAGGTTTGACGTTTCTATTCTTAACCCAAAAACAAAGAACTTGAGACACCAAGAACAGATCTATCTCCCACGAACACTGACTGACGTGCGACTCACCACTCCGATGGAGAAGTAGTTGTTGATAATGCTGTAAGGCACCGGGTCGCCTCGCTCCTCCTTGTCTGTGGGCGTGACATCAATCTTCCAGCGATCCAGCCTCACCTCCGAACTGTTCTCGACGTCCCGCAGGATCTTCAGGAGGCTCTCGCCCTCGTAGCCTGAGGAGGAAGGAACACCGGACGCGTGAGAGGCGTTAAAACGGGTGGAGGACAGATTGTGCCACGCGGCCGATGCCTTTAAGTGACTTAGAATGTGAACGTGAACCACTGAGCTGGTGTATTGATTTATTGGGCCAATATTGGCTGTCAGTTAAATATAGGACACGGTCATGCTGTCTGGTGTGGATATAATGAAGAGAAACTTGTGCAGTCAGAAACATGTCTTTTATATATTGTTGTTTTCTTTTGATTTTATGTCAAATTAAATACGTCCTTATAAACTCTTTTTTTAAACTATTATAAGCTGAAGATTTAGATTTAGTTAGAAAACATGCTAAAAAGAGAGTTTTAGTGTCCAAGATGATCTAATTGCTCCTTTAGAGCCTTTTCTACCCGCATAAGAATAAAAGTTGTAATTTCTGGTGATATTTACAGGTACTGAACACAAATACACATAAATTCTCCTTAATGAACTATGCTGCAGATGTTTTGCAGTTTTGGATTCCCCAACACTAAAACCCCTGATGGTGTAATTTAGTGCAGATTAATCACTCAGTCCATTGGCAGAAAATTAATTAGCAACTATTCTCATAATGGGCAATTTTTTAAGAAAAAGCTTCAACCATTCTCTGGTTGCAGTCTCTCCAAAGTGAAGATTTGCTGCTTTTACATCATTGAAACCTGAGTATATTTGAGTTTTGCTCCTCGGACAAAACAAGGCGCCACCTTTCACTTCAAAACATGAATCAATAGATCTAGAGATCATATCACCAGCTTAAAAAATAACTGTTATTTGCAGCCTTATTTTAGTTACTTCCTGAGCTTTGTGTAAGTTCCTTAAAACAAATATTATCATAAAGGAATTAAAAGATTCCTTTAAGATAATATTATCACTAGTTTATAGTGTAGTATCTGTATATCTATATATAACTCTGAGTGTAATAAGGTAAATTGAGGCCATGTATTTCACTGTTACGGATCTATTTTCTGTCAGTACCTCCTCCCCATCGCAGACATCTTGCCAGATCGTTGCCCGTGCCAAGAGGAAGTATACACACGGGGGGGTTCCTGTCCAGGTTGGCCTTATCTGGAGCAGCGGGACAAATATCACAACACGATGTGAAACACGGCCAAAGCAAGGAAACAAACTCGCTGCAAAGACTTGCAAAGAAAGCATCAAATCCATTTTGCAGCCCCACTTGTAAAACTACAAGTCAATATGAGCGTCCAGTTGTACAGTCTATTTCAAGAGACACATTTTGCCTGACAGTTATTACCTCTCTTTGTTTTGATTGATAAAAAATTGAGGCAATTTTTGACAACCCGAAGAAGTAACACGTCCTCAAGACCAAATAGAGGAGGCCGGGTGATTTTTTTTTTTCCTCAAATGATGACTAATATGTTGTTTTCCAACACATGTAATCATCCCATTTTACCACCCCTGAATACGCAGGCTCGGACGTGATGAAAGTGTTTATACACAAACCATAAAGTACGCTTTACCATTTCAGACTGGACAATAGTGCAGCTGCCTTTGAAAACTAATAAAAACAAACGCAATTTTACCAAAAAAGGAAATGAAGTGTTTAAGTTGTACTGAAGACAGTATGAGTACATATACTGTAGCAGCCCTGGGAGGCTTGGGAGTTTGTAGTTCTTGAAAACAAGACTTGAAAACCGCTCGGAATAAGGCCAAATATCATGAAATGTACGATGTGTTCTGTACCTATGAAGTCCAGGATCCAGCCCACGGTGCCGTCACCGCCGCACGCCAACACTCTGAAGTCAGGGACGTCTCTGAAGAAGTTCAACCTGAAACAGACGCAGTCCTCTCTCTACGTTACTGCCACACAGAGTAAATGCATATCATCTACTTTATTATTTTTGCTCTGATGAACCTTGTCAGATTGTTCCCGCCCTTTACAGCAACAGCTTCGGTTCCTTTGGTAAAAGAGTAAAAAGTAGAAGTTGTTTTAATTTATTATCTACTGACACTGTTTCTGTGTTTATTCACTTATTTTTATCTTTTGGCCTTGGTGTTGTATGTATGTTCCCTGTGGGGACAAATAAAGTTACTGATTGATGGATTGATTGATTGATTGATTGACTGACTATAGCAATGTTAAAATTTATCCCACAGTGTACAGTTTTTTCTTTTTTCTGAGCTACAGTCGACCCTTTCGGTTCTGATTGAGACCCAGAAATGACCATAAAGCGTTTTTATGTCACCAAACAGGGAGATATTTCATATTTTATACGTTATATCAACACATGGTTGTTACTTTTGTTTGCAAGGAAATGGACATACAACCCACAACCCCCCCCCAAAAACCCACACAGAACATGAGAGTCATATCAGCACTAATTCTGTGAAGAAATATGAATTTGTTAATCTTTATTCAGTTAGGATTAGCTTGTAAATCCAGTTATTAAAAGTTGGAGTGTCACTTTATAGAGTAAAGTCACTGTGAAGCACTTCCACTGTTTTCATGCTTGTTTTTCTCTCTTTTTTCATTTGCTCAGGTGAATGATGATAAATTAAAACATCTCTGCTTTTTCTTGACAACAAGAGAAGTGGTGTGAAGTGTTCACAGGCCCAGATAAACAAGCGTATTTTTTGAGCCTGCTGAAACAACACGCTGCTTCACTGCGAACCCGCTCTAATCCCACAAAGTAACACATGTGGCATTGACAATTATTCATTCAGTGAGCTAGTCTGCCTGTTGGAGGGTTAATTGGATCATGACAGGCAATGTTCAGTCCAACTTCTTCCGTTCCTTCACAATAACAAAGCCCTAACTGAATGAGCCAGCCTCCGAGCCTCGTATGGCGGGTAAATGATTCGCTCAATTACTCTCCAACTGGGACCACAAACCATATTAGACGCAAAACAGACAGCCGCAAACATGAAAGGCAACTTTGGGGATATTTAAATACCAAGAAACAAACACTTAATTTGCCGTAATTGCATTAGCGGGGGGAGCTAATTGACAGCAGTGCGTGCGGCTGCCTCGGCCTGCAGTGTCCGACGGTGACCGTTCACCTCGCTAATGTGCGCTGCAGTGTGTACACTTGACAAAATATTAACAAGGTTACGGCGGGGCGAGGTCATCTGGAATGTTCTCAGCTCTGAGGAGAAGCTCTGGGTTCGGCTCCAGACAGGAGGGGGAGGCAGGTGATGCTGCAGGCCACGTGCACGGGGCGGTGGGGGGGGGGGCATCAACAGAGGGGAGGAACAAAACAGTGGACACAAGGTCAGCCTCCAAAAACTTGGAGCTGCGTTGGCACAATCTGTGACATGAAGGCTGCACCGGCTCCTCACGCAGACAGTCCAAACCTCGTGGAGGCTTTTGTGTATCCTGCGTGTGCCGCTGTGTATTTATTTTTTATAAAGGCACAAAGATTCTGTTTTCAGATCTAATCAGAGCCAAACAACGTGGCAGCACGGCGGCGAGGCATTCCTGTGTTTTTAAGCGCCGCTGGACGCAAACAGCAAAGTGAAGGAGCCTGATGCATGTAAATGATCCATTCATTTTCTTAATCACAGATGTGAACCATAGGAAACCCGGCGCTGCCCGCACCTACAGCCCGCGGTGAGCTGCTCGTCTGTATGCGCGATCACATGTGCCGTGGCGAAGAGTCTCACCCCTCTCTGTCCGTCACTCATCCGCGTCGCCGGCTCTCCGTTCACATACAGGCTTATGCATATGGAGCCGCTGTTCATCAGAGGCTACAGCATGAGACCGGCGTCTCCAGGATTCGTTATGTGTGAACTCACCTCATTTGTGCCTGTGCTGTGTGAGGGAACTGAGTGGAGGCTTTAATACCACAGGCCTCTCCTGCATGTGATGCTGGTTATTATATGTGAGCAACATCAGAAAACAGCAGCATGTTTGTAAACACAAGCCAATATGATTTCTTTTTTTTTAAAGAATGAGTTGGGACTTTGTCTTTCTTTGTCTTTCACTCTTTCTTGATGTTGACAACAATTAATCTCATTTAATTATTAAAATGACTAGAATGGATTTTAAATGCAAACAGGAACAAACTCTGCATCAAAATGTTCATCATTTTATGATTCATTTATATTTTTTTTCCCACAAGATTTCTCATCTTGACACCCAGGAAATGTTGAGACTGTAAAAATAAAGTTTTCGAGGTGAATTTCTTCACTGTCTTTGGTATTTTTTAAGTCATAGAAAATGAAATCAGATATATTTTTGCTATTGACATCTGAAGAGAGCTGTGCTGAGAAACCTCATCTATTTATTTCAGTTCTGCTCTCTCCATGTTATTTGTCATTAAGCAGCTTATAATTTGATATATCACATTTGTTATAGTATTTTAAAAAAAACAGAAAACGCACATCAGGACCCACATTTATCAAACTCATAAGAATTACACTTAAAAATGTTCTTAACAGTCACAAGAGACATTTATCAAATAACTCACTCCTACTTAAAGCATCACAGTGATCACATGATTAATCCCATTTATGCTTTGAGTAGTCAATCATACACAGTAATTTACCCTACATCTGCAATTTTGTTTATTCTTTGAAAATAATCCTTACTTTTTACTTTTATATGTTGTTCTGCAAACACATGCTACTCTGATTTTGAAATCCTCGATATCTCAAGCTGCAGTTGAAAAGAAAATTGTCTGAAATAGAAACTAAACTCTGCTGCTGGAAGAAAACTGTCAGATAAATGGAAAAGCGATTAAAACCTACTCTCAAATAACTGTCTCTTTTAAATTTAAGAACAAGTTTAAGTTGCAAGAACTTTGACAAACAGCTGTTAATCTGAGGTTTGGTAACTACGAGCCCAGGTGTGTGACGTTGAGACTGTGAGATACTGGTGTCAGAGAGGTGACGGACATACCCGGGCATGGGTCCATTTTTGGCCAGGTTGTACACTTGTCTCGGGTTCAGAAGATACTGGAACTTTCTGTAAATCCTTCAGGAGTGAAGAGCCAAAGAGATCACATCAGAAAACACAGAGATGACACACAAAAACTCACAATACAAACATATGACTCAGTTGTGACACATTAGGCTCCAGAACGAGGATTCACTGTCGCATTTTGCCCTAAACGCCGACAGGCGTCCAATCAGAGCGTGACAATGCAGTGGACTGGGCAGCGGGGTGGGACATACCCAAAGTCCCCTTGAGGAGAAACCATTAGAAAGACTAATTCATTTTAATTTCAATTTCATTATATCAACTGGCTGAAGTCATATTTTGATCTCATAATTTAAACAAATGAGGGCCGGCGTAATAAGGAGTGAATGAATATGTTTCAGTAATAACCCAATTAGCCCTGGGTTAAAGAAGGGGGACCAGCCAGGCACGTGACAGTGAGGGGGGTGTCTGAGGAGGGGGGGGGGGGGGGGGGGGGGGGGCAGTGGGGGGGGGGGGGTGTATGTGTGTATGAGCTGACGGCGGAGGCGGCCGGCGCGTTAGGTAAATGTTATTGTGTTTTTATTTGACTAAGTAAGCCTAAAGCACTTGGCAGCCAGAGGCCAAGCTGCTGCCTTCCCTCTGTGGCTGAGGAGCAGGGCTTCAGAGGCCTCTCGTAGCATGTTGAGACAGATTGTGTGCTTACCTCTCTCCCTGCTTCCCCCCGCTCTTCGGATTGACAAACACTAGCAGAGGATGAGTGCCCTCTATTGTTGTGATCTGAATGGGAAGATGTCAAAACAAACCGTCGGTGTTGGGAGACTGCAGGATGCTTCACAGGAATTCACTTTCAAGCCATATCCCTCAGACAGTATGTACAGCACCTGCAAGCAGTGCCAGTCATCTGGTGCACTTTACACTGTCGTTACCTGGCCATGCTGAGGTGTGGCTGCTCACTGCTCCTTTAGGTCCCAAATTTAATCTCGTGTTAAATCAAACCTGATTGTAAATGTATTTCTACGTCATCATGTTACTGATTTTTTTTTTTTACAAACTGATACAAAGATAAAGTTTTCATTGAGGTTGTCAACAAATATTCTAAATTCAATTACACAAGTGAATTGGAAAATAAACAAACATCCGATCGTGAAAAATGAATGCTGAATGCACCGCGTGACGGACAGGAGCCACACAACGTCACTTTCACCGACTGAAAATAAAATGTAGGTCCAGCTGACACGTGCAAATAATTCAACAACAAACCGTCATGAGAGGCAGAGAGTTCACAACCCAACTCAAACAGTTTGGAAACACTGGATTTTAGTCAGTAGACGGCAGAATTGTTGAACGTTGAGATATTACAGCCACAGTTTGCTTGGCAGCGCATTCCAGCACTATCTTTAACATACGTACCCAAATGAGCGTCTGTACAACTACGTATGTCTCTAACAGTATTGATTTACCTTATTATGGACACAACGCACAAAAATATATATTCGAATGGTTTGAACCCATGTGAAGGAATAATCAGACGTCACAGAGCTATTTTTCATTACTCAGACCAAAATCAACAATGTACTAATCTCTTGATCCTTTCTGACTTTCCTCTGTTCTCAACCTCAAATCCTATTGATTCCTACAAAAGACAAACCTTTAAAAACACGTAACAAATATATAGTTTCATTTTTTTTTTTTTTTAAAGCTAAGTAATATCTTTAAACAGCTGGGCACTGTAGTTTATAGTAAATGTTACTCAAATAGGAGTAAATAGTGCATTTGTTGGGGACTATTTTCATTTGCAGGTTGACACACAGATAATCCTGTTGTAGGATAAATTTTGTTGGTTAAATTAATTGTTGATTTTGTGGGTTTTGGTTTTATTGACAATAAGAAAGCTATAGGATATCACACTAACTAAATAATAATATCAGTCATTGCACTTTTGCTCCAGTTTTCATCCATAATTTAGTCCATATTAGGTTTTTGTGGAAGATGTGATGGCAAATGAAAGGACGGTATATGCAAACCGTTGGACAGCCATCGACATACAGTACAGTGAACCAACCGATCTATCTCTTAGCCAATCAATACTCTCAACCTGATAACTCATGATTCATAATTTAGCCCTGAACATTATTTGTCTCTTTCCTAATTGGCAGGGCAGTTTGTCTCGTGTGACGTGAGAAAGGATTTTGCAGTTTGTCTGAGCGGCAGTGAAACCGTGGACAGACCGAGTCTGCAGCGCCGGGGGCCGAACTCACAGAGCGCCACATAAACAAGCTCTGATCCAGCGGCCCCCTGTTTGAATTGCCCTTCCTGCAGTTAGTCTGCAACAACTCGCCCCGTGCTCTCCCTGACACAGATGAAGCGCTTAACTCCCCCTGTCTGCTATCCCAGCAGGCCGAGGGTGAATTAATGAGCTCCCTGTCCAGTCCAGAGTGATCCATTACTTCCTGTAATTATAAATAATAATCTTGATTATTACGCTGGTTAGCCAGCAAGAGGCATAGATGGATGTGCCTGGGATATGATTCATCACATTTCTCTCCCAGCCACGCGTAGACGAGCAGTCGCCACAGACGGCGGCAGGTTTCCATCGCCAGCATGCTGGCTGACAGATATTAGAGAGGATCAGGCCGGACTGGGCTCTGCTGTATGATACTGATTACCAGCAGGGCCTGCAGACTCCCATCATGCACCTCAACACCCACTGCAGAGGTTCATTTTCTAAACATGATATTCAGAGAAAAAGGTTTGATGCTTTGGATATTCTGTTCTGGCTGTTCATCTACAACTGGTGCAGACAAATACTAGATTTCACTTTTCCTGGCTGAATCCTACATTTAATCTTTATTCATTTTAGAATTTAATATAAAATTCTGGTTTATTACTTTTAAATCCCAACATGCTCAGACTCTGCCAAACACCCTTTGTCCCGCACCAACACCTCTCAGGTGTGAACTCCACAGTCCAGGTTTGTGATGAAGGGAGATCCTGCTTTTACTCTTCAGTGTCAGATCAGCTGAGTTTTGTTCTTTTTACATGTTGTTTTATTTCTCCATATTCGGACACGACTGTGTTTTGTGAACATCTATGAAGCAGCTTGTAACTGACTTTTGAAAGTTCCACTTTCTTACTTATTTGGCTTCACATTGAAGTTGTGACTCATTTTACAACCTGTGCTTACAAAGTAAATTAACATATTAAGAACAGAGAAGCTGTCTAATGAAAATCTGATGAAATATGTCTATGTTATATATTTATTTTGGAGAAACTACGTTATTATTTTACATCACAATAAGATTGTAATTAAAAAAACATTTTCTCAAATCCACAGTTTTGCTAATTCTGCCATTTTCTTTCTTCCTCATTGTCACTGAGATCATCACCGAGCACAAAAGATGTAGATAAAGTTCAGTTAGATGACACTGGAGCACTGCGGCACAGAAACACAGTTTCTACACTGTAAGAAATGAAGACAGTGATTCTACTTTTTTTTCCCCTGAAGTTGAAAAGACTGATTTTACCTGCAGTCCTTGGCCGTCCACTGTGACTGAGTTGGCTCTCTGCATCTTCCCTCGGCTCGACTGGCTGGACCGGGAGTCTTTCCTCAGTGTCGACTGCCTTTCCTGGGGTCAAAGGTCAAACAGTGATGTTGTTAGAAGATCCATAAATGAAGTTTCATTCCAAAAAGGTGATTTCCAATATTATCATAGCTGTGAGACACATTATGAAATCAAGTCACTGTACTTCTTTATTCTGATTATCATTGTTACTTAATTTACAATATGAATTACCAGTATATTTTTTGTTTTGTATTTATTGTTGTAACCATTCTACTGAATGAATTTAGTATCTCTCCAACAGAATTTTATTCCTGGCAGCATGAGGAAATCTTTGAACCAACACAGACATCATGCTGGAAAATACATTATTTTATGGGACTGTAGTTAATCAACAATTCATCAATCCAGAAAGTTACCTGTTTTAGATGGGATGGACATTTCTTTTGAAGAACTGATCAGTTTGTATAAAACAAATACAACTGCACCTCTATAGCCCAAAAAATAAAAGATAAAAATATTCTCCTTGGTGTCTCAGGGCGATGTTTGGACTTTGATTTATGACCTCAGTATTTCTAAAAATCCTTTTTGTCCATGTCAAACCAACTTTCACCACAGAAGTTTAAAAGATTACCAGAACAATGGGGCAGATTGAGTTGGGGGGCAGGATGTGATCCTTCAGGGGTCCGCAGTCACACTCGGGTTTCACATGGGAGGCACACTTGTTATGGAGCTGGAGGAGGTGGCAGCCGTTATCAACAGCCACAAACTTGCATCAATAACAGTACATGTTTCAGTGTACATTTTCAGGTATATGCTCAGGATTTATTTGCATTACATGTGCCACTGCCTTTGTTTTATTTTCTATTAACTTGCAACCACAAACAAGTGTTTCCTGGGTGTAAATTGGTGGGATGACTTGTGAGGTATCGAAGGTGCAAAAACGAAACCCTAAACAAGAAGAAGCAGTGGGAATATAATGAGGAGGTGGCTGCCTCTCCTCGGGTGGCGGCTTACCGTGATTTGACACCACACACAGTGGAGCCCAGTCAGGCCCTGGTAACACTTAATGGTTTTGTGGCACTTGTCACACTTGGTGGGGCAGTTGCCTTCTACCCAGAAATGATGCATTACCTGCAGAGAGAGGCAGAGACAGCATACGGGGGGGGGGGAGAGAAGTGAGAAAAGAAACACAGTGCAGAAAAACAAGATACATACAAAGGCACAAGTGACACAACAATTAAAGAAGAAAGCAAGAGGGAGAGGAAAAAAAACAAGAAAGAAACACAAAACGAAGAAAAGAAAGAGGCCAAACAAATGACGCTGCTGGTATCTGTGTCTTTAAACCAGGCTTATCCTGGTAATTAGCAATGCTTAGGAGCAGATTGAGTTGTTTTAATTCCATTAGAGGAAGAGAAGCCCTCATCCTAAGCTCCATGGAGCATCGCTGATCCAAGCGTGCCGACTGGTAAACACTTCAATTGGACGCACCTCTGTGTTTTTCTTGGACTTGACATAGGTTTTGATGCAAGACAGCGGAGCGCGAGCCACGCAGCGCTCGTGGACTGTGTACTTGCAGACTGGGAAAGGAAAGAGAGAAAGAGAGGAAAAAATTGCATTTTAAAAGGGAACATGGAGGAACAGTTAGAAGTGACAAACACAAGGGTTTGCGTAATGTGCTTGTGAAAGTTGTACTGAAGGCGTTTGTTGCCAATATTTTTGTGAAAAGCTGCTTGTGTGTGTAAGGTGTAGAGGTGCGTCCTCTATGGGATAAAAGGAAAGTGGTAATTGGGGCTGAAACAAGAGAAGTGTTTATACTTTCAGTATAAAAAAGCAAAACAAATGCTTTCATGCAGAGTCTATTGTGGAGCGGTGATTCCATTCACATCTGGCTAATTACACATTTATTGAGACTCTGCTGTTTTTATATGAATTTGATCACATAGTCACATCCGTCATATCTGCACTGCGACACATGAACAGACAACACTGCCCCAGTATGTCGTACTGTATTATTGTATCTGTCTGCACTAATCAATGTATCTGTCGAACCCTTGATACCGGAGTGAATTACTCACACGAGCAGCAGAGTCCCTGCTTCCCCAGTCCAATTAGCATGTTGAGACACAGGTTACAGTAGGCTGGCTTGTTGAAGTGTTTCAGCCTCCACACATGTTGCCCGTCGTCTTTTACATTCTGCAAAGAGAGAAACACATCAGGTGATTAACTGATTGAATCAATACTTATTAACTGATTGACTGATTACATCTTTTTATATTCTGGTGGGAGAATCATAAGCTAATCATCTGATTGATTTGTCATTTACCTTGTTGGTTGTCTCAAGATTAATTTTTCTTTTTTTAATAAACATTTTTTATTTTTCTTTATATTTTAATTCCAGCCTGTTGGTCCACATGCAGTAAAGACACCGGAGAGGCCTGTCCGTCTTCCCTTTGCAGTAATGTTCATTCATAAAAAATGACATGTGGTAGAGATTTCTGTTGAAGTTGGTCACATGCTTCCATCTAGTGGAAAAATAATGAACTGCAGGCAGAGCTGCAGGGATTCACATGTTCACAGGAGAACCACTGAGGAGTGTGTAAGATCTTGTGAGATCATTTATGAATTGTAAAAGTAATGATGATGTTTGTCAAATAGTGTACATCCACTGCCTGCAGTCTTTTCAAGGTTATCTAGTACAGTAGTGTGGCGTAGAAGGGAAAACAAAATGGCTCTTTTCAAATTTTCATAATTTATCTTATACAATACTTTAGAGTAATGTATGGATTAGGGAATAGAGTGATCAAGGTCATCATCTTGCAGGACGCCAGAGAATATCTACATTTCTTTGGCTGTTGGGACGAAAACCAGAGCAGAACCACTCGTCTAAAAATATCAGTTACAATATCATTTACAAGAAAAATCAAACATATCAGGTTGAGCGAGTGTCCTTGTCATCAACACCACACTGCAGTCTGACACATTCTTACTCGGAAGCTGTTGATTCAATTATGTAGCAGTATTTAGTGAGAATCCATGAAGATACTCGAGACTTTGAAGACTTTATTTTAGCCACGCTTGAAGCTCTAGACGTGACAATGTTGGTCTGTCCACACTGAAATATCTCACAATCTACTGACTGTCAGATACGCATGGTTCCCCTGAGCATCACTAGCATCACCAGGGGTGCACGACTATGTTTTTAAGGGTCTATTAACTGTTAGATTGGATTGCAATAAACTTTGACCCACACGTTCCCTTCAGGATGAACTGTAACGACTGAAATGATCATCTGACTTTTGAGCATCATCATCAGGTTTTTGGTTTATGACCAAATAGTGTTTATTATCAGCAAATGTTAGCATGATAACAAACCTAACTAAGATGGTGAACACGGTAAACATTATAGCTGCTAAACATTAGCATGCTAGCACTGTCACTGTTAGCCTGTTACCTGGCTAATGATAGCATTTTGCTCACATCACAACTAAGCCCCGAGTCCAGCTTCACAGAGCTGCTAGCATGGCTGTGGACTCTCATTCATGTAATGTTAAATGGTTATACTTGACACCTGATGACCATGTGAAGTTGATGTTAACACTAGCTGAGAGTGCACACTGATTTCCTGGTTGATTATATATGTGTTGTATTTATGCCTATGAGTGTTAGCAAGCGAGCAGCGTCTCCAGCAGACTGCCAGTGGTCTCTCTGTGGACTCACCGTCTCCAGGCCCAGCAGCACCAGCAGTGGGATGGTGGTCATGCCGCCCTGGATCCACTCCTCCAGTGACACGGTGCCATCGTGATCGTAGTCGATCTCCTGCATCATTTCCTGGAGGATCTACAAACAAAAACAATGGTCAGAGGAGTGAAGAAGAACAAGAGCAGGAGCAAAACTGTGAGCAATTTCAGCACAAGGCCCATTCAGTATCTGCTCTGGAGCTTTTGATCATATCACATGAGCTTCATCTGCAGATGGAGCAAGTGGAGATTTTCAAGGAATTGTAGATGCTCAAATTTACTTTAAGGAAATTCTGATTGTTTCATTAACTTGAGTGACCAAATATGGCAAAGTAATTAAATAAATGTATAAATAAATGATCAAAAATGAAAAATGAAAAATAGATACAGTTATAAAACAAAATAAAGATACTAATGGGCAATAAATAAATAAACAATATTATATTTCATCTGTATCAATGTGGTAAAAAAAACAAATAGGGAAATAAATGAATACATATGGTGACAAAATAAAGAAAACAAAGATAATTTTAAATTCAAATTAAAAATAAAAATCCTCATTTCATGTTAAAAATTAAGTGTCTGGTTCAGACTCATATTACTGATTTTTGTTAATTCATCAAAAGTCTGGTTCTCACTGGTTTCAGCTCAGTCACGTCCCACTCCAGGTACTCGGCTACATGCATCATCTGGGAGATAATGTGCTCCAGCTCCTGCGGTGAGACCACAGACAGTCATTACACAGGCACAAAAATACTGTGTTTACCTTTCTGTATATTGCAGCCTTACAAGTCGATGTCACTAACTGTCTTTGGCGTGAATAGACGGATTAACAGCGTGTAATAGCAGGTTGGGAAATGTCATTCTTCTGCACAGAAGAGTTGCACGGAGGAAAACAAAAGCAGCGTGGGAAGAGCTCCGAAGCTGATGGTTTAATTACAATGGTTGCTTTTGGGGGGGGGGGGGGGCAGAGAGGGGGGGGGGGGGTGACATTATTATCTAGTGGCAGACTGAATCACTATCATGCGCTTTGGGTTTTATGCTGAGTATCAGTAAGAGCGTATGAGTGTAGATCAAGAGTTCACACTTTGAGAAAATGACTAAATATCTTGTATTTACTCTAAAACCTGGAACAATTTGGGTCACACACATAATCTCTCTCTCTGCTGTTTTGTGAGCTCGCTGCCTCTCGCAGCCAATAGTGGCTGGAAGATGACAAACAATGGGATACATTACAAACCCCCCTCCTCCCACCCCACCCCCGTCCTCTGCCTCCTAACCCTTTCATTCCAACACCCAACTCCCTCCTACGCAATTTCTATACATACACACATAAACACTGGTGCTCTTTCATTCATAAATACACCCATCCCCACCTTCTTCCTCTTCCTGGTTTGCTAACTTTCTTTCTTTCTTTCTTTCTTTCTTTCACCCATTCATATACATGTACCATATGGATTGTATGTTTTGTATTACAGTACAGTGGGTGAGAGAAAGATAGAAAGCGACAGATGGCAAAAAGAGAAAGAGGTGGAGAGTCCTGCATTCAAAATATTCCTTAGTATTAGCAGCAAAATGGACTTAAAAGTATGAAGCTAATTACTGATTCACGTGTATGCAGCACTTTAAAGTTGTCATGGGAGAACCAATTGTATTCTTTTATGTGAATTTAGATTCTTTTTTAAAACATATTTGGGCAGTTTAATCTGTAAAAAAAATAGATTTTATGGATTAATTATGTTTTACCAGAAACTAATAACAATAGCTGTGAAATAAATGTAGTAAATAGTTAATATTTATCTCTGATCTGTGATAAAGTAATCAAACCAGTTTCATATCATCAACATCAAACAACTACAATGTGCTTAACACAAGTGCACAAACACCCAAAGCTGAAATGACTAGTTGATTAGTCAATTCATTGATTGATTCGTTTAATCGTTCTTTTAAACAAAAGCTTTAAAAAGTGCACAAGTAGGCTTCTCGTTGTCTTATAATAAACTTTGGGGGTGTTAGTTCGGCTTTTTGAAAATGTGACAGACATTTTTCTTGACATTTTTTATAATCCAAACAATTCACTGATCAACAGGAAGATGAACTGATAATGAAATAATTGTTAATTGTTGAGGAGAAATATTTACCGAGCTGTCCAAAGACCCGTTTCCATCTGTGTCATAGAGACGAAACATAACTGTGGAGACAAAAACACAGCGTCAGGCTACAACATGAACGCCCTGCACTCTCTCGCCTCGACCTCTGAGCATTTGGACATTTTTCTTTGTGTGTGTGTGTGTGTGTGTGTGTGTGTGTGTGTGTGTGTGTGTGTGTGTGTGTGTATGTCGCCATCTACTTCACTGCATGCAAACACAAAGCAAAACCTGTATCCCAGTAGTTGTGCTCATCTGAATGCTGCAACTTTAAGCGTACTCTAATTAGCACTCAAAAGTGTCACCATGGAAACAGGGAACAGCCAATGGCAGCCGTGTTGTGGGAGCTGTTCCAACGTCACAGCGATGCGTAAAACACCCTCCCCGAGTCTGAACGTAACAGAGTCGTGACAACAGCAGCAACATGACCTGGCTGCAGATCATTTCCATACTGATGGCTATACTTAGCAGTGCTCTAACCCACCAGCGCCCCACCCCCCACCCTCAACCTCCACCCCGGGCCTCCACGAGAGCGTGGTCGAGGTGCAGCCGAGGGTGGCTGCTGACATCATAAGGAGTTGACGTCAGATGGCGGTTCGTCAGGCCACTAACGAGGAGCTAATTGCCAGTTTCCTGAGAGACTGTGACCTTTTTGAGGCGAAGGGAGGGGGAAGGGAAGCTGGCGTCTGGCGTTGGATGGAGGTTGACGGTGTTACAAGAAGGTGATTGCGGTCACCCAAAACAGGCACCAAAGAGGCAATAAAGTGTAAAAGATGATGAGAGCTGTTGTTAACCTCTGTCTGCAGGACAAATGAGTGAACAGCAAAGTCTCTGTGAAACTCTAAAGCTCTTTAAATCTCTGCGTTTGGAACGTAGATACAAGACATACAACTGACCCTGAAGGGACAAATAAGATCAGATGTTTACTGATGAGTTTGTGTTAATCAATTTTAATTGTGGATTTTACTTACTGCAATGAAAGCTCAGAACAAACAGGGTTCACATTTTATTCAGTCAAATGCTCATACACATTATTATTAAGGGAGTGCAGTGTAAAGTATTTATAAAAAATAAATAATTCAATAAATGTATCAACATATTTTTTTACAAAAGTGTGAAGATTTCATCCAGAGATATTAATAGTCTGGTTTTAGACTTTTAGAGTTAAATAAACCTGTAAACAAGCAGCAAAGCAAGTAAAACTTATTGACTGGGTCTCACAATATATATTTGCTTATTCTGTTTTAGCTGTTACCAGCTGTCTTTGTAGATTTTCTTTATATTCTCATCAGTTTCTAAAACTTTTTTCCCCCCAATTTCTTTATACCTATAACTTAATTGCTGACTTTTTTAAGGACTCTGTCTTTTTTGTTCTACCTCAATCTCAAATCCTTTAATTTATAAAAGTATTTCACAAACGTTTGTAAGCCTTTTTCATTATAGTTACACGTATTTCTATAGCTGACAAGCCAGAGTTGCTGAAACATTAATGATGGCTGCTTAACACTGACATATTCCCCAAATGTGCTAAAGCTAATTTTTAATGAGGTTGCTTTTAGTGAAGATGTTATTGGGTTTTTATTGGGCTTGATGCTGCCTTATTGTGTTTTATGGTGTTTTAAGAATCTCGTTCCAAGAAAATACCTGAGTATTTCAGTGTTTCGCCCCATTGTCAGCTGATTTCTCTTTTTAAGATAAAGACCTGTTGTTGGATGAATCTGGAACTACATAACTTGTCGAGACGTGTTTTCTTTTCAGTGCATTCGGCTGTCAGAACTTGCTTGTTTCAAACTCTGACAAACAATTCAAGGAAGCTGCAGTGAAATCTTTTTCAGAACAAACCAGCAGATGGAGCCATCGACTACAGAAACAACATCAGTGTGGACCACAGAGGAGGAGAGAGACAGGGATGCAGGGAGAGAGTGTGTTCAGGAAGACACCATCTATAGTTAAATCCATGGTGTGTTCACACTCTCTCACACACACACACACACACCATCAGCTGAATTATTTAGTCAACTCTGCAGTTAATGAGTGCAACTCTACTCAATAATTCAGCAGCTGGATGAGAATTACATCAACACATAAAAAAAAAAAAAACTCTGATGACCAATTAAGCAGCGTAACCTTGTGAATAAATGATGTGATAAATGCAATTAAGAGATGTGGGAAGATGTGTCAGTAAACTGCAAACACGAGGCATCAAACATCCCATTGCAGAAAATGTATGATACTTGCAAAGATAATTTCCAAAGAAATAGGACGAGGAAGAAACAGAGTAAAAACAGTTAAATAAAGTGAATTTCATTTGTTAGTAAATTAAGAGTATCTGCTCCAGACAGAGAAACACATAAAGGATAATAACTCTGGTTGTAAAGGCTGAAAGAGCTTATTTTAATTATTATTTCCACCAGAGGGAAAGAGCAACACAACAAGAAAGACATTTTGACTGAAAGTGATGGTTAATCACCAAATGCACCAGAGAAAAAACCCCTGACTCACTCCAATAAAGAAAGAAAGAAAAGAGACAGAAAGATTCAGATACCAGGGAAATATTTGGATGGCAAATAAATGTTAACACGACCGTTTAAATCAACACAGAAGACTCCTATGTTCTATAACATCTGGTGCTTGACTTATAATAAACCAAATATGTGTCTGTGTTGGTTCTGTGCTCATTTAAGTTAATGTCATCATGTCATGTTAAGAGGATTTTGTTTCAATAAGCATTTATGAGAAAATGGACACAGAAACAATCTCCCTGGTTGAGTTAAATCTCATAAGCACACAATTCTTCTGAGTGCAATCTCAAATGGAGAACTAAGGTCAACAGAGACAATAAATTAATAAGATTAATTGACTTTTCATGCATTTCTGAGCTTTCATTTCTCTGGAGCCAATGTTGGGCTCCAAACTTTACTTCATGTGACAAAGAGGAAATTTTGACAGGAGCATTTTACAGTGTTGTGAGTCTCGGGGAGATGTAATTCACAGGCGCAGTTTTTTTGGACTCAGCACCTGGAAAAATACTTTGCGCTTTTTTTTCGCACAGGCTGTTTCATTCATTTGTATCCACGGCTAAAGATTCAAAGGCTTTAGCAACAAGTAGGGGAGCTATAAAATTGAATTAGAAGTGTAACATGAGGTGGTCTTAGTGAATATTCAGCAGTCCGATCATATAATGTTCTTTACCGCCACAACATGCATTCACAGCATTAGCAACATACAGTAAGTACCGTACAGTAGATAAAGCTACAACAGATGCTGCACGTTATGGCAGATGAAAATCCTTGTTTCTGATTTGCTATTAAAATTTAAAACAAGGCACAAGCAAAGTTATGATGCTGTTCTACAGTAAGTGATGGTTTCTATTCGCCTGTTTTATGTGCCTTTTTTAAATGTGCTACTTAGTGTGGCTTGATGTTGCATTTTCCCACAATGCAGCAGGGCAAGAAATCATGGTTTTAGCTTTGTCCTCTTCTACCCTTTGTCTTTTTCACTGGGCTTCACTTTGACCTGACCACTTCCACCCACTGAGGTTTGACTTAACCTGTGACATTACTTCAGCTCCTTGTAGCTCAGCAGCTCGTGTTTCTCTCCAGCCACAGAACTTCACTCACTGTCTGCACATTACTGCACCTCTGACGCTTGCTGCATAATATTACAAGAACCAAACAGTTATGTGACACAGGGATGACACTCACACTCGAGCTTGTCCTCAGGACGCCCGCCCTCCAGCAACGACAGGTAACACACGATGTCCTTAAGCTGCACCGAGTCCAGAGGCCTGGGCGGCGTGGGCGTCTTCAGAGGGGTCGAGCTGCCTTTGATCAGCTTCAACCCTGGACAGAGACGAAAGGTCAAAACATCCTCCACAATGCATCTGACGTTAGCCCAATAACCTGCCGGGATAGGATGCCTGACATTAGTCATGCAGTCGAACTGATCAATGCTGTTTGGTGACCAGTTCAACCGACAGATTGTCCAGTTTTAGCCCGATCAAAGGCTTTGCTTTGGCTTGGGGGGAAGGGCTGTACTCTTCAAGTGATGTTAAGTGGATTAAACATCAATACTAGAATGTTTCAACCTTATCTCAGGTTTAATAGTGAAGGGTAAAGAGCAATAGACGATTCATTAACAGTCTCTCTGGTTGGCTGATACAATCAGCCAATACACTGCACATGCCTGTTCATTAGTAGTCAAGTCAAATCAAGTCTATTGCCTACACATAAGCTTTTTCAATGGCAACTGCTGCTTGTAATATTGTGTTTTCAAATTTATAAGACATTTAATATGTTACTTCAGGCGTTAGTGACTAAATTTCAACAAGTTAGTAATTCAAACTCTGCGGTTTGCTGATTCTTCTTCTTCAGTCGCCTTCTTTACTAGCTTGAAAATACGTACTAACTTACTAACTCCCTCCCCTTCTGTTAGGTAGCCAAAGATGGCGACCGTTGAATGAGAGAAGTGTTCTTCGTTATACACTACATTTCTTTTAACCGTTTTAAATGCTCCATCCGGTTTCTTATAGAGCTACACCAACAGACAGAGTAGCTCTTAGTTGCTTAAACGTTAGCCTAGATTGGCGCGATAAAATATTAAATAAAATATACCTAGCAGCTAGCCGGGAAAGTTTATGCTGTTTTAATGTTAATTCATAAGTATCATAACTTCCTGTTTTTTTTCAGACTCGTAAATCACGCTCATGACAACACACGAGCTACTAGGAATCAGACATATCAGTCCTTAAATAAATCAAAAGAAATTCTACAAAAAGAAGAAAAATAATAATAACAAAAAAACAAATACATAAATACATAAATAAATAAAATAGAAAATCTTTGAAAGTTAACAAGCAAAACAACACACGATTAACATGAGGAGAAAAGTATTTTTACTTATTTTGAATGTCAGGATCACTATTTTGCAATATTTATTACCAGGGAAATTTCATACTGAGAAGGCGAAATTTCTTAAGTCAAGTCCCTCATTTAAGTTATTTTCTAATTGATCTTCAATGTTACTTTGATTCTCAAATTTGTAACAAACAGGAAGCGCATGTTATGCTTGTCTGAAAAAGTCTGTCACATAAATTTAACATTGCTTCTATAAAGTCAGGCAAAGATCAAGTTTACTGATGACACGGTGCAGTTATGTGCAGGACTGTCCTGGAGAGGATGGAGCTGAGACTGAAGCCACAACTCTCCATTTATGAGTCAGTCTAGTTTCTTTCACATATGGTCATGAGCTTTAGGTAATGACCAAATGAAATTACAGATACAGGCGGCCAAAATGAATTTCCCTCACAGGGTGGCTGAGACGACCCATGGCGATAGGTTTTAGAGAGTTCAGGCTTCCAGAAGGAGCTCGGAGAACCACTCCTTCGCTTTGATAGAAGCCAGTTGAAGTGGCTCAGGCGTCTGACTCGGATACCTCTTGAAAGTTTCCCTGTGGAGATATACCGAGCATATCCGAGTGGGAGGAGAACCTTGGCAGACCCAGAGCGCTGGAAGGATTATATATATACGCAACCTGGCCAAGACACACCTCGAGATCCCTTAAGAGCTGGAGGACATGGATAGGATGTAATTTAGAGTTGTATAAGCAGTGGAAAGTGCATGGATGGACGGATGGCTGATCTAGATTGGCCTAACATCTATGGTAATGATATGGATTAGAACTATTTCAGAAACAGAGTGGTTAGATTGCACAAGCCAGCACGCTTATGAAAACCCTGCCTTAGACCAGATACTGAAGGCACATTCATGAATCTGCTATTATTCGTCTTCAGTCCTCTCACCAAAGAGCTATTAATTCGTAAAGTCAGTGTATACATCCAGCTGCATGAGCCATAAACTCTACATCAAATAAGTAATTACGCCGTTTGCTTCAAAAAGTACTTGCATGGGAAAACTAACCCTTTAATAATATGAGAATACATGCTCCTGTTTGCAGACGGCAGCAGTTAATGGCGGACGGGACTCGTTAGCTCCCTTATCTGCACTTACATACACCATGAGTGTGGTGAGAGGGCTTATAGTCAACAGCGCTGGATCAATGAGGGCCAATCAACAAACTCACAGACTGTAGGCTGCACATGCTTTACCCTCTGAGGGAAACAAAAACTATGTGCATTAAATATTGAAAGAAGACAAGTGAAACTGCTACCAAAAAGAAAGATCAAGTAAGGTGATGTTTAGCCCGACATGAAATAGTTTAAACTTACACTGAATATACAGAATAACTGGGTCACTTACAGTGGTAGTTTGGGTTATTCGACCTGGGGTTGTGTGAGATACTTATCTATATTTAGATAGGGCTGTTTGACAGCAAGATGAAGCGGTGAAAATATTCAAAATAAAGCGTACACTGACACTGGTTTTAGCTTTTTTTTCTGTGGATATGTTTTTAAGTGGCTAAAAGATGTTTTTTTTTTTTGCTGTCCTCACCCACACTAGTACATCACTCAGCTTCTCTGCCAGTGCTCCCAGCTGCTTCTCTAAACTGGGAGCACTGTGATCTAAATCTACTGCAGGTGGGCTAATAGAACGGCTATGGATACGTACCTGACAACCCCGCCTCAAATAATACAAACTATTACTTTAATCTTCATAATAATATGCAAATTTCTTCCGTTAAACCGTTTTATCACCAAAACAAAATACAAAAAAAGAGAAGATAACAAGCAGGTTTAAGCGTTGAGACAGTCCAGATGTGGAGTTTGCAAAGTTCAGTGTCTTGCATTCTGTACATGCTATTAATGCTAATATTAAAATAATAATCAAACTATATTTAGGATATATTTTTTTTAAGTTTTTAAAGTTTTTATTCTAACAGTAAAATTGACTCAGAGCATGATTAATCAGTTGACTGACTGACTTTGTGATTATTTGTAATCCAGTGCTGCTTTAAGGAAGAGGTGAAGACAAAAGTTTTTCATCTGAAGTCTGAAGTCATGCCTGTGTAGCATTTCCCTGGTGAGTTTACAGACTTACAGTCACGTTCTACTGTAAATCTGCTTTCGTACAGCTCAATCACCAATAGGATTGTTTCCCCCATTTCCAGCCACTGAATGCCACCAACGACCGGGGAACAGTGTTTTATTTTATAATACACTCTTTTGATCCTGCTGTTCAATGACAGAACAACCTCTGCTGCAGTGATGCCGGGTAAACGCAGGCAAAACAAGAATTCAGAGGCTGTTTCATTATTTCAACCACTGCATCAACATCTATTCATAACTACAGCTTGTTTACAGTCGACAGTACATGTTCAGCTGCTGCTCATTAAGTCTGCAGCAGTTAAACTCACCTGGGCTCCTTAGATGATATTACATACAGTACACATGCGCCATTACAATATCTGAGTTGATATTTTCTGTATTTTAGTGTCTTTTTGAAGTTTTTTTCCCTGTAGCTATGGGATATGATAATGTTGTTTTCAGCCCTTGTTTGTGTCCTATTTTTGAAGTCATCAGCAATTCAGTTCAGGACACTTGTGATATGAAGACTGATTGTATGAATTTATATCAGAAACTGACATTGGATTAAAAACTTTAGACTAGAGGTGGGTTAACTATTTTGATTGAGGTGGAAAGAAGCTGAGTTTCAGTGCACGGGAATCCTGATTGAACCAACAATGTCCTGACGTGTTACTAGTGTCATTTCCATATCAGTTAGTCATTACAACATGATAATGAGATATTAGTATAAATCCTGTAAACAAACAAGACTATTGCCAAGACAGTTTGGCAGCTTCTACACTACAATTTACGTTGTGTTCCACTGGGCTGCACTTGGCAGGAAATCCATTAGATTTTTTTTGATGGCGCAAATCAGAGAGATGATGCTGTTTTTACACAGCGATAAAGTGGAGCTCTAAATGCTTCTAGAAACTGCAGATTAAAGTGGCTCATCGACAACAACGCGTCCGTGAAGAAATGCTCTGAGGGCAGAGAAAAAGCGGCAAAGTGGCTGCGCTCCATGGTTTCATACACATGTGCCAGTAAAAAAACAAAACACCAACACAATGCTGTGATTATAAGGTGAGGGTTTGTTGGGGGAAAGATTTCATTTCTACACTTACCAGAGACTTTGGGTTTGTCAGAGCATGAGGGACTGGGTTTGGGCCCCTTGTTGCTAAACGACATGAAGAGGTGTTGGCAGAACTCTTCGGGGAGTTCGCTCTCCAGGAACGTCTGCATGAAGACCGTAAAGCCCTCAAAGTCAATCTCCTAAAAAAATAAAATAAATAAATAAAGACAGCAACACAGGAATAGAAATATGTTGTTGGTCACGGTGAGCTGCAGCGATCGCCTGAAGGGCTTCAAGAAAATACAGATGATTCCAATATGGAGGAGCTTTTTGCGAAACGCAGAGGGCAGATTTCTGCACTCAAAGATTCCTAAACTGTTGTTTGGGCTGTGGGCGGTGAAGATCAATTCCAGAGCAGTTTCAGTGTTTCTGCAGCTCTTTTCTTTGCTATGTAATCTGGTCTTTATTACCATCCTTTTTTTTCCAAACATTCACGCTTAAAGCTTCATCCATCCTTTTGACTGTTTGGTTGAATTGAATAATATCATTACCAGTTCGAGTAAGACACTTCAGGTGAGTAATGTTTCGCTTCAGTTTTTTTTCTAACTAAAAATAAGATTTCATTGCATCCACTGCAGCCTGAGAGTTGAGTTTTTCTACATGAGCACTCAGCAAAACACACCAACAAAAATAAATGAGAGAGAGGAAGAGACAGCAGTTACCTGGGTGAGGATTTCCTGCTTCTATGAGCCGCAGCATTTTAGAGGGAAAGAAATCCAACATGGTCAAAGATGCATCATGCAGTTATTACACTGAAAAGGTGCTAAATGTCCAAAGAGTCACAATAACAGTCTCAGTCATGCAGCAATTACTAATGTGTAGTTACTGGATCAAAAATAGCTTCCTGGAATCTGTATTCACCGAGAGTTCTTGACAAAATCGACTTTTCCCCCCAAAAAAAACAACAAATCAGGAGCCCAGTTTTCAGTTTGTGTGTGTCCTTGAGTTACTGTAGTGAAGACTGTTGTATGTAGTGGAAAAAAGAAAATATTCTCCACACCTCATTAAATTTACCCAGCAACTGTCAGAGTTGAATACAAAATTTCAGCCTTGAAATACTTTTATTTCCGTGACATACCTGGATAAACTTTCCAGCTGCAGGGCTGTAGGTAATCCAATTATTTTTGATGATAAAATGGGAGCTCACAGTTCAGCTGTGTGCCAATATATATATATATATATGATATGATGTATGATATGATATATATATATATATTTTTTTTTTTTTTTTTTTTTTTTTCAAGAAAAAGTGTGAATGAAGCAGAGCGAAAAATCTGTTAAAGAATATGCAGAGGAACTGCTCTGCTAAATATTATTACCTCAAAATCATTTTATGTTTAATTAACTGCAAACTTATTAATGGCAGATTTCTTTTGTTTTGTTTTGTTTTTGCAGAGAAAAGCACAAAAGAAAAGCAAACTAACAAAGACAGCAACCATTCCTCAATTGTTCCATTTTTGTCTATATGCAGATAGGAGTTCAGCATGAGGACTATTAGCACAGCTGGATTCAGCAGACTATAAACTAACTGTTACAGTATAAACTGAAACATACCTCCTCTGGATTGTATTTGGCCAGCACACCATCTCCATGGAACTCCTGCAGCACATCCTTCAGCTTCTTGGTCGAGTCTGAGCAGAAACAGTGAGGACACGTTAGCTACTGTATGTGTGTGTTGTGTTCTACTGTTTACGTTTCAAAGCTTTGGCTTCCTCTTCCAGTGAATATTGATATTAAACAATTATTCACGGTACTATGTGTGGGGATAATGCAGTTTAAACAAAAAATGCATCATGTTACTACAAATGATTTTCTTGCACCACCCCCCATTCATAAGTCAGAGCTGTGAAATAGTTGACACTACCGACTGTCCTCATTAAGATCCACTAGACTGCACATAAACATAATAACTTTGAATGGTTTGAGTCAGCTGTTATTTGTGGCTTTGAAACTAAATTATCTTAGTTTATCTTCAGTAAATGCAGCTACAAACCACACCTGCAGAACAATTAAGCTAACAAGCTAAATTGTTGCAAACATGTGTATAATAAAATAAATTATACACAGATAGGATATATTATTATTTGGGGGAATTTCTTTCCAAGAGTGAGATGAGAAGATCAACATCAATGTCACACAAAATAGGAAACTGAAGCCAGGACGTTGTTTATGGACGTGAAACAGCTAGCCTGGCTCTGTTCAAAGTGGGGGGAAAACTCTAAAGCTCATTAATTAACACGGTGTATTTCACACTTTATTTAACCTGTAAACAAACAAATTACAAAGTACATGTTATGATTTCATGTTGAGATCCCTGCTGGATTGAACTGTGTTGGTGTGTAGGCCTTCATGCTTCCCAGAATCAGGTTTGTGATTATTGTGCCTCTATAGAAACCAAAACCACAGACTGTCTCTGGAAACCTGCACTAAAGCTTTTCACTAAAGAGTTTTATATTTTTTGTTAATGCACAGCTTAAATGAATGATATTTGTTTATATAGTGAGCTTCAGAGTTTGCTGGTCAGCATATTTCTGAACTTTGGACAGAGCGAAGCTGCTCACCCCCCGCTTCCTGTCTTCTTTCAACCTTCGCTGAGCCCTTCCTGATAATGCACAAATATAACTGTGATATCAATTTTCTCCCTCAGAAAAAAACAAAACAAAAGTAATTCTCAAAATGTTGGACTTTAAAAGACATAAAAAATACCAAGGTCATGAACACGGCATTGATGATTCTGGAAGGTCAACAGCTAGCTATGAAACTAGTCTCAGTTTTACCACAGAAAAACCACCTGCAAACACAACACTGATATATTATCACCTTTTTAGTTTATATAGTGAGCTTGTTAGCCAACAGCCTTACACATCCAGCACTAGCATTGGTTTGGAGGCCACCTGACTATATATAAGTCTGTTTTTGCTTTCCTCTTACTCCACATGAGTAGAGACACAATAAAGCTCCAAGCATCTGAGTCAAGTGTTAATCTGTGGGTTCATCACTGTGCGCGATAACTACCATATAAAAACGAATGTTATGGTGCTATAAAACACGTATACATGTGTTTCAAGAAATGATCTAATTAGCGGTATTTCTTTGAATAAGATAAAATAGCAAGACTGCTGTAAAACAAACGTAAACAACATATGAATTTGTGTTAATAACAGGCTGAAATAATGCGCCTGCACTGGTGGATTTTGTTTTTTTTTACTTGTTTCAAACGAAGGGAATGTTTTCGCTCTCAGTCACAGACAGAAATAACTTGAACAGAGTTGCTGTGATAATTACTGCATGCTGCAGAGCGTTTATGAGCCCTACTGCTAAATCAATTTGCTGCGCCACAGATACCAGGTTCTAATGTTACTGAAGTTAATTAGAAGCACCATTTTATCACTGGAGGGCCTGGTTCATCTCTAAGTATAAACCAATCCCTGCTCATCACAAATTACATTAAGATGCTTGTTTAGGTCAGTGCCTCATATTAGCTACCTTGTCTCCTATCTCTTCACGGGTTTAATCAGGCCCGAGAAAAAGAAAGATGGATCTTTCGATAAAATGACGTCAGCTTCTCGAGCAGTTCCGAGAAATGTTTTTGGAATAAAAACTCCCACCTGCCAGTATGGAGCAGCCAGAGACCCTGAGGGGAAGCTGTTGTCCATAAAAACCGCACAGCACGTCGCTGATTGATAATCAGCAGGTGTGTTGGGAGTTCAGCCTCGCAGGTAAGGACTGAAGGTGTTGCTTGATTTTCCCTGTCAAAAACTGTGAAACCTGGTAAAAGTGTATCAGAAATTCTACAGTATTTGCCATATAATCTTAAATGAATTCATTAGCTTTTGTTTTTCATCCGATGTCAAGCCAAATATCCCAAAACATGTCACCTTACACAGACCTACTGGCCTCTAGTCAGCTGCAACATCTACTCTGTGTTTCCATACTGTAGATGCTGCAGGAGAAATGTCACGGAAAATGTAAGTATAAGAAAAAACATTAATGGCTGATATTCTGCATCTATTTAGATGTGCATTTGAGCTCCTTTTAACAGCGCTGTGCTGGTTGTAACGTTTTGTCGCCTCCTGCACTAATGGCTTTGGATCTTTGATTTCGTCAGGATGCATTTGTCTAGAAATAAATGCCTCACACTGGACTGAGTGTGTGTCATCATTATTGACCGTCTTTATTAGCACGCCATCCACACAAAACACAGAGCACAGTGATTATGTATCCACTCATTGCCCGTCACATTCAGCACTGCACTGCTGAATTGCTATTTATTTTTTCAATCAGGCTAATGATTTCACCATTGTGTGGCACACAGCAATCAGAGGGCGAAGTCTCATTTCATGTTTTTAGACTCATAAACACATTGAAGATGTTTTTTACCTTGAAAGGTAAAAGTTCTCCTTCTCTGAGGCAGCTCTCTGCTACTCCTCGCACATCAGCAATTATATCACATAAAGAGAAACTCTAATTGTTGTGAGTCAGATCTTAGGTGCCCGACTTGGCGCACAGCTATTAAAATGTTATGAAAGTGTGTGCAGCTCACTTTAATGAGAAGGAAGGGAGAAATGCTGTGGGGACGGGAGGAGGAGGAGGAGGAGGAGGAGGAGGAGGAGGAGGAGGAATGAAGGGAGGAAGGTGATGCCCATTGTTGCGGCTCGGGGAACGGGATATTTTATAACCTGTAGCTGCACAGCGCACAAAGAGTCGCCCAGAGCTCATTGAAACATGATTATCCAAATCTGTCTGGCACGCACACATGCACAAACGCATGTACACACTAAGACTCCTTAGTTCTCTCTTTGCTTTTTTTCATTCCGCTCCCTTGCTTTTTATTCCCACACAATTTTCATCTCAAGCTCACGTCGCTTGGCCACCCACAAAGCAAATATTTGCAAAACATGGAAAGAAACAAGCAGAACCTGACTGGCTCCCGAGTGCAGCATCAGCCAGGAGAGAGCAGGGGAGTCCCTCAGAGTAAGGAACAATGTTGGCACCAGGCACAGAGCAATTAAAGGGAGAAATGTCATTATCAAGTGAAACAGTGCTACAAGAGATCCTGGGTGAAAAGCATTAATTATTAAGACTCATACTCGGTGCTCTGAATAGCAAATAAAAGAAACAATGGCTGAAATGGCTTGAAGATGTCATGTTTTTTGCACTAAAAATAGCTGGAATATATTCAAGGATGTGTATCTGCTGTCGTACAAGAAGAGCTGACACAAAAAGCACTCAAAAAAAAAAAAAAAAAAATAACAATAAAGTTGGAATACGAATGACTCCATTTCGTGTCCACGGTTAGTTTCATCGTTTGTCTTCCTGCAAACGATTTACAGCGACTGGCGTCCAAAGCCGGTCCAGAACTATGTGTGGGTGGTGCGCAGCATCCTACGGTTAGCCTGCCAGGTATCGTCATATTTTCCGTCCCTGGTACCGTTTCAAATGATGAAATGTGTCAACATGTTGGAGCGTAACATAAACTCGAGGCATCCAGAGCACAGTCTGGTGAGCAGGGGAGCCATTTGTCGAGTTTTTGCGAATGAATCATTCAGAGCTCAAACGGCAGCACACAGATTAAATGCTTGAGCAGCTTGAGCTTCCTGCATCAGCAGGACGAGCGAGCGCGCAGCCGGCGATTACTACGTCAAAATTTTATCATTAGGACGAGGGATGTTTGAGATTAACCACAGTGAATTGAATTGCACTGCAGTTTAAAGTAGACACGGGAACACTCTTGTTATTGTTAACTCGGCGGTTTGATGCTATCAGAGACAATTTGTGTTTGTGTGTCTTGCTGGGACTTGACTGTGAATTGCATATTTGTCTCCATGTGTGAGGAGGATTACTGAAGATATGAAAGCAGAAACATGACTCATACCAACTTTTCCAGCAGTCCGAAGTGATGAAGTGAAAATTCACCTCAAGTTAAAACACTTTTGTGAACTGGGGGGGGACACTGCATAGACAGAAAACAGACACAAGGTAATGGGGAGGGGACATTTAGGGAAAGACTGTACATTGCTTTGCTTTCTTACTGCTTGGATGAGAAGATAATGAAAAGCCTATTAGCTTAGCACAAGCTGCTAACCATCACCAGAAAGAGGAAGAATTCACTCCCAAAACCTCCTCAATTGTCTCATTTCCATGTGGTAGGTCGTTCGCAAACAAGCTAACCACCGACACATCCAAACATTTGAAGCTGGAAACTTCCAGATGACGACAAACCTCTGGTGGAGTCGTGCCGAGCTGTGGCTGATCTGTAATTTAGGCTTTACCTAAATACCAGAAACCACTTGTATGTCCTAAATGTGACCACTTTAGAGCTGCTGAGAGACACCTTTGATGTTGTTATGCTAGCATTTCTCCCCTGCTTCCAGTTTGTGATAAGTTATGCTAAACATGTCATGAACACACAGAGATGAAACTGGTGAGAGTTTTCTTCTCCAAGTAACAGACTAAATAATGGTTCTTCACCAAATTCTATTGTTTTTTTTTAAAGGAATATGAACGACATTGTGCTGTTTATTTGCTCCAGCTGTGATGAAGTTGAGAACAGGAGTTGCTTGCATAATAACAAAACACCTTGAGAAATGCTGCAAGGACAAAAGAACCTCACATACAGAGAATCAAGTAAAAGGAAGCACAGCTACATGTCTGAATCCTGAATCTCTCTTTTATCCAACAAAAATATCTTTGCTGTCAGTCAGTTACAGTCAGTGAAAAATTCCCCTGTGTCACAACTGGAAGGGCATTCAGAGACCGCAGACCTCCGCCAACGCCAATGTCAAACAACATACACCAGACTTCAGAGAAAAAAATTTATTGTAAATGATGCAGATCTGCCACAAAATTCACTGTGTTCTTCCCGACCTCGTGCCCCATCCCTCCACCGAGTTTGGTGCAAACCGGTTCAGTACCTTTTGCATAATCCTGCTGACAAACACACAGACACGGGTGAAAACAACCTCCTCGGCAGACGTAATAAATATCTTCTTTCCTTGACCCACACACAATGATGGCAACCAAAGTTGTAAGCAGCAATGAAAACAGCAGCAAATTCTCTGATGCAAACGTAACTTGATCAATGCTTCCTGTTCGTGAGGAAGTGCACGTTCTTAAGATTTGATCATTAGCACAATCGATTCCCCCAAATTGAGGCTACTCGTTTTGCTCCATTTCACACTGAGTCTAAAGTTCTTCTGTCAGGAACCAAGAACCAAAAACTTTCAACAGTTCCAGTCGTAGAATAACAGATATTACTGTGTCATTCTCAGAGCCATAATGTGACAGAAATAGAGTAAAAAATGTTTACTACAGCAAAGTGTGACAGTCACAGGGAGGGATGAGAGCATATTGTCCAGTGGGCCCACTGTCAAATCTTAATAAAGATAAATAATGGAGGATGTTCACCTGGACAACAACCTGCATAAAGACCCTGAGGCAGAGTGTGAGAATGTGGCTTCAGGGTAATCTTGCTTCTGAATTGTACGAGCTGTCATGCCAGTAACAAGCCAGTGACATATTTAAACTCAAAATTGCTAAATCAGGAGTAATAATGTAATGGGCCTGGACTGACTTGTGATTTTCCTTCATACACAAAAAAAAAAAAAGTAAAATACAAGAAAATTGGTGAATGTGATACGTTCTCTTAAATCAGTCGTATCTACAACTTATAACTGTATCTGTTCATGTAAGAGGCCAATTGAGAGGCTTACACTGGTGTTAAACCTGCAGTAATTGATATTTTGGCTACTTTTGGGGCAGCGCAACAAGTTGTAAACGACAGTGCTGATATCACCTTATAAAACTGCTGTTGCAAATGCGTTAGCAAACAGCTGCCAATTTAGATTAGACTATAACCACCCTTTTTTACAACTCTGTTTGGTTTCCAATGACTCCTTGGGGAAATATCTTTCTTCACTTTCTTCATCAGCTAGTTGCTAACTAGCTGGGCAGCTTGCATCTGCTTAGATATGCAACTGTACAAACGAAAACGGTTAGCTGAAAGATGCTAAATTCGGTAGAGCTGAGGGAAACTGCAGAGGAGGGTAATAATTTTCACTGGGTTCGTCGCTATAAGTGACCACTCTCACATCACACATCATCATTTGATCTATCATTAAAGAATGAGATTTAATTCCATTGGAAAGCAACCATTTTGTTTTGCTTCTATTTCTATCACAGCGTGCTAACCAGCTACCCCCTGCCCGGTTAGCATATCTCTTCACTTTCCGATACCGAGTCACTGTAGCGCCCAGTCTGCCCTGAAGTAATAGCACAGCTCAGGGGACGTATTATAACCTCTTGTATTGTAAACGCAACAATGACTAGAGCTCTCAGCCAGGCAGGTAAGTGAACAGCTGTTAATGCTAACATTGGCTATGTAGCAATTGCAAATAGCGTCTTTAACATAAAAATATTGGCCAGGAAATGCCTATTAGCCAATACAATTTTCACACAAAACCTGTCACATTTTATCAGAGCCAAAATGCTCAGTTCCTAGTTAAAGACATCCCTGAAACTAACCACAGGCTTAAGATTTGAAAATCTGTTTCTGCTGTTAGCACCAACTGCTGACAGGAGAATTAGCACCTGTAATGGCTGCATGTGGGTGTAATAATGTCACTTGGAAAATGAGTGTTCACACAGAGAAGCCTACAAAATAATAAAAAAAAAAAAAAACAGAATCTCCGTAACACCAGACACAAACAGAAAGTACCTCTCGTACTCACACTGGGTGTATTCCTGTAGCAGGGCGAATTCAGCCGGGGTCAGTGTGACCCATTTGTCCTGGCTGCTCATTGTGTTCAGGCCTCGTCTCTTCGTCCGCCGAGCATTCCCTGGGCAGCGGCACACAGCGGGAGCTTCACACTGGAAAACAACAATAGGCATCAGATCACCTGCCCCATTAACAGCCGCAGACATCTCTTTGTGCTTAATGGCAGTGAAAATAACAAAGCGATGTTAAATCCACCAGCCACGAGGCTGAACTGACACAGAGCTGTAGATGCTCGTTGTTCATAATGAGAGCCTGCGACCAAAGCAAACAGTTGTCGGAGCACTGTAAAAGGTCATAAATAGATTAATCAATATATACTGATATAACGAAAAATCATTTTGTCTTACTTACTACAACACCGATATTTTGGACATGTGAGATTTCCCTGTTTTCCTGATTCTCTTTCTGCAGCTGTCATCTCAACACTCGGCAGCGTGACAGCCAAAATATCCCTTTATAGCTCTTTTGTCAAAGTTGGTGCAACGACTTGACATTTCAGACATTTGTCAGCCAGTGTGGGATGGAGAATTAATTGTTCAACACGAGCCAGAGCACAGAATCCATCATAATTAGATGTTGATGGAGACAGAAACATTAACAGAAAAGTTAAACTCACATTTAAGGAAGGATAACGGATGATATCTTTAATGACCTATGTTCACTATCCTGTATTTTTATGTCCAGATTTGTTTCCAGTTCCAAGTTATAGAAATTCTTTATTCATTTCTTTAATAAAAAAGAGTCACAGACTGCTCAGATGACAATTAAACCCACAGCGCTCTATAAAGCTACATAACGTCCCATTAGAAATGTCATTGCAACATCTGGAAATCATCCAGTTTCCTGTTGGTTTTCAACATCTAAAAGTGTTTGCTCTTGTGTTGCACTCTGAACATCAGCTCATCTGTTTGGCTTACAGTGAAGCATCATGAAATGTACACAACAAGTGGAAGAGTCCTGGCAGGCAGGCGGGACACAGAGCATCAATCATATGAATAAAAAAATGAAAAATTTCAAGTCAGGCTTTACGGGTTTGTACTATGAAGCTGGGTGGTGGATGACGTGCCTCGCTGATGTTTGCCATTTCATAAAAGCAAAGTGTCAACCTGATATTTTGTACTGCCAAGCTGATTTACACACATACAGTTTATAATGTATTAAATTATTGAGCCGCTCTGATTAATACAACATCACGCTTCTGCTGTTGAGATTTATATGACCTCGCTTTCCCTCTTGCTTGTGTAGAATGCGTGTGCATGTAATTGCATGTGTGTGTACGTGTCACTCGGGCATCTGCGTGGGTGTGTGTATGTGTACTTGTGTATGTGTGTGTGTGTATCATTGCTCCAATTACTGGCAACTTAAACCCTGGATCAACAAGTGGACATGTTCATTCATGTGGAGGATGTGTGTGTTTGCGTGTGACTAATAAACACTGATGTGCTTTTAGTGAGGCATAAACTGTGTCTCATTTTGTTTTGGACTCATGTGTCGTGTGTGTGTGTGTGTGTGTGTGTGTGTGTGTGTGTGTGTATCCATGTGTGAAATTCATGTGCACAAAATTCCCCTGTGACTCCAAATTTTACCTTGAGGAACGCGTGAAAGAAGAAGAGGTGATTTCGTAAACAAAAGCTCTATAAATTATTAATGGAGCATCATCATTATTATATAGACCACACTTAAAAGGGGAGAGCAACAGTCAACACGATGTGCAGCCACCAGTGTTGCTGTGTTAACACGCTGGGTGCGTGGGAATCAGCTTCCCTCGCATAAACTTTGATCTGCCTCTGGAGATGAAACTAGGAATCGCTCTGCGACGTCTTATTTAATGTTTCACACACACACAGCAACAAAAAAAAAAAAGGAGCTGATGAAGACTCTTCTCATCTATCTTATCAGTCTCCAGCGAGTCAACACAGTGATACCATCATATGTGTGCAGTATATTCCTGCTGTGCACTGCACCGTAATCATCCTCCGTCTCTATCCGGTGTTGCCTAACTGCAGTGCATCCTCACAACACACTCGGCTGGCATCCTGTCAACCATCAAAATCCAGATCAGCTCCACTGTCCTCCAGTGGTGCAGTGGTGAGGAGATTCAAGAGCCAGCGCGGATCCATGTGCAACACCCCGCTGACAGAAGATCTGAGCCGAGAGGCGCCACTGATGCCACGAACACAAGATGCGGTACGTTTAGTGGCCACTGCGACATACTAGAGCACCGCCACGAATGAGATGAGATATCAACATGCCGCTCACCTGCTGCAGCGCTGGAGTTCACCACCAGGAGAGGGTGAAGGGAGGAGACCTCCAGGCAGATGTTTTCAGATGAAGCTCCTCACTCTCATTCCTGCCGTGTCCTCTCCTCCTGGATCTTCTCTCAACTGCAAGGCAAGAGTGGGTGTTTGTAATTAGATGGAGTGTGAGAGTGTGCATGTGTGTGTGAAAGAGAGGAGACGGAGGAGCAGCAGCAGCAGCAGCAGCAGCCCTCTCCGCTGCATGTCAGTGTATGAGTATGTGGATGGGGTAGTGTTTGTTTTTCTCTGGCGGTGTCTGGTCAGAGCAGCATCGCCGGGGATGTGGAGTGGTGAGAGAGAGAGAGAGAGAGAGAGAGAGAGAGAGAGAGCACAATTACCCAACACTGCGCTGCCTGCAATGATCAGTTTCCATACTCCCGCTCGCTCACGTCACATCCCTCCCCTCAATCGCTCTGGTCCTCACCTTCCCCTCCCTTCCCTGAAAACCCCTGAGGTCCTATGCTCTCCTGCTCTTTCTCTGTCTTTATCATCTCTCTTTCTCTTTCTCTCTCTCTCTCTCTCTCTCTCTACTACTCCCCACCTCCCTCCCTCCTTCCTTCAAGACATCTCTACTCCAGTCACTGTGGCACGCATCAGCCGGCCACATTAGCATTCAACACGACAGGCAGTAAGTGCAGTAACCTGTGGGATATCTTCTCCGGGGCTGAGAGAAGGCGGGAAAAAGAGAGTAGGAGGAAAGGGAGGGGAGGGTGGGGGCTGAAGCAAACAGAGGAAACGGAAACATTAGAAATGGGGACAAACGGAGAGAGAGAAAGAAGCAGGATGAAGATGATGCAGGGGAACAGGAGATGGAGCAGGATGGATACTTTTTGTGACCAATGTCTTCACAAAACATGACATAAATAAATAAATACCTACCTACGGTGCATTATTATCAAGAATGAAACAAATGTGTAGATATCTCTGTTCTAGATCTTTACGATACAAAAATTCAAAACTATATTTGAGTGTGAAATATACGTGTTATATATTGTATCAACAAAAAGTTCCTTCTGCCATGAGACACAATCCAATGTCAAACAGGGAAAGGCGTCATATTCTATAGATGGAAAAATAACAGAATGAATGAATGAATTTGTGATGCTTCACAAGTGTCTGAAAACTCAAGTTTATCTCTCAGCGGATTAAACTGTCGAGTGTGAAGAGAATTAGTGGGAATGACAGTTATTTTGGACACAAATAAGAACCCCATTTCAGTGTACACATATATTTTACATCTATAAATCAATTGCTACAAAACGGGATTTTCAAGATGGATAACGGCGCGGGGGGCGAAAAACTTCTCCACCTTTAAAGCTCTGCGGAGAAGGCAACAGAACCACCTGTCCTCTGATTGAACTCTGCTTTGTGATTGGCTTGTCATTGTCAATTCACAACAAATTCCTCGTCTTTTCTTTTCACCTACATAAACAACGTAAATCGTGAGGTGTAGAATAGCCCACAAACACAGACAAAATGCTACGTTGCTAGGTAACACAGTAGTTGTTGATGCACACACCTGAACGTCACTGTGTCCTGTGCACCACCATAATCTGCTCTAAATCCAACATCTATACTCAATGCAAAAGATAACCAGGTACCAGGTGTAGCATTGCTTGATTTGACAATAAGTTCTATGGATAGTGGAGAGAAGGTATAATGAAGCATTTTGTGGATTTTCAAAGGATTTTACTCTTTACACTCTCTATGTTAGAAAAGTGATGATTAATTGTTGAACAAATAAAAACAAACAAAAAAAAAACTGAGGACTATCTTCCCAAATAATCACATCTCAAAGGATAAAATAACCTTTTCTTCAGGTTCATTTTATTTTTAGTTTATAAATGAAGGTTCAGCTGCTTGAGGCACAATGTGTTCATTAATATTCCAAACGGTGCCATTGACATTTTAGACATTTAGCTGACACTCCAATCCAGAGAGACGCATGATGAGTGTGTACGTCAAAATAAACTCGCATTCTTAGGTGGCCTCACTGGAAGCGATCAATAGTAATGAAGCTCAGGGGTTAGAGCCACAGCATTAACACATGAAATACAAGAAATCTTTGCCGTTACCACAGGATGGTTATACGCTCTTAACATAAAACAAGAACATGAAATAGATCAATAAAGCAAAAAACAAATCAATAGAAACAATATCTATAACAGCACAAGCATTTAAAACCAGTGTGTATCTATGAGCTACTATAAACAGACACATGCACATGTGTAAATATATATATATATAAATAAAAACGTTCAGTCAACCTAATAAAAAATAGGCTGTAATTCTAAGAGATCAACCATGTTTCCCAGAAATTCTGTTTATATAGGACTAATCTGCAACAGAAAATGTTTTGTTTTATATTTTTAGAGAAAAAATGTTTTTTAAATGAATGTATTAATGTTTAAGCAAAGTTGCAAAATATTCATACAGAAGAAAACCGCAAAGTGTTTTATTAACAATGGATTTTATATGGCGCAGAGAAAAAAAATGCTTTAAGTTCTGTCCTAACAGGCAGAACAGCTTTCAAATAATAAAGCTGCTTTACACTGAGATCATTTGTGTTAATTCTTGGGATGTATAAATATGTTTCAAGTGCAAATACTGGTCCAACACACAGCACGAGCCATGTACAGTAGGTTAATGATGTACCATACATATGAGGGATTGTTCGGTTTGACTAGTATAAATAATTCAGTGTTATCAGCATATAAATGACTTTAATAAACTTTTTGGCATATATACATTCAGATAAAGTCCCCATGATATAGCATGTAGTGTGCGGAGCCATGAATGTAACAGAGAATTACTTCAAGGAGGTTAAACAAACAAAAGTTGTATTTTTTAAAGGAGGTGGATCATTTTAAAATGACTTTTGGGTTTTAGTTGTTGGAGACAAAACCTACCAATGGTTTCACAAAAAACAGCCTTAAAATGAAATGAATAATATCCTGATTTTCCATATTGTAATGTTAGTGTGCTATTTTGGTCTTGTCTGTGAGGGAGGGGTCACGCCTCGTCATCATCTTCATCATTGCTCTTGCTGATTCCCCTGCTTATTGGTGTTTTGGGGGAGTTTTGTCTCTTGAGGCAAATTCGCGGTTTTGTGCTCCATAAATAAAACTGACTGGACTTGACTAACTCTGCAAATAGCCATTGTCTAGAAGATCATGGGCCAGACATTTAACCTCCAGCTACTCCAGTATAAATGTCCAGCTCTGTGGAGCATAGCGAAACCCTTCTGCAGTAGACATAAAGGTTACTCAATAAACAGTTTCTGCCCTGCTGTTCTGTCTTTCAGACAGGGCTACAAGAAAAAAAAAAGAAAAAGACTTGAGCTATAAGCTTGCAGCTTCCAGGAACAAACCTAATATCTCCAATTCATTTACCAGCTCACCTTTAGATAACCTTTACATCCCCGTCACGGTTTACGTAGCCACCCACCTACAGGACCCACCCGTATAATCTCACCCACCAGCCTCAGCATGGATTGAGTTTCGTGAAAGATCGCTGAACAATGACCCAGATATGTGCAGTGCGTGGGGGGTGGGGGGTGGGGTTGGGAAGAATGGCTGACCAGTGTGCCAATAACATTTGTGTTTTAGTGCTGCCTCCAGGCCGTCTGTGTAGGTCATGTGGGTGTTTACATTTGTGTCAGAGAGGCGGAAGCAGTTGACGTATTGACATGTCCTTCGCATGTGACTGTCGGCGGGTAACCACAGATCATCTGCACCTCAGTGACAAGCAGCCCGCATCTTAGATCATTGCAAGTCTTTCATTATCGAGCTTAACCTTGATTTGGTTTTGCTTTAAAACAGCATTAGGTCAAATTCTTCTACTTCTTAAGGGCAACGCAAAAAGCTGGAAAGTTTTTATGGTTGAATTACTTGTTAGAAAACAGTTGCTTCTTTACACGCCCAGCAGACACACAGCGACATTAGCATTCATCTGGAGTGGTGTTTCTGTCCACCTGATGGATGTAAGTTCAATACTCCCTCCCCTCCCTGCTCAGGTTTGGTGACCAACGACATCTTGTTCTTTAGCTGCTAAATGCTCCACTATGTTCATTAGCTAGTCGCGAACGGTATCAGTGTGCTGTTTGCTACTGAACAGGTTGTGACAGTTTACAGTGTGTTTATCAGAGCTTTTAAAAACAGCTGCCTGCTGCTGCTACAAACAGTGTCGATGGCAGCGGTAAGTTGTGATCACTAAAACCAAATCAATGAGCTTGAAAGACAATAAAGAGCTTGATAGAGCTGAGGAGAGATTCAGAGTGGTAACAATTCTCTGTGGGTTTGTCATGATGAGCGATCCCTTAACAATAAACACACATTTCATCTATTGTTAATATAAAATATTGATTAGTGCAGCTCTAAAAATATATCTATAAATTATTAAACGTTGTTACTATTAAGCATAGAAGCTCAGCCTTGACTTTGAAAACAGCAGGAAATAAATCAAGTCCACAAGTAGTACTTGTAATTTTTTTGTTGTTGTACCATGTTTTGTTCCTGTTTGATCTGGTCTATCTTATTAGAGTGGGTGCAGCTGTATTTCTCTAATATTTTATAAGAAGAAGCCTTCAAATTTGGATTAATTCTCTATCTTAATCCTCATATATATTATTAAACTGCAAACTTGAACATCTAAAATAAACCGACTGAGATTTGTAAGGTCAGTTTCCTAAGCAATAAATGCAGTCTTTATATTTTTTTTTGTTTATTTCTGCATTACAAAAAAATCAGTAATTTATTCTATACCACTGTTGCACACTGATTAACTGACCTTTAAAGTTCTACATTCAGACAATAAGAAATGACTCTTGCACGTGTGTTGATGTTAATATCTTTGATACTGATATCTTACTGTATATGACCTGAATCTGTATTGAAGGTTCTGTGGTAGAGATATTTCTAACTAAACCTCGGTGCTGTAACTAGTTCTTGACGTCCACAGTATATTGTGACTGAGCTCCGTCCCATGGACAACAATAAAAACGACCCTCTCTGATGCTTTATGTTTTTCCTTTGTAAAGGACGTGCAGATGTGTTTAACGTGCCGATGACATACAAAAGATGAACGTCAGATGTGCCCGTCACCGCCGAGTGTGTCGGACCTTCATTAACCAGAGATCTCATGAGGTCATTATGCATGTGGGTCAGACACACTGGAGGCAGAGTTATAGTAGCTCATCATGACAGCTCATTACATCAAACTCTGCATCAATGAAAACTGAAATCTAATCCTTTTTTTCTCCATAAATAGAGAGAAATGTGTAGTCAGCTGTCTGTAAGTCCTGCACTGTTTTCTTTGTTGGGAGTTTTATTCTCTGGTCTGTGGTCACAAATTCTCACTCGGTTAAACAAATTTAGTTATAGATTTGTTTTTCTGGCTCAGCAGCATGAGGCTCAAATTAAAGAGGAAGTAGGGAATGTTATGGAGCCCCATGTTGAGATTGTGAAATGCCAAACACAATTAAATTTATGCTAGCCTAACTAACCTTAAATTCAAGCTGGTCAATCAAGCTGCTTTTACAGTCTACTTTACTTTCTGTCACATACTTATTTATATTCAGTCTTTTTTTCCATCTAAAAACACTTTAGTACGCAGTATTATTTACTGTATACAGCGTCACAGTTTCACTCAACACTATCAATACAACCAGACTGTACTCATATGATGACGTTATTGGTTATACACAGTGTACGGTTAACTCATCACAATGTTTCATAATGTAATATTTTGCACCACATTTCACAGACCTCTGCTGTCAATCAAACCAAGGTCCCACACCGTGAATTTTCTAGTTAATAGCTACTCGTGCTAACTACCCAGGAAAACACAGTAACAAGAACTACAAATAGAAAAAGCTTTAAAAGACTGAGGACAGCCTGAATCCCTCGAAAAACAAAATATTACTTCCAAGAATGACAACTATGTTTTGGACAGTGTTATCCAGTTAATACACACAGCTAATACTGATGCACTAACGACAACAACACTTCCTCTACACCACATATTGCAGCCTGAACCCTCTGCTGCGAGCAGACGGGTTTGTAGAATAAATATATTGCAATACACATCATCGACATTACAACTTGTACGACCCAATCAAATCCCCACGTTACTGAGAAGGGAGCTGGCAACTCTGTCTCCACCATAACCCCCCCCCCCCCACAGCACATATATCAATTCTACCCCACTTCTGGCCCTGTGTGCTATAAATAGCAGCCTGTGAGTGTGGAGTCTAGTGCAGAACACCATGTATCATAATGGGACCATTATGTAAGGCCTGTCCTGCGTATCTACACAGGCTGACCCTGGGTCTTCATTCCCATGGGCCTCTGGCCAGATTGATGCTGGCTAGGTAACAGGCAGCTGGGTCTCCCTCGCTGAGTATACATCCGCAGGCTCAAGTAAAGGAGCATTAAGGGTGAAGAGAGACTGACGTTAATGTACAAACACTTAATAATAGCCTACAGCCATCTGCCATTTTCAGTAAATCTCTCAGTACGTTAGAGGACTGTTCATTAAAAGAGGGTATCATCCACGACCGAAGACGGAAGATGCTCAGATTCCATGAATGACATTCTTACACACAACTACTTTACTTTTGAAAATACCTTTTGGAGGAACCATTACACATCCTGTGTGGCCATGACTAGGCTGATGAACTTATTTGTTTATGTTATGAAGACAAAATGTTGCTTTGCTCGAGTCCACACTGATGGTGACTGAACTGAAAACACAGTCTGAATTCAATTACTTATTCTGAATTAATTCCAGTTCAAACCGGGTGAATTCAGCAACTACGGTTCTGTGTTTTCGTTCTCAACTGTCACGGTGAAGCGTTTTGCTACCGTCTGATTCGCGCCTCTGACTGGCTTCTTCTCCATAGCAACAGTGGTATTGTATAATTTAAACCTGTCTACAATTACAAAATTGCAGACACAACATGATTTTTCAGAGACGGAGCTGAAGTTATTACAACTTGTGGCCATAACATAAAACTCTACAATTATTACGTCAGAGAGTCGCGTGTCTCATTTAACTCAACTGTGTTTAGAATCTGAACATTCTCAGCTTTGGCGCCACCAAGTGGTTGCACATACAGTAGACTTGCTTTAATAATTAAATTAAGTCAATCGTACATGTGCCGCGTCAAAACATTAGTTTGGTCAGAGTCTCATTTTTCAGGCGGCAGATTTATCAGTAAATCCGTGAGTTTGTGTCGCCCTCTGGTTCAGACCGACCCCCCGGGGCGATTCAGTCCGTGAGGTGACACATAGAATAAACACAAGTACTGTATAATGACAGAACATCACACAGACCTCACTCCGCATGTGTCTGTCAGGTGTGTGTTTGTGCAGCCATGCATGTGTATGTGGTGGGACTCCTCTCTGTCCCTGCGTAGAGACAGTTGGTGCAAATCACTGAACTATGTTATCATAGCATGAGTCACTGGAGCTTTCTGTGGCTCTGAGGGAGCAGATCACATTTGTTCGCTCTTCTTCCATCTGCCATGCAATGAGCAAGAAGAAGGAAACCGACGCACAAATAAGATGTTTCAGCTGATGTGTTAAATCTAAATGTTTATAAAAACTCACATTTGTAGACTGAAGAATAAACAGATTTAAAGAATCAAGATGAACGGAAGTTTAACTGATAATCGGCACAGTGTCTTTTTCATTGTTGTTATCTTTGTTGCAGGGTTTTTGCAGTGCTGTCAGTCAAACGGTGTGGGCGGGGCTAATGGGCTTTTCTTCGGGTTTTCTGTTTCAGTCTCAGTCGCTGAAGTTCTTTTCTTTGTCATGTATGTTCTGGAGGCCGTTTGTGCGAAACAAACATTTTGACATTTTACATTTCTCACCAAATTGTTGTGTGTAACGTTTCATTCCACAAACATGTCGGGTGCATTCACCAGCTCACAGAGCCTCAGTTATACTCACTTGTGGACGGGCACATGGAGTCCACTCGTGCATGTGCACAACGAATCAGATCAAAATGGTGACATCCATGTATGAAGAAGAAGAAGAAGAGCCCTATTTTTGTCTGTTGCATGTTGTGCAAAAAACAGGAAAAAAGAAAAGTACAGAGAGCAAGAAATTCAAACTCAGCGTCCATCTTTGTTTTCTCGCTAGTAGTGGTTAGTAGTGGTTGAACGTAAATAACAGATTGGTGGGTTCGCAGATGTACGCACCACAGCCTTGAGAACTGATCTATAACATCACATTCTGCATCACAGTCCTGTGTCCATTTCTATGACTTCAGACATTAAAGTCAATGAGTTAAAAAAAATAAAAAAAATAAAGAATAATGAAAATATAAACTCACCAGATGTCAGGTAATCTTCTACGTGACCTAAAAGGTGGAAAAGAAATTTATGTTAAGCAGGTGCAAAGAAAAAAATACCACTTTTCTTGTAGAGAGGTGAGATAATTGACACCACTCTCATGTCTGTTTGCTAACTATGAAGAAAACCAGCAGAAAAAAGGCTCAGCTTAGAATAAAAGGATTAACCAGATACATTGAGATAAAACATGCGAATGACTTGAGAATTAGAAGTGAAGGTGGGCAGATTGAACCAGGTATGATGCTGGTGTCAATCTTCTTATCTAAATCTCAGGTTTGTGTATTTCCCTAAAAATTGAACTATTCCTTTATGAAGGAATCAATCATAGCTTGATAGAGCATTGTATTCATTAATTAATATCGTAGCCATCATGGAGGACGGCTATGGATTCTTCAAAAGCTAATTTTCACATTATCGTCCTATTCATTTATAGCTTGTCCGTTTAACAAGTTGTAATACATGAAACATGGAGACGGAAACATGCGCTCCACCATCTCATCATGACTGAGTCACATGGACGGCACTGTTCTCATGGAGTCGCTTCAATTCAAGATGTTGTTGCTGCTCTGACACCAGGTGCACTAATGAGGGGCAGTGCAGTCATTACATTTACTCCCGGTTCTGTAGCACATCGGAGGCGGCAGCGCCGGAGTTGTCCGGTGCATTCAGGCGTTCCCGGGTTTTCCTGACCACTGCTGATGCGATCTGTCCTCGACCCAGTGAGCAGGAACACATTCTTACTCTTACACAAGCGCTGCGACGATATGGAACTGGCATGCGATTATTTTTCATTCACGTCTCACGGGGAGCGGCAGAGGAGCTGCGTTCCTTACTGTCTTCCTCTGGTGGCAGTGTGAAAACAGGAAGGAGGTGGTGGTGGGGGGGGTGACCGTGAAAATATGTTTTCATTTCGATTATGTTTTTATATCTTCCCACTGAATCCTGCAGTGTTTTATGGTTTTATATTAGGCAGGTTTTGTGTTTTTGTTCTTTTTCATACGGCTTGTCTGGTGATTTTTCCATTTTTCTCTTACTGTCAACAAACCACATAAAAAAACAAACACAGAATGAATTTCTCCTGTTGCTTGTGAAGCTGTAACATGATGTATGTTGTTCCTCTGTGTGCCATAGAGCTCCACTGTTGTCCAGAAAATATTACAGCACATTAATAAGCCACATTTTTTTACACAGGGTGAAATGTTTCTTCACTGTAGTTTGTTTTGACTCAGTCCTACACACACTGTCCTGTGGATGGATGAGTCCGCAAACCGCAGGACTGTCAAACAGGAGACCGCTGTGTCGTTCCTATCTGAAACCGATAGTCAACATTGTTTGTTTAAACCGAGACGTTCCACGACCGTAACCACGTGTTTATTATTGTAATGACTGCGATGGTCTTGGAACTTTAAGGAAGTAAGTATTTTAACCCAAACTCCTCTTTTCCTAATCATAACCAAGTAGTTTCAGTTCACAACCTTTGCAGCGTTTTATTGCCGTTACCATGACGACAAAGGACTGGTACCGCCTGCCACAGGTACGCTCCTAGTGGTCAAATCTGAGGTCAGGGAAAAATTACCCATATGGTCATTTAGTTTAGAGGACTGACTCACTAGAGCACCAAATGTGTATTAGTTCACAGCTGAAAATAGTCCCTAATAAATGCAGTTTACCCGTTTAAGAAACTTCTGCTAAATACTACAATGTCCAAATTATTTAAACTTTTTTTTAATTAAACTATATTTTAAAGATTTATGTCTTATTTAGGAATGAATGAGCTTGGAGCTGAGAGCTGAGGAAATCAAAAAGTGTTGAGCGACTGAATTGGTTTTTTCATGGGATTTGTCATTAGTAAGAAAAATATTGAATATTGCAGCCTCCTCCTATAACAGCTGTAATTAGAGAAAATAATCTCAGTAATATGACTGACTTGCAGTGGATAAATATGCACTAAATGAATATCTTGTATTCTAACTGAGACAAATTCTAATTAGGTGCAAATATTTTCTGTTTGAACAGCTCCTCAGACATTCATAACTACACTAAAATGAGTTTTAGATGTTTACGGGAATCACTTTCATCAGACTGGGCTATTAATGAAATACTGGTTTTGATGTATCACTCGGATGATTCAGAGGTGGTTAAAAAGCTGCCATTAGACTGCGGAGGATGAAATGAGTGCTGGCTTGTTTTGGCTCCCTCCTACATTAGAGCGAGCCCTGCGAGATCTAATTCTCATTGACGCTCACATTGATCGTCTTTCTCCGGCGACATTTCCTCGTTCCATTAAGCGGGACCCCGGGCAGAATTCCCTCACCACTTATTAGTAGGATTTCATGTAAAGGTGAAGGCCATATCCTTCTACACGGCGATCAATATGTCAGCCTCTCGTCTCGTCTCGTCTCGTCGGTGGATCACTTCAATAACCCAACAGATCATTAAACAGCAGAAAAGTATGAGCACAGCAGCACTTAGTCTTTGCCAAAGACTATTCAGAAACTGTAGCAGGTCACGGTTATAACATTGTCATGTTGTAATAAATTAAGAAAGATTAAGTGTGTCTTAAGGCAAGGAGTTAATAGCATTAGTCAGCTGTTATTTCCTTCTCTCAGTTGGTTTAAACTCGATATGACAAGGACTCAAATCAAATGTTTGCAGCTGAAACACGAAATCTCGACAGGGGCTCATAAAAACAACTCCTCTTCTTCCCCTCTCTGCTTCTCTACTAACAATTTATAGACTGAACGTAAACCTGGAACAGTGTAACTGCCTGATCACTGTGATGTTAATCAGTGAAGACACAACGTGCTTTGCATTGATAAAGTAATAAAGCACAAAATGGCTGGGAAGTTACACCATCAAGTGGTTTCAGGGAGGTGTCGACAACAGCTTTAACGCTCTTTGTTAAAGATTAACTGAACTGCACCGGAGGGACGAGCATGATTGTTCACTCATGGTGTTTTAATGACGCCGTCACATGACCTCGCTCCAAGATCTGCCATAGAGTTCAGCTGGGTTGAGATCAGGTGACTGTGAAGGCAAAATAATTTTCTTATTAATCAAACTATTAATTGAAGTATCAGCCTTTAACCACAACACGGGCCACATTGCAGTAAACCCAGTCCAATTCATTCTTTTTATCATATTAATCCCTGAATTCCAGTTAACTCGTCTTTGTAAAATACAATAGGTTAATAAATAGGTTTTTAAAATATATATATATTTTAGCACCTAGAAGATTATTTTGTTTAAGTTACAAGCAACAATTGTTTTTGTGTTTTTCTAAATGTTGAATCGAGTGAGCTGCAAATAAAGGTTTAATGAATTTCATTCTAAAGATCCGCTCCTGACATGTTTTAAGACATATTAAATACAATCCTTTGATTCATCATTAGTGTCTTTTATCGTTTTCCACAAAAAAGCTCAGTTACCTCCTTGAAAATCTAGAATCAATGATTACGCAAATATTGTCACTTAAAAAGTTTTATCTACCAGACACGAGACGTCTCCTTACGTCACTGAAGAGTGTACAGTATGTGCACAAGAGGTTTTAAGTTTCCATGTCACACTTAATGTAATTTGCGTACTGGACCACAGCTGGTTTAAAAACTAGTGATGTCACAAAATCAGCATGTACGGTCTTAAACTCAGATTTAAAGTGAGCACAGACAAATTCTAGCAGATGAATATGAAAACAGCCAAGTGTCAAACTCTGTTTCCCACGAGTTCATCTGTATATTCCACACAGTGGGAGTCAAACACTCAAGTTTAATAACAAGTAAAACACATTTCTGAGTGGGCGGGGTCTGATGGTAATTTGTATCTCAGTCTGTGCTACATCAGTTAACACCTGATGTACTGTATATAGGTGTGTTTAATAAAACACGGTCTGTATCTGATAAATGTGACTTCTTTCCTCTTTTTGTGACTGTACCTGGTCAGGTAACTTCAGGAGAGACAAATATACAGCATTTATTGCCAAACAGCGCCTCTGCAACCACTCTTTCCCACAGTTCATGCTAACCTTCACTTTCTACCTGTACGTACAGCGTGAATGCAGCAGGCCTTCGCAACAGGGGACCCGGAAGCTGTAGTTGTTTCCTGTTTTTGTAAATTAGTTTACAAAAACTGCAACTAACGTTTATGATCCTAAAACCACGAGGACTACACGAATCACTAACTGTTCTTTTTCAGGTGAAGTTAACGATTTTAGCAACTGCTTTAAAATGCAGGAGACACAGAAAACGCACTCACCTGTCATCTCAGCCATTTCAAACATGGAGGAAAGAAAGTCCGACCTCTGTCGTCATCAGCTTGGACAGAAGCAGCCATGTTGAAACCTCGAGCGTGTTCGATATCTGGCCACACCCCCAATCAGTGACGTTACAGCGGGGGCGTTTGGCTTTAATAGCTGATACAAATCACTATCCGGGTTTCCATGGTAGTTTTGCGCAAAAAATAAAAAGCGATCTTTCATTTGGAAACGAGAACACACAATAGCGTATGGTCTGTGTTTCCGTTGAGTTACATTATGCGAATAAAGGCGGGTTTTCTCCTCTCGCGATATCATTCCAAACAAACGTGATGATGGATTTCCGGAAGACTTCCTCTCGGTTGGAAACAGCCAGCTTTTCATTTCAATTTCGGGAAATATTGCATTAAAAAAAAAAAGCGGGGGGGGGGGGGGGGGGTTTGGCTATAATACTAACTAACTAATACTAACTTTTTCTTTTTTTAATGCTTTATTATTCAAAACATTATCCATTTCATCTAATCAAAGCAGCCAAACATTGAAACCCAAGGAATCAATCATTTACCTCTGAAATAAAATACATAGAAAAATGTAATATACAAAGATAAGATATACAAACAAAAAAAGAAATGCAATAAAAGGAAACAAATGCAACATACAAAGAGGGATAATGAAAGCGCATGAAGCAGGTTAATGGAAACCTACTGACAGTGACTTCGCTGATGAACTGAGAACAGCAGCAGCAGGTTTTAATTGGAGATTTAAAGTGTCACATGACGTGTTTGATGATGTGATGATGAACTTCACACTCCACTTTATATTCACTGTATACATGTATATCCAAATGAGCTTGTTCTGCCAACTGTTCTTCACAGATGTTATCTGCATCTGTAAGATGAATAAATTTGTTAAGATGTCTGGTATTTGACTGAACCCACCGTGAACGATCTGCACATATGCACAAGTGGAGTAATACCATCTGTAGACCTGCTAACATGACTCATCTCGAACATTCACACCTGCTCCTTCATTCTCCAGTGATATTTTCACCATCGATATAACACAGTGTCACACTGATATTAATATTATTACACATGCACACTGCCCTAAAGTGGATGTTATGTAATTGTACATAATTGGCAGTTTGCAGCAAGTAAGAGGTGGAGGCAGAAGACCTTTCGATTGAGTCTTAGGGAGACATGATGCTGTATCAATGGGGATAAATCATGGTCATCATTTTGTTTTATATTAAAATATATATTATTTTTCATTTTATATAACAATTGTTAAATCTCACCCCTTCAGAAGAACCTGAAATTACAATCCATTAATTTTTTGACTTCAAACTGGAAAATGTTAGCTTTTGCTTTACCTCAGTACCTCGGTGGATTCTCTTTACAGTGATGTTCAGGTTTGATGAGCACGGACAGGAGCGGCTTGAAAACAAGAGGCAGATTTAAATGAGAATCATGACGGAGGATAACAGCACCATCTGCTGTGGACTGTTTGTCACTCCCACACACGATCTGGAGGCTGGAGGATCTGCCAGCACAGAGCCGACACGCAGCACAACCTCCAGGCTTTCAATTTGCTTTTACATTATTTCATTCTGTCTGACCTTAATGCATTTTAGGGAAATCAAAAACGGAGACTGGAAAAGCAAAATTACAAATGTTTTATTGCAATGAGATCCCAAAAACAGTATGCTGTACAGTGTTGTGCAATATTACAATATAAGTTGAAAGGGAAATTACCAGGCATCAGTATGCAATTGCTTTATAAGAGGTATATGTTGTATAGTTGGTCATAGTGGCTCAGGTTAAACATGCTGATTGATTAGTGAATTAATTATCACCGCAGCTCTTCTGTTATTAATTTAATTTTAAACAAAAGCACAGCAGAGACATAGAAAAACAAAATTATCGAAAGAAATTAATCATTTGATATGAAACTGTTTTCATGATAAAGCTTTGGTTATAAACAGTCTTTGACCAGATGAACATTAAAAAGTAAAAAAATGAATCAAGCAGAAGCTGAAAGAACCATTTTGTTTCACTTATCCAATAAAAAGAAAAACCCAGCACAAGCTGATGGAGGCCACACACGAATTAGGCTGTACAAAGTGTTTATGGTGATTCAGAATATGTTTCTATGGAATTATATCAGTCATCATGACTTCAAAAGATAAAATTCCCCCGCACATCAGTCAGCGTCGCCTCGTGTTGACTCAGTCGACCTTCCTCTTGATGCTGAGCAGCTGAGTGAAGCTCTGCAGAGCCCAGTACAGCAGAGAGAGGGAGACAAAGGCCTGGACAACAGAGAGAGAGAGGGGGAGAGGGTCAGAGGCTCAATGTGAATGTGTTTGATTCAAAATAATGATCGACACCTTGTAGAGACTTGAAGATATTGGTCTGTGAAAGCTTTAATCAGCTGACTGCCGAGTCTGAGGGTCGACATGTGATAAATGTGTCAATGTGTTGGATTGTCAGTGATTTGGGAAGATATTTTCATTTAATTTCACATATCTGGCTGCAACTGAAGATTGTTTTCATAATCTATTAATCTGCTAATTATTCTTTCAATTTAATTGATTAATTGATTTGTCTATAAAGTGTGAGAAAATGGTTAAAATGCTCAATTCAAAGTTTTAAATTCCACAGAGACATGTTGAAATAGTTTGTTCTGTCAGGTCATCAGCCCAAAGTCAAAGATTTTCAGTTTACTAATCCACAATTTAAATTTAAATTTAGTTTAATTCAATTTTTCTGCTTAAAAAAAAAAAAGATTAATCGATTATCAAAATGATTGCTGAAGGATTTTCTCTAAATTGACTTTTAGCTTTAATTATCTGTTTAAGTGTGACCACCTCAGTCAGAGATCAGCATCTGATCACGCCTTCTGAAACCTGAACCGGAAGCTTTCTGTGCACATTTTACTTATGCATTAAGACATTAATGACATGTATTTATATTTTCATAATTAAATGTCTGATAAAGTTTCTCTTCCAGGTCCCGCACCTCCAAGAGCTGCTGAACGTAGAAGAACTTCCAGGTTTTAATGAATTACCAACACTTGTATTTTATAGCTGTTAAGGATTCTTAAATTAAATGCGTTCTTTGTAAATCTTTCTAAATCGTATAGATTTGAGGTAATTCATGCTTATGTTGCACCTTATGACATGATGAGGTGAATATTTTGGTACATATTTGTTAATATATTTTCTCTCTTTTAATGCTGACAGACTAAATATTGATGCATTCATACCACTGTTTCTCCGACTACCAGCATGAGCTTAATTGTAAAATTTGAAAAAGGATAAAACTGATTCAGACTGAGCAAAAGAAATCTGGGACGTCAGAACATAAAAAACATCGAAAAGAAAAAAAATTTCAAAAAGTAAAAATGCGACAGGTATAATTTACGACGACTGAACACAGAGGAAAACACTGAAAGCGAATCTGTAATTGAAAGAAAACAGTGAGATCCTTCAGATGCAGTCGGTCTCTGGATGATGTAGAAAGTGGACTTGGGGGTTAAGGAGCAGGTCTTCTCCCCAGACGCTCTCACGACGGGGTCAGAGGGGTCACCGCCATGGGGGACCTCGCTATTCGCAGAGAGGAACAGAAACAGCCCTCGCCTCCACCCCCTGCTGCGTTCTGGCCCATAAACTGCATCCTACATCGCAACTCAAGCCAAAACCAGACCGCTGTCCATCACAGGCAAAAAAGCCTGATGGGAAAAAAAGTAATGTTTCCTCCTGGACACAACAGCTGTTTTCCTCTGAGAGCGAGAGAGAGAGAGAGAGACAGAGACAGAGAGAGAGAGAGAGAGAAAGAGAGAGAGAGAGCACAACACACAACTCCTCTCTCTGCTTTTCTACCTGCTCTGAAAGCAGCCTCCCCACTGAGGGAGAATAAAAACTCAACGATGGACGAAACAAAAGGAGAAGAAGGGATTTGTAAAGGGATTCAAGACATGTCCGCCCTCCTTTTTTTAGTGGCCCTGATCCTTTAATTGCCTACTGTAGATTTCCTTTTCATTGTTGGCACAGGCATTACAGAACATCCCAGTGTAATTTATATAGTTTTAAACTCCAAACCAACCAGCGAAGAGATAAATCATATTCAGTCCTGTGTTCACAGCAGTGCTGGGATGTAACTGTACTCAAGTCCAGTTCTGAGTTACTTGTACTTTTACTACTACTTTATTCTGCTTTATACTTGTACTACATTACATTTCTGAGGGAAATAAAAAGTGATGATCTTATAAAATATGATGCATTTTTAAAGATTAAACTACCTAACAGTATATTAAGCAGTTAAATTCAGCTACAACATTGAAAAGCTGCGTACACATTAAAGCATCAGTAATAATAATAATAATAATAATAATGATCGATACACACTTTCCTGATAATATTCAAGTATCTAAATGCTTCATTTTTACATGTAATGGAGGATTTTTACTGTCCGGTGCTGCGACTTTTACTTAAGTAAAGAATCTGTGTACTTCTCCCACCACTGATTCAAACAAAGAAAAGACAGAAAATAAAAATGAAGCTTTGTGTGTATAATACTCCTGATCCCATTCCCATTGCAGAAGCAATCAAATCAGAACCAGCAAGCTAATCTAATTTACCGCCCTCGTGTGGCGGCAGCAGGCCATCGTCTCTGAAAGACACCTTGACTTCCATCAGTTGAGTCTTGAGCAGCAGAGAGGGGGAGCAGCCTTGTGATGGGCGACTTGTTAGCTACAGCTAGCAGCTAGCTAAACTGCCCTTGACTCGGCTTCCACTGTTCTGAGATCAGATATGTTAGATTAAAGTTAACAATGCTACCTCTTAACGTGTGCGTGCCATGTCATACACACGTGCAGACGTGCAAACGTGGAAACTAAACTTGTGCATTAGGAAATTACTTCAATATTAAAAGTAAAATAACTGCTCTATATATAGAGGATACTGTAGATACATATTGTAGATTCTAGGTAAATTTAGTAAAAATGTAAAGAAAGTGTATTTTCTTAAACAAATCTTCACTGTTAAAAAAAAGAAAAGAAAAGGAAGGTAAAACTTTGCAAACTGACGGAATTCGTTTAAATGAACTTTTTGTTATAATAAATAAACCAGCAGTAACGGAGGCTGTGATGTGTTTTTGTTCTAACTTCTCCAACAGGTCGACTTGAGCTTGCGGGTAAGTGATTTACCTCACACAGAAACGAGGAATAAAACCCAAAGTTAAAATTGCATTGACATTTGACTTCCTCTAAAACTTACTTCACAACCTGTTTCTCCTGGTAAGTCCACTTAATACAGTTTAAACAGGATGGCTACAGGTCTGAATTCCCTGAAGGGAAAACAGATGGAAGATTACAAATACATGAAGTTGCGTCGTGTCCATCTCGGAGACGGATTGGGATCGAGAGCGGCCGAGAGAGGCTTGGCAGAACCTCACAAATCACATTTCACTCAAACAGACTGAAACATGACAGAGGTTTCTATCAAAGCCGCATGTCGAGGGCACCTATTTTTCACTGTTTCCATTTCTCCTCATTTGCCCCTCTATACGCTACATTTTAATGGACTCTGTAGGAAATCCATGTGGGACAGATTACACAGTGGAAGGAAGCGGGTTTGATCGTCTACAAATAAGCACTACGGCCAGACAGCAGCGGCTCCCAAAGTGGAGATCTCAGCGAATCAGCTCACACTCACTTGGTTTTTGGGCAGAAGGTACTTTGTTAAGGGGAGTAATACAAAAAGCCACAAAGACTTTTCTCCGCTTCTTCGTTGAGCTTCATGCACTCAGGGAAGACGCAGAGGCTCTTGTTCAGTACCAATCAGAGCTCTCCGCTGAAGCAGCTGAGGTCGACAGGAAGTGCCTTGCTCAAGAGCAGCTCAGTGAGAATTACAGATGCTTTCAGGGCTGTTTCCAAGTGAGGTACATGAGGGACGTAACAAGAGGCGTTTGTATCGTATCAATTCAGAAAGGGAATCCATTTGCCATTTTTTCAAAAGGAACAACACATGTGGTGCGATGAGGAAAGGCAGCGTTGATCCGTCCAACACTTTAGTCCAGAACAGCTCATATGTCTCAGAAAACTATTGGACGGTTTGCCATTAAGTTTGTTCCAGACATTCAAGGTCCTCAGAGGATGAATCGTAAGGAAGTTGGTTATCCTCTCACTTTTCACCCACCAACAAATTTCCACTTCGTCTCATTCGTCCAACTTCGTCAGCTAACTAACTTTAACTAACACGCTAACATGTAAACAAACTATTAACGTGTGAAAGAAGCATCATTAGGATCTAACCCCTGCAGACAATGAAAATATGTTGAGGGGGGCCGAGAGACAAGGAGAACGGGAACGACATGCACCAAGGAGTCCGGCCGGAGGTCGAACCGGCGACCCGCTGCTCAGGGCATCAGCGCTCACCTGGTGCAATTCACTTAAAAGCTTCATTTAAAAACAAATTTTCACCTGCTACATCAACAATAAAAGTTGAGCCAAAAGATATAAATTTTAAACCCAGTTTCTATTTATCATTGAATCAAATCTTTTTACACAGGAAGATGATTTCCTTTAACATTTTCTCCCACAGTAATAATAAAGTGCCACATGATCACAGCTGATTCTGAGTACACACTACGAGACCCTACCTGACACACCTGCCTGTAAAAGTTGCTTTAGATACAAACAGCTGCCACTTAAAGCAGAATAAACAGTGTTTTCATGCTGTTGCAGCCTGACATGAATTTCTCAGAACTTCAAACACGGACAAAAATAAAAACATGAGACATCGGACATCTGCAGCTCAGAGACAAAAATATCTGCATTGACCTTCAGAACAACAACGGTCAAACTCTACATTAACCAGACTCATTTTGGCTGCTGTTGATGGACATGAAGCATCGAGCAGATACGTTAAACACCCCAGGGTGCATTTTGTGCCCCTGGTGACTGTCTCCCAGCCTTCAGCGGGTTAACGTGGCAGAGCCTCGCTGCTCTCCAGCGCAGCTGCACTCGTGATTGAAATGAAAACAAGGCAGAATGGCTGCTGTCAGACGTGTGATATATGACCTGTAATGGGATGTTTCCAGAGCTCCCTCTCCATATGGCTGCCTACAGTCCACCAGACCTGGCCTGAACTGTATCGGAAAATAACTCTGAGCTTTTTGTTTTAACCTGACAGCAGCGAGGAGCGGAGTGGGTGGAGTCTGCTACATCTGGACATTGCTAAATTGGTGAAAAAAAAACTAGAGAAAATATTTGTTGTTTGATCCAGAGCACTACTCCTGCACGGCTCACTTATCTGTGAGTGAGTGATACGCTAAACACTGGAGTACTAAACAGCTCAGCCTGTAGTTTTACTGGATTTTCTTTTAGTCTTTAAAAGAATTCGACTTTCTGTTGCAGAAATATAAGAAGAAACGAAGCTCCTCATCATGTGACAAATCTGTACAGTAAAGGAAACTGAACGTACTGAGCCTGAAGCTGAAGTGTGAAATGGATTTACTCCTTTTAAAACAAATCTCAGTTTTGTTTAAGGTAAATCTGTAAAACATAAATAAATGTGCGCCTTATTTACACTGGCTATAATAATCTTTTAATAAGCACACATTATGTATCACATTAATCTGAAAGCATGAGACAATGTGAAAGGTGTCGCTCGTGACGACAGAGAATTATGAGTCAAAGCTGCAGCTCTGCTCAGGTTTCATCTCATTGTTTAAATGTCTGGACCACGACTTCACTGTTCTGGTTCACTCTCACCGCTCTCATTGTGTCGTTTTCTGCTGCAGCAGCAGAGAAAAGCTCTAAAAACCCACTGTACGTTACCTGATAGCGACTAGCTGGTGAACATAGTGGAGCATGTAGCAGCTAAAGAGCCAGATATTTCGAAAACCCATTAACTGAAAGCAAAGCTACGAGAGAGTGGATATCAGGGCTGCACACTTAATCCAAATATAATTCAAATCCCAATATGGCCAAGTGCAATATCCAAATCGCAAGGTAAAATGTGTCACATTGTTGTGCATTGTTAGCACCATTAGTGTTGAGGTGTTACGGAGACGCCCCGGCCAGTTGGATATTCTACTGTTTGCTAACGACAATAACTTAAAAGGTGATAAGTCAGCGCTGTGCCGCCAAGTGGCCCAAAAAATAAAAAATAAAAATCAGCTATTGAATGTTTAAATAAATAAAAAAAAGACGGGTTAAAGGATGAAAGAACATGACATGCACACACACACACACACACACACACACACACACACTCTCACACACACACACACACACACATGCACAGTGTATACAGCCACAGTTACTACACCCTAAATATACTTTAAGTCTTCTTAGAGATACACATGAAACACATGTACACACACAGTTCTATTAAAGTACACACCGTCACCTGCACGTACACACAGAGACGTGCACCCTCACACATACAAACGTGCAGAGAGGACTTCCTGTCTGTTCATTATGAGCAGATATACAGTCTCTGTGCTGGGGTTGTTTGAGCAGACTCAGGAAGGATACGCTGAGCAGGTTAACGTCCCACAAGAGAGTCAGTTTAGTGCCGGCTCTGTAGCACAGCCATGAGAAATACCGCCGTCACACTCCCACGCACACACACACACACACACACACACACACACACACACACACACACACACACATACATACACACAGCCAGACGAAACACGTGAAACTTCAGTTGGTGAAAGTGTAGCAAAACTCAAAGTGGTCTGATTACATGCCAATTTAGAATGATACAGGTGTTTAGAGGTTTTCCTTTTCACATCTGGTATTTGCACTCATTTACCATGCGTCTGCTCGAGGGTCACATGTAAGGTCCGCAACGACTCATCCAGACCATTACGCCTCATTGAAAACACAAGACAAATCCCTGAGAGTAACCATTTTCATATCTGTTCAATTCACTTCAGACCACAGCAGCTTGGCGCCACTTCAGCCTCAATAAGAGAAGTCTTCACCTCATCATTAACCACATATCCCCGGGTGGCTGCACTGGCGGACCTGTTGCTAAAGAGCGCGCAAGTCGATGGAAATTTGGAAGGCAGGGTGGCGGGCATGAGTCCAACATACAAAGAGGGTGGAGAGGACAGGAAGTTACATTTACTTTTATAAAATCAAGCCCCTGTTTGTGTTTTCATGGAGCAAAGAGAAGACGTTTGGGTCCACGGTGGATTAGTTCAATGGGATTTCTCAGAGAAGCGGCGCAGATGGATGAGTCTCCGAGGGCCTGTAAGAGGTGTATCTTTACCCTGACTCCTCTCATTCAACGGGGATATTTATAAAAAACATTCCTACTGTAGAGTCTGAAGCCAACTGCTCTTGAAGCCATTCTGTGTTCCTGCCACATGTGGCATTCTGGGTAGGAAAGTCTAAAGAGGCACTAATCAGCGATGCCAATTTGGGGTAATGCAACACAAATGGTACAGCTGTAATCAGCTCAACAAAGAGGAAAAATGTCCCATCTCTGCCAACCTGGTCCAAGGTGTTAGCACAACAAACAGACTAAATGAAGATCTACTGCCTAATTTAAGTTTATTTGACTAAAGACGGTGAAATGCTTCAAAGATAATAATTCAATAGAACGGTGCAAGGACAAAAGGACGCTCTCCAAAAAGCATGTGAGCAGCTGAACTCGCTGCTCCAATAAAAGAAAATATCTGTGTCGGGTCAGGACCTCGGTCAGGAGCGGATCAGTCGCCTTAAAGAGCAGCTCAAAAAGAGACTGTGGATGTCTTTGCAAGGGAAGTCTCCTGAGAGAGGGAGAGTGAGGTCTCCAGCAGTCAGGTAGAATATACGGTTCACAGCAAAGTCGAAAGGGCAGTATGACTCTGATAACTCAGGAGCTCATGTTATTGCTCCACAAATGTAATAATTTCTCTGTTCAGGAACAATAAAAAGCTCAAGTCAATGTCAAGAAAAATGTCATGTATAAGAAAGGTTCCTATTACAGTTTTCAGGCATAGTCATCGTCCTAACCTTCTGCAGCTGCCCGCAACGATTATTATCTACACACTCAACCATGCGGGAGCTGCCTTTGCATTTCAATCAACAGCAAACACCTTGGAAGGTTTCTGCTGCGGGAGAAAGCAGGAAAATATGTTGGCTATCTGACTGTCGGCGTGTTTTGGAAGGAGGTGGAAGAAACAGAGCAAACCATCATCAACGAGGAGCCACACAAAGTCAGCGCGACTACAGAGACGGTTCAGATTTTGAGAGGCACGCGGCGGGTCCACATGCCAGCCGAGGTTACGTCATTGTGAGGTTTTACAGATGCACAATGGAGTTTGCGGAGCCTGGCACTAGAAGCAGGCAGTGGGCCTTAAAATGTGGTTTAGGATATGTTTTAAAAGGAGAAGACGACCAAACAAAAGTCTGTGGGAGCTTAACATCAAGCGCCAAAAAAGAAAAAAGCATCGGCATCAGCAAAAATACTGACCCTATTTCAGAGACCAATCCAGTTTAAATGTTTCCTTCTATCCTAATAAAATCATGTTTCTGCTTTTAAAATGTAAATTGAAGTTATTTATATAAGGTAGCACGTTTCAATTTTACCCAGTTACACTGCACTGGCCTAACCACCCGAAGCAACTAGGGTTCAGGGTCTTGCTCAAGGACAACTTGATATCATAGACTATATATAAAGATGGATGTAACCTTCGTGATGTCACTCATAGGTCTCTGAAGAGCAGTTTTGAACCTCAGAGAGAGTTACTCCACCGTTGCCATCTTGGCGGGGGCCTGACTCCGCCCCTAACACCCAGCTAATCCAAAAATGGGCAAAGAGAAGGGGGCGTGTGCGGGGCTGAGACTTCAGTGCTTCGGTGCATGCTGGTTTTACACTCAAAGAGGCCACGCCCTCAATTATACATAACTTTAAGCCTCAATAAAATTTAAACAGGTGAGATATATAAAACTAAAAAAAGGAAATTAGATATAGAGACCAAAACAGTTTTTTGTGCCAGGCTGTAAACATTTTTATTTCTGCTGTAAAGTTGGACATTTTAACATTGAAGTCTATGGGGACTGACTCACTGTTGGAGCCAGACTCTAGTAGTCATTAGAGGAACTGCCTGTTTGTGTTGGCTTCATTTTTCTGCTTGATACGCAGAGAGGAGGTGGATGATCCCAGGCTCGGGGGGCGCAGACCCTGAGTTGACGTATCATATCACGGGCTCCAGAGTTGGACCGGTGCATCCCGATCCTCTCCAAAGGAATAAATGAGCTTCTCGTTGCACCTCGTCAACTGATTCTTTGTCAGTGTAGATAATATTGATGGGCGGAGCTCTAATGCATGTGATACCTTAGTAGTTGGGCAGCAGGGAATAAGATCAGCGTTCAGCCTTTTGTGTGACAGTGGCTCTTCCCACCCACTGTTGCAACATCAGATCTGAAGTCTGTCCAAACTTGTAACCCCCTATGTCTCACAAACCCTGGCAGCGGGAGACATTTTCCAGCTCACTTCTGGCGAGATACTGCAGCTTCAACTGTTTTGATTTTCATTTTACTACAATATCAGACGTGTGATTATTAGCCAGTAAGCCAATGAGCGTGGTGGAGAGAGAGAAATTAATAAACTGAGTGGAGAGTGATGAAAGCTTGCACTGGAATCAAGGTTGCTAAATTAATATGCTAAGCCTTCAGTCAGCACTCCACTGATAGATTTTACAGTAAAAATCTTTGACTTATTTATATTTGAACTTTATGAAAGTCTTTTATCATTCGTAATGTTTTCAATTTGTGAGCAGACGTCTTCTGGAAATTGGCGCTGGAGTTCTGTGAAATCAGCTTTTTAGAAGAATGGAGAAATGATACTGTGAGAAAAAAAAAAAAAAAAGTAAGCAGAAGAATCTTTCGCCAGGTTCAATCAGGTTCACATGTTGGCTCGGAGGCCGTATCATAAACTGGACGACTGTTGTGTTTCACCCATGAATTAAAGCACAAATAGGAAGACAAATTCAAAAGAAAGTCAACGCTGGCCACAGAAACGAACCCTCAGGAAAAGCCAAACTAAATACTGCTAGAAAACCCCCCAAAGGGCCAGTTGCTGTTAGATTTCCATAGCTTTACCTGGCAAGTGGTTTGACAACATAAACCAAGCGGTTACTCTTTGACGGGCACGATCCCCTGCACATTGAGTGATAATATTTCACACTGTGTACGGTCGACCACCCCGCTGTTTACTCCAACGGAACAGTCCTACCCAGCGTTTCTCTTTCAAATCCCTCCACTTTCTCCATGGGAGGAGATTTCCTTTCCTTTCCATTCCTGCGAGCTCTCAGATGATGTCATGCTCACAGAGTTTCCATAGCTCCAAACAGTCCTGTTAACCTCAGCCTCAGCTTCTTGCTACCACACATTCCTGCTTCAAAAAGAAGAAAAAAGGAAAAAAAAAAAAAGAGGCCGCTGACCTCTCACCTGAGATCTGGAGGGTGGAAACGACACTCTCAGATAACGGCGAGCTCTCGCTGTGTGCTGTCTTATCTGCCGCCGTCCGCTCACGGCTGGCGGATGGCGGGAAAGGGAGGGTGGGGTGGTATTTGCGGTTATAACAGAGAAGTCAGGTGATGTGCTGAAGATAAAAACCACTTGGTGCCTTTGTGTTTGACATGAACTTCATAATATTGTTCTGACCTTCTGCATTTGTCTTTCCCCTCACAGTCTGACAGACAGGAGCTCCTGTGAGATTGGAAAACACTATCAGCACAGAGATGAAAAGATGGAAAATCCAATAGGGTTTGAAAACAGTTTAGACGGCTTCTTTTTATATTTCGGATTCAAATGGATTACATAGATTTAGATTTTCTTCTCATATGTCAGACTTGCATGAGCTAATACGCCACTTCTTGACCTCTTTTATTACAAGGAAACATCTCTGTCATATTGTACATGGTGAATGCTAAAAGCTTCTTGGGCTTTTTTATTATTCTGTTTGGGTTATTTTTGATTTATAACTAAAAAAATAAAAAAATAAAAAAATGGAAAACTGACAGAAACTCTTGGAAAAAAAAACAGCAGGATGCCAAACTACATTTTTTTGTCCTGTTGGATTTTAACCCAGGAAGTTAAATCTAAAATGTTTTCCACAACAGGAATCCCTGAGAAGCTCTCGCTCTTTCTCAACCGAAGGCAGGCAGGTGTATTTTTATGAGCTCTCCTCTTAAATTACTGTGACTTCACCAGCGGTTAGAGGCCGATGTTCTTTTTCTTTTTTCTTCTTTTTTTTTTTTTTTTTAGAGAAACGCTGCTTAATTACTCTCGAATACAAAGCGTCTACGTTCATGTTTCCCTGAGCCTTCAGGCAAAACCAGGGGCCCACACACTAACACAACCATGTGTTACATCATCACCCCACCCCACACACACACACACACACACACACACACACACACACACACACAGTAATATGTGGACACACAGACTGAATAACACCAGGCGTCATAATGCAATCAAGTACAACAGCTCTGCAATAAAAACAATCTTTGTGAAGCTAACGAGATAAATCAGCGTCAGAGAGGTGCTGATTTAAGTAACTGCTGTTTCTATGTGAAGTTGACAACTTCACATATATAAAAGGTGAAAATCTAGGTTTGCATTTAGGTGACATAATCTGGTGAAAGGATTGACAGAAAACAATCAACAACTATTGATAATTGATTACTTGTTAGAGTCATTTGTGATGCAGAGAGGCCTCTGCTGCTTTTCTGTTTTATATGATTGTAAACTGAGTGCAATGAGCTTTTTTCTTTGTATTTTGTGATGTTTAATAGATTAAATGATTAATTGAGAAAAGGATTTCCAGAATCAATAGTGAAAATAATGATTAATCATGTCCTCTGAGGCTTAGCGTGGCTAACAGGAGCAATATTAGCACAGTCTGCAGACTGGAAGGCTAAAAAATCTAAGCAAACTAGACTCTGGTTCTGGTTCTAGTTAAATGAGTCGTCTGAAGCTAAAACTGCTTTAAGGCACAAACTGTGACTTGGCAGGAAGCCAACAACACTACAAGCTGCCAAACAGCGTCATATTGATATTATTTATTTACTACTGCGTGTGGTCTCAGTGGACAGAGGCAGCTGGACTTTATGTGAAATCGCCATGAAGATCTGAAAATGATAAAGACGCCAAACAAACACGGATCACTACAGGTAAAGGTAAGGTACTCTAACAAATCACTTCACTGAATGTAAATGTAGTCGTCCTCTAAATACAGCAGAGTAAGACAGTAGGAAAACCTCACCCGGGTTCACTCCAGACTCACGCATACACTCACAACTGATCCGACACCAGCGGGAACTAAAATGACCTTGAGCCAAAGGGTACGGTGGCCCTGAGAGAAAACGCACATACACATGCATGTGAGTATCTGCAGCGCACGTGTTGTGAAACTGATGAAGATGTTTTCTGAATTTGTCTGTTTACATGTTTTTTCTCAAGCTGCGGTCATGAAATAAAAGAGCAACATAAATGTTACACATCTATGAGATTAATACTAGTATTAATTTAAAAAAAACTGTGGTTATAAAATCAGCTGCTATTTGTGATTGAATCTGATGACCTTTAGTATTAACCGCAGTTAAGAATTGCAGTAATCTAGGAAAACTGTCACCATTACACAATTTGCACTTATTTTTCTACTGTAAAATGCTTATGTTGTGCATCTATGTTAAATAATGAGTCTGGCTCATTCATCATTCTCATTTCTTCATTCTGTATCGCAGCGTTGGTTTGGTTGTCTTTGTCCGATCCGAGGTTACGAAGAACACAAACAAATAACTCCTCCTGCACATACAGCTATAACCTCACACAACCCTGCCCCCCCCCCCCACTCATTCACACACACACACACACGGTTACCAGCCCCCGGTCTCGTCTGCTGTGCGGCAGCGAGGCCTTCATGTGAGCTGCACAGACGTGGGTTCGGGTGGGTGAGTGGGCGGCTGGGAGCGAGAGGCAGCCCTGGTTTACAGGTCAAGCCTGCAGCTTTACAAGGGAAATCTCCAGAGCCACTATAAATACCACTGTGAGCTTTAAGGGTGCAGTATATCACACCACTGGGTTTGAAGGACCACAAACCGACCTAGTTTTTGTAGGGTTTTTTTTTGTAGTCCCCCCCCCCCCCCCCCCCCCTGCTTTTCCCAACTGTACAGTCGCATGAGCCTGAATACAATTAAATGTGAATTTCCCCTCCTCCATTTCAAGTGACTGTTAATTGATTGGCCCGACTTCAAAACACGCCCCCCCCCCCCTCCACCCTCTGCAACAAAGACCTGGCCGCTCACCTCACGCGTCAGAGCCATATATCATTAAAGTACCTTAAAGCTTTGGGGTGGTTTCACGTTTTTTTTTCCCCCCTTTGCTGCAGCTCTGAACAAAGAGCGCAAATATGTCAGGAACCATTTCAAGTCAATTGTGAGGATTTTCAATGAGCCCCACCTGCAAGCACGACATTTATGCAGCTCAATCTGATGTAGTGCGACTTGAAATGAGGCCTAATGATTCGCTTAAGGAAACGCCTGCATGAAACTTCCAGCGCTGTCGGAGTGACACAGCCGCGCAGCATGTGCAGCATAAATCAAGACAGCTTTTTTTTTTTCCTTTTTAACTGTGAAGCTGATTGGATATGCACTTCATTTAAGACATGTGCTTTTAAAAAATTATAATTCATTCAGTTTTATTCAATTTTACGGTGAGAAAAAGCCTCGACTTGTCTTTTGAACACCTGAGCACAGCAGATGTGGAGTCACAGGACAATAAAAGCAGCGACTCAGCGCTCACGTGCAAATCTCATCAGCCGGCGCTAGTTAGCGGCAGACGGCACTAATTGGTTCCAGAAGTGCTGCTCTCGTTCACACTGGCTGAAACGGCAAAGCAGTGAGGGCGGGCAGAGAGAAAGGGGTGGAGGAGGAGGTGGGGGGGTGGGGTGGGAGAAAAAAAAAAAAAGAGGTAAGGAACGTAATGAGAGGTCAGCCGCCATCTACAGTTGGGCCGCCAGAGCCAGAAACGCAGGCCAATTTTATGGTCAATTGGGCGACGCATCTGGACTCATAGATCACAGGGCGGCGGGGCTGGACTTAGCACCCAGCTCGCACATATTTCACACACACAAAACAGACCACACAACACACACAATCACAGGCAAAAAAGGTTACACACACACACACACACACACACACACACACACACACACACACACACACACACACACACACACACACAGACTGGGGGAACATGATGCTGTCAAAGAATCAGATGATGAGTCTCGTAAACATGCTTTTAATGTCAGACTTCACATGTTCCCCAGACAAAGATTTCCTAATTTAAAGAGTTCAGTGTGTTATTCTGTCATCACACTCATTTCATTACGACGCGTCACTATTTATATGAAAATGATTCTCTCGTCTTTCCCGCTGTTTCCCAGTGTTTGTTTGATTAACTTTCCACAGTTTCCAAGATGAGGAATTATTTTTTCAATATGTTCCCACAATATAATGTGACAAGACAAAAGGCTCAGGCCTACGTTTAGTAACCTGCCCAACACACACACACACACACACATGCGCTCTACGCTGATTTGGCCGGTTGGATCTTGTTGTGGGTCGACTTTGTGTTTAAACTGTTGTAAAATATAAGTTGAGTTTCAGTGTTGCACAGTAATCTGGACACAAACCGATTCTCTGGTTCACGCTCAACAATATTTTAATGGAGGGTGGCAGGCAGCAGGCCAAACTCTTAGTTAAACCCCAATGAAAGAAAAAAAAAAAAACAATTTCCACAATATGTCATTAAACCACAGTGAAAAAATAAAAATTAAACCGTGTTGGAAACAGTTTTGAAAGGACATTCAAAAGTTTTCATGCTCAGTTCAGATCCACATTTAGAAGCATCACATTAAAATCCTGTTGGACAGCACACGACACACTTTGAGTCTTGAAATGAAGGGAAAAATTAAGCAATCCTAAATGAGGATCATGTGATGTGATCAAAAGCCCCAAGAACAGCTACTAAATGGACCCTGAGGCTGAGACGTTGTTTTGTCAACTGGTGTTTCCAAGGTCGAGAGTGAACTCTGAATCTCAACTGTTCCACCAAAAGGGACGAAACGTGCTCAGAAAATGTGCTGATGAAGATCATGTGTTGTGATCAAAAGCCCTAAAACAGCCACTAAATGGAACTTGACGTTAAGACAAACCCAGTCTGTTATTGGGGCTTTGAAGTTGTAGTTTGAGTCAGACTCACGACCACAGTGTTACGTCCATTTTAATCATCGTGTTGCTGAAGCGCCACCTGTAGGAAAAGCACCACCGCATTCACTAATATATCTGGTCTCTATGACGACATCCGGACCTTTGCTTTTTTTTTAAATTTTTTTTATGTTTTTGCTGGCGACCGTCAGTATCCGCAGCTGAAATAACAACTCCGCTGTCGCTAATTAACTCCATGGGTTGGCCAAACTGCAAAATTCAAACACTGGCCGTTGTCTGGTAAGTGTGGTCTCTGCGGCCCGCTGTCTGTAGTCTTTATAACTCAGGCCAAAGACGGTTTCCTTGAGAAGAGACACCACCGTGCAACATTTTGATGTTGAATAGACCATGATTTTGTGATGACAAGTTGAACTGGCAGATGTTATATTAGTGCATTATATTGTTTCATGCTCATCACCTCTGAAGCAGGACCTCCAGATTAGCTCGTCCTGTTAGTCTGTGACGCTAAAGCTAGCTCAGGCTAAACTCTACAGCTGTCAACACTTACTTAAAGGGGACCTGCATCAATTTTACACATCACAGTCTGTTTATAGGTCTGCTGCATGTGTTGTATACAGCCTTATGTGGTTCCAGAGGGAGCTGCATGAAGACACGTAAATACCTCTGTAACACCGGTTGAGTGCCGCCATTATGAGTCTTCAGATTGCATTGTAACTACACGCGCTGCAGGTTGTCTTACCTCTGTGGGAACAGCCAGCGAAGGCACCAGGGGCTTCATGAAGCCGTACCTCTGCATTGTCACCATGACGACACAGCGTAGCATCTCCAAGACGCCCGCTGTTGGCCTGAACATGACATCAACACATCAATGAATGAACACGACACCGAGGCTCAGCTTGACATCTCTTCATCGTACGCTCACCTCGTGGCCTTCGCCAGACTTTTTGATGTTTCAGGAATAATTGAGTTTTTAATGGGAGACGTTTCCAAGAGCTGATTGAATGATTCAAGCCCCGTTCATGACAGCTGAAGAACTAGAAGAGGTATTTTCTAACTTGGCAGATACCAGCTCATTAACACCAACACTGGGGCTTCAAACGCCTTGACAGCGGACTGGCGTGGATCAGTGGACCGCGACCTTCATGGCTTGTGAGCCTTGAAAGCAACGCGAGGGTGCACATGTCTGACCAAAGACTGAAGCTTCCTGATCAGATCGTTCCATTAAAATCATTTCTAAAGGCCTGAAGAAGTGAAACGATTCAATAAAATAAGATACAGTCTGAAAAAACATATGTGTCTGCACCAGGTAGCATTGCAACTGACATGTTTTGACTGTATATAACATGCAAGAAAATATTTATTTTTGAAAATATTGTCTTTTAAATCATTTAGACTTAAAGGCAACCCATGTAGCCTATCCTGAATATATTGTGGTGACATCAGATTTCGCTCCTCATTCATTTCTATGAGGAACAATAAATTGTGAGGTTCTCCAATCCTACTGTTAGCGTGCTAGCCACCCTAGCTCCAAGCTTATTGTCCTGCATAAAAACATAATAAAACAAACAGTCTGACAGAGGAATTAAAGGGGCTATTTGTAGGTTTTCTCTGCAGTCAAACACGCCCTCTCTCGGACATGGTCGCTTGCCTCTGACAAATGTAGCCTCATTTAGCCATTTGTTCACAACCGGCCTTTTCTTTTTAAGAGATGTAAAAACTTAAAGAAATATTTTATACCATAGAATAAAATGTTTAAAGTGTCTTGAGTTTGTGTTAACCACGCCCTCTGAGCAGCGTTACGTCTTCGGGGCAGATCGGAGGCTACACTGAGTCGCTATCAGAAAGTGACAAGACGGGTCCGGCTAGCTGGTTAGCATGCTAACCTCAGCGGAGGAAAAGACGTGATAGAAACAAGAGTTTATATTGGCGTTGTTTTCCACCTCCGGAGGCTGTTGGTGAGTAAAGGAATGAAGTTTGATGCTGAACCCGAAACGTTTCATTAGACTGGTAAGTAAACGGCTGTTAATGCTAACGTTAGCTATGAAGCAATAGCAAAAATTACAAATAGCTTGTTTGAGGTACGGCCCGTTGCGCTTATACATGTAGAATTTCCAAATCAAATGACAGCCATAACTAAAAGATCTTTTACTTATTAAATTAATTAGACAGCAAATCCTGACATTTATCAATCCATTATCAAAAAGGTCAATTAATTTTCTGTCTACTAATCATTTCAGCACCATTAGCAGAGGTATGTTGTTTTTCTTCTTTCCCATCTTATTAACCATCTTGCGATCCTCAGATTTATGCTGCGGCCCCTCGGAGGGTTTCAAACTCCAGGTCGGGAACCGCTGACATAAATAACCAGAGGCTTTTCTCTCGCTTAACTCTCTTCCCACTTCGACATTTTTCCACTCTTCAATCAAACATGCAAATGCTTCAAACACTCCTATAGAAATGATAACATAAACAAAAGTCAGTACTGACCTCTGGTCGATGATGAAGCCCAGGGAAGTGAGGGTGAGCAGAACGTAGATGGTCATGCCCAGAATGGTTAACTGGGACAGCATCTAGGATTGGAGATACATTTACACGCCATGAGAAATGTGGTTGGGAAAAAATACATTAGAATTTAAACCTTAAATCAATATCATGGCTGGTTAAGTTACGATCACAGGAGACCTTACTGGGAGAGCAGTCGTAAACCGCACGGCTGTTCGACTGTTTACTTCACAATGCCAACCAAAACATGTCTGACCTTCAGAATAAGTGTACTGGCACGTACAGTATCCTGCAGCAAAATGCACACCGCCTCTTACTTTACACTGACATGCCTAGTTTACATAGACGCTCTAATCATCCCAGATGGGTCTTGACGGGGGACTTGACCACAGTGGCAGAGACTGCAGCTTGGATCTCGACAGCCCCAAAAACGGAGCCAAAACAACCAAGATCGGAGCAGAAATCCCAGGCAGATTCTCACTGACCTTTTCTGAGCTACGTGGGGACACACACACACACACACACACACACACACACACAAACAGACTCGCACAAACATACAAAGTACAGAACGTGATGTACGGTTTGATTCGTGTTCTCTAACCTACGGCCTTGGCTGAGGGGGCAGCAGCTGGAAGCCCGGTGTCTCCTGAGGATGCAGCGGGCTGTCAGCTTAGGTTTATATTTCTCCGACACTCAATACAGAACCTAACAGCCAAATCTCCCTGACTGCTCCCATACAATACGGACCCAGAAGGCCATATATAGTAAACATAAAAATCAACCCATCAACAGGATGCAATATAGCAGCATTTCTTTGTGTTTATCCAAGATTTGTAATCCATAAGAACGACAACATCAGAGCCCTCACATGGGAAGACAGAAGGGTGATACAATTAAGTTTCCCGTGAATCAAACGGAGGGGGGGGGGGGTGGGGGGGTGTGGGTGGTGGTTTTGGGCTCGATCCATCTATCAGACTTAAGGAACTAAACTCACTGCAGACTGTCAAAGCTTATTAAAGCAGAGTGATCACTGCGTCAGAGTTCAAAGGCTACAGATACAGTTATTTTTAGTAAGAGGTGTAATCAGTGGAGAATTATTTTGGTATCAAAGGTTATGTGAACTTATCTGTGTTTAATAACCCAAGGGGCTCAGGCAGACCAGACATGATCCGTCACATGATCGCATTTTTTCTTGTTTTGTTTTGTTAGATTATCGATCACCCCGGGGGGAACGAGGCCGAGACGCTACGCTCCAGAGAAAGTCGTCTGCAGATCCCTCAGTGTGGTCAGGTGCCGCCACATTTACAGGACGTTTTAAAGACACAGATGGAGGGAGGAGGGAAATGCTTTGGGCTTTTTTTCTTTTTCTTTTTTTTTTTTCTCCTTCGTGCTAATTTTTAATGTGATCAAGTGTCAAACTGCGGCAACAGCAGCAGAGGACAGAAGTGAAAGTTAACATCTGGTGGCAGCGCTGTGCCGTGAGCGGCGGTCTGATTGTGTTATTCTGCCGTCCCCCGAGACGCAGCAGATTAACTCATTACTCAGGACGTTATTATGACGAAGTTCATGAACGCTCGCTGAGAAAATGCAGAACCTCGGTAAACTACACAGATAAAACACATCCTATTCTTTTGATAATTAATATACAATCTTTACTAAAACTTTTTTTTTTGCTGCTGATGCTAATACCTGAGCTTTTTCTACCAGAGCTGATCCACTTATGAGAAGCTGCTCTGAGATGAAGAAGTCTTTACTTGGTCAATTTCCCACTCTGCCTCTAATAGTAACTGCTTAGGAAACCTATAATAAAACGTACGCGCTGGTCTGCTGATGATGTAATTGAAGAGTAGCTTCACTTGTTTGAAATAACCATGTTTTCATGACTGCGAATTAACGCAAAGCCCATAAATTGTCCGGCAGTGTATCATCAATTGTCAAGCTAAATAAGTGGCTAGCGAACATGTGGGTATAAATATATAACAGTGACATGATTTATTGTTGGGCCGGAGTGCTCACTTTGTTATTTTCCCTCCAAGTCCTGATTGCTGCATCCTGAAGGCTATTTGGGTTGGGAAATGGTTGACTCGACAATTAAGGCGTTTGTGTTCACTTCTGGACCACCAGCTGGTGTTTCATTCGCCGAGAGGGAGGGGAGCCCTCGACCCTTGAGGGGAAGTGTGTGTTTTGTGTGTGTGTGTGTGTGTGTGTGAGAGAGGAGAGGGGAAGTGGGGGGGGGGGGACCACAACTGAAGGAGCACCATGAAGGTAGCGATCACAAAAAAGACAGGCCATTTTATTTGGGAGTTTGAAGGGGCTGGGCGTGACAGCACTTTTTGGCTAACCAAAACTATGCCTAGGGAAAAACGCCTTCCAAAGATAACTGCTGAGGAGACCTGCTTCTTTTTTTTTTTTTTTTTCCTGGAGGAGGAGGAAGGGGGTCCTTTGGCTCGTCGAGTGGAAAATAATAGACAAAGGTTGTTCTAAAGGGGAATGCCGATCAGTCATTCTGTCATGATGTTAGACCGAGCTAGTCTTTTCCTGCTGGCTAAGTAGAGGACTCTGCTCGACCGTGCACCAGCCACAACAAACTGCATAATTGGGTGAAATAATGTTGGCAAACAAACACGCAGCGTTCAGTCTTAAATTAAGAACCCGGGACCACCTTGTCATACTTTACATGAGGGATTACAGTAGCCTAAACATTACGGTAGCCAGCGTGTGACCAGAGCTCAGTCACCAGCTTCAGTCCTACACGCCTGAGAAGTCTAGATAGTAAAAAAAAAAAAAGGAGACTGCAGAGGTCGAGGTGCTTCTAAGTGAAACCTTTAACAAACTAAACGCCTCTGTTCTTTTGCAGATTCTCACGTTTACAGATCTGCTAATGTGAAAGATTACGTACCATCTTGTTTTGAAACAAATCGTTGTAAATCTGCAGCACCAGCAGGAAATGCAGGACCATGTAGACTTGTAAAGGCAGAGACCAGCTGGGATCATGAGGCACTTCCTTTCCAGTAACCTGCACAAGGAAAATAAAACATGTTTAATTCCCCAATCCCTAATTCGTCCAGTAATTTTCTGGACAGATTCTCACACCGGATGAGATTCCTTGTTTAAACAGCAGCAAATGATTCGAGTGTAGCTTCATGTTTATTGTTACGTGTTCAGAGCAGTGAAAAAGCTTGTAATCTGACAAACGTAAATACATATGAACAACAGTGTGTTTTGTGTATTAAAGCAGCATTTAAAAGACAGTTAAAAGCCACAAACAATTATTTTCTACATCTAAGTCCTTTGTCCCTGTGTTAAGAGTTCACTTATCTGTACTGTGTGTCAAGAAAATCTGTCAACGTGTAATAACAGGAGGGAGATACAGGAAATAACAAATATAACAGCAAACAACACAGTGTCAGTCTGAATGTGTGGGACCTTTAAAAGGGGAAAAACTAATAAAAATCATGGAGGAAAATCTTCTCAGCTCGAGATGTTCATGCCAAAACAGGCTCAAATTGACCTTTCTCAATCCTCCAGCAGTTTCTACCTCTAGTGTGTTTATTTCCTTTGTGACCAGAAGGCCTTCTATTACTTCAGTCTCCTACACGCTGCATTTCAAAACTGGTAAAAATTAGCTTGTTGTGCTCCGTCTACAAAGTCGTGCAGGATTTATTGGGTGAAGCGGTTTCCCCCCAAAACACTGAGGAACATATGAGTCCTCCTGTAAGAATGCCCTGAGTCACTTGACCTGCTTTTGTCTCCCGCCTTTGCATCCAAAACGATAAGTGATTAGGCCGCAGGGCTTCATGTTGAAACTGCCGTCCTCTTTTGGGAATGAAAAAACTGGCCAATCATAGATGCCTGTCTCTCCTTCGGGGGGTGGGGGGGGGGGGGGTTTCCCAGGAACCAAACCGCCACATGTGGGTCCCCCCCTCCGCATCCCATCCCCGACCCTGTAGGTATTCCAGCACGCCGCTCTGCTTTGTCTCAAGCAGCCGAGACACGTTCAACCCCTCCGTCCTCCTCCTTCGCTCCCCTCTCTTTCCTTCCTTTCTTTCTTTCCCTCACCAGCAGATATCAATGAGCAGACGTCCACACGAAGCCTTTCAAGATATTTCAGTTCAATTCCAGCTCGGTCCATGTTTAGAATCACCCCGCTGAGTTTAAGGGGCCAATTTAATCGTAAAGGCAAAAGGGGAGTTTTTTTTTTTTTTTTAAAGTGTGAAGCATGAGGGACCTAAATATGTGACACCATCAGCGTTATTTCAAAGCTAACCGCCGGGGCATTCAACTGAAGCCTGTATTTCTTTCTGCGCGCACACACACACACACACACACACACACACACACACACACACACACACACACACACACACACACACACACACACACACACAAACATGCACATTTACACTCAACTGCATGCGGTTTTAATCCCGCAGACTGCATTTAAAGACGGTGAAAATGAACTTATTTTGTTCCCTCTACAAAGACTTTACAGCTTTTTATTTGATGTGGCAGTTCCTTGTAAAACTTGCAGAATATGTGAATCCTACAAATAAGGAATGCTCTGAGTCATTTAGGCCTCTGTGTTGAAATGATGGGTAATGAGGCCTGAGGGCATTATTGTGAAAATATGCCCTTCTCTCAGGAGCGATGGAAACAAAGGATTGGTTCACAAACCTTGGGATTGCCGGCGTGGTTGCCCAGCCGAGATTGACCAGGTTTCCAACTTGGACCTTTGATGAACGTTGACAGTTTGTTGCTGATAGTTTTGTAAGTGTTGGACCTTCTCCACAAATATAAATAGTAGTGTAACTAAAAGAGAAGAAAGAAATGAGCCAAACATCAACGTACAATCAAACGCTACATTTAACTGATCAGTGTTAACTAAGCAATCGTTGCGGCAATTAATCCTGAGTAAAAATGTTTCTGCTTTCATTGGGCAGCACATTGCTCATGCCGCGCTCTGCCAGTTGTGAGGGCAGCGAAAATAATCATAACATCCACCTCCTTGGCATTTCGTTTTATTGGCCTCCTTCACCTCAGCCGGCCAGTTTGTTTAGAGTGGAGTAATAATGTTATGGTTACAAAATGGCCACTCAGCCAAAGAGGGAAACATGAGCTCACGTCTCATCTCCTGGAGGTGTTTACTCTCGGACGGAGAGGTGAGCCGCCCGACCGACGGCCGATCGCTCATGGTAGCCACACCGGGACTAACCTGAATATAGACGATTTCAAATGTCCTGATGGGGCTCACCAGGCCGTACACCACTTTATCTGTCTCCACAGCAAAGGTACCTGAAGAGGAGATGGACAGATTTAGGAAATTTGATTTGCAAAACAAAATAAAAAAAAGAACAAACACCTTCAACTTGAGTCTATTGAACTTTTTAAACACCTGGAGCAGAGTGCAACAGCTGCGCGTAACGTTAACGTCCGACTTAGTTCATCATTTAGACCGAAGCCCTGTGTGTGTTGTGCTTTTACGTCAAGTATGGAGCAGGTGTAAGTTGGAAAGTCAGACTGGTATCCATGGTAATAAAATGGCAGTGCGTCTCGTTTACAGAATAAATATCTGTGATTCAGACAGTGAGCTGATAGAGAGGTTTTCACTTTGCAGGTTTTCCAGCTTCTTTCAGCTTGTTTGAAGGTAAACGTTGGTGTGGGACGTGGCTAAGAACAGTTGCAGTCAGTTTATCGAGCTTCTTTTTGTTGATAACTTCCTGCTGCTGCTGCTGGAAACTAAAACAATGAGCTGAAAGATGCTAAAATGGGGACAAGAGGCTTTTGGAAAAGTATTAAGAACAGCATCTGGGATCAACCTCCTAAAACTTTGCAGCCATGGAGAGAGGGGGGAAAAAAATGGCCCAAGGGATTTCTGGGTAATGTAAACCTCAAAATTTAATCAGTTACCTCTCACTGACGTTTGATGCAAACTTGCTGAGTCCAGTATAAAGGCAACAGGCAAACCTACAGTCACAGTTTCCCCCAATAAATGGTGATACCACAACTTTTGGTTTCCATTCAATAACAACTAATGACAGGGCAGACATCACAGACACCAGTACAGATGATATATGAAAATCCAAAGAGGTAAACTAATAACCTCTTTGAATATTTCAATGGTACACAGGAGATTGTAGTAACTTGGACTGAGACGTGCAACTGTAAATTTGAGGAGCAGTTTTACATCATAGACTGCTAATATTTGTTTATGAGTCATAAACGTTACACACTCAGCACTTTATGTGCAAAATTTTATGTAAAAGTAATTCAACACATCAATAATAATAAAAATAAAAACAAATATAAATTTTACAGTTAAAACTTAAAGTATATAACTGGTACGTCATAAAGTCTGGTTCTGCTTTAACACTTCAAAGTGTTCAGTCCCTCCACTCCTGTCGTCTTCCACAGTTCGTGATTAGCAAAGTAGTAAATGGTCATTTAGCAGTTAAAGGTCCCATATTGTATGAAGGTAGATGTCCATGTGTAGCGTGATTATAGATCAGCTCTAGCTTCTATATTAATACTGTGAAAGTATCAAAGCCTCAGTCCACAGAGAAATGCACACAGCCTGTATTCAGAAACTGAGCCTTAAAACCAGCCGTCAGGACTTCTGTAACTTTGTGATGTCACAACAAAGCAGCCACCACCTGCACCTAAACTTGCAGGATTTGGTTTCTCTGTGAGTGTTTTACCTGAAATCTGCTATATTTTTATTGGATCACAGTCAGCCAATCAGAGGAGAGGCCCGGAGCCTCCTCTCTTCTGATTGGCTCACCGACCTGTTGTTTCTAGAGCTCCAGAGAGAAGCCTGAGAGAGGAGATGTAAAACTACACTGAGATGGTTTTTGGTGCTTAAAACCACAAATATACAGTATCTTCTGATGGATCAACACTTCAAATAAAACACAAGAGAAGAAGAAAATCTGGAGCTTTAAGGAAGGTAAATAAAGAGTCTGTTTGTATTTAGTATTGACTGACTCCTATTGTGTGAGGCAGGTGTCACAGTGTTGATAGAGAACACGGTCACATGTTAACACTCACGCTGATGTTTGAAACACTTATAATTAACTAAATTTAAGCAATAAAAATCAAAAATAGAAGCAAATTACTGATGAACTTTTTCTTACCGAATAATCTGTCCCATATGATCAGAATTCCTCCGTAGTTCTTGTCAATACAATAAAGGTTCCTCCCTGTTGAGATAATTCTTAGTGAGTTTACCACAGAAATCATTTGAAGTCTAAAATAAAACCCACATCCTTGGACCCATTGCCCCCTTTCATTCCTTTATCTCTGTGGCATGTTTTCCCAAGCCTGACTGGTCAACCTGCCAACAAAGAAATTGGACTGGACAAAATTAAACATAACCATGATCAGACGTGGGCAATTATCGACCTCCCAGTCTCCATCAGACGTTTGATGGTGATATAGCAGCTCAGCCGTGGAAAACATCTCAGTAAAACGTTGTAAAATGAGAAGATTAGATTGTTAGATTGTAGTTTATCTCACCGTGATGAACTCTGTGATGTTTTGGGGTGTTAAAGACCCACTCCAAAGGCCCAAGGTCTCGGATCAACTGAAGGAAACAATGTACAGGACATGCACGTTAAATCTATGAGCTACAGCCAAACTTTAAAGGAATAATCTGTCACATAATCTGCTATAAAAACCTTTTACATTTTCTAGTTTTCTTTGAGCATAACCCGATCCCACAGACCCTGTTTCTCCTGACGATGGAGGGCAGCGATCTTCAAAGGGGTTTATCCTCTCGGGAGCACGTTTACGCTCAGCCGGTTTCACAAGAATCTTATGCACAAAACTGACATTTTGACCATTTCAGAGCCATCACAAAATAGAAAAGGTTTTGTCAGTAACATTGTCAGTAAAGGTCATGACAATCCTGACAATGATCAATCATTTGATCTTGATATAATGAAAATTCGGGTCTAATGTTGGTAGTTAGAAATCGATCAGGTGATCACTAAAACTTTAGGTTTAACCTCTGAGGCACATGAATATAATCATGTAAACGTAAAGAATATTAAACCTGAAGATCAACACTGTGGCCGACGGACATCATTCAGACCATCTGCAGGTCCAGAACAAGACGCAATAAACCGAAAGATTGCTGTGAATAACTGCTGGAAGGTGCATTATGGGATACCTGTCTTGTCTGAAGGTTAAAGATAAAGTATATTACTGCAGTGAGCTGTCAATATTCGTGATCTTATTTGCTGATTAACAACCTCACATGAGTTGAAGAGCGATCTCTATTGACTGGTAGCGTAACAGCTACAGTCGTGGGAACGGGGAGAGTAAGAGTAAAGGCGTTAACACTGCTGATAATGGTCGGACCCATTAACACACAGAAAGAAAACATACACATGAATAGTATAAACAACATGCAGCTGAATGCAGCGCGAGTTCATTCTGAGCATGAAACCGACATGAATCATTTTCTTCTTTTAGATATCAAACAGATGCACCAGTGACTCATTAAAGATTACAGAGGTCACACTGAGCATATTTCACACAGTTCAAGTTTCTCTTCTGGTTGAGACTCCAAGATATTTCTGATGTTTCTCATCAATACGACCGACCTCTTAATCTGGAGAAACGTGCACGGCTGGACAGAGTTTCTCAGTGATTCATTATTTCCATGTAATGGCTGCGTCTGGCAGCCGAGCGTGAGAGTTTTATCTTGAATGAAAAAGGGGTCTCCACCACTTCACTACGGCTCTGAGGCTGCAGCGAAATGGTGTGCCAATAAATTACGTGACATCAAAAAAAAAGCCCATAAAGGAGGCATAAATTACATCCCCTCAGAAAATTGTGACTATTATGACTGTTTTCACTAATAGTGCACTAAAAGATGGAAGGCGTTCCAAATCCATTCATTCCCTCTAACGATCGCTGGGATTGTAAAAGTGATACTCCCAGTCACTTTAAAGGCAGACGGAGTGGTCATGCTTCTGTTTGGAATATTTCATAAAATCTCATTATTTTTTATTGAATACAGGTTCCACTGCAACACTGAGTCTACAAAGGCTCGACTCAGCAGACGGATTAGTATTGGCACGGGGAGAAAGATAACTTTACAGACTGTTGTTTTTTTTTCAGTCAGATTAACTCTGCACAGCAACAGTGAATGGAAGAGGACATTCATACAGTGCCAGTGCTTCATGCTGCTGGATTGTATTTGATTATTGTTTTATACAAAAATATTTATATCTAGAAATCAGGTTTTGTGAACACGAAGAAACTAAGAATAATTCATTATTGAGCATGTGATTAAATGTTTAATCATACGCCTGTAAAACAGCAAATTAGGCTTCTTAATTTCTCACACTTTTTTATTTCTAAATTACAAGTGATTATCAAATTGACCATAAAGTCACTGTCCTCTTTTTTGTTCCTTCTCAAATATATATTCTTATTTATTTAAGTTCATGTGTTCTGGTTGGATGTTTTTTAAGAGTATCCTCTTCTTTTATTTTACTCAACAATCCCATAGAAGTTATAAGAATAAGTATCTACAGTAAATCTATCTTTTTATATGCACATTTATAGGATTACGCTGATGCTCCCATCCAGAGATCGCTGGACGATGATCGCTGCTGTTATAGGACACAATGTGTAACTGCATCCCTCCATCTGTTAAATGTTTCAACAGGCACAACATCATCTTTCCTGCACCGTCCAACAGTGTCCTTGTTTTAGTTTACACACCGTGACGCCCACGACACCACGTCTCTCATCGCTGCACAAACCTACTGCATCTGACATTCTGCCAAATTCAGGTAGTCAAAATCATTTCAGACCGATAGACAGAATCTCTAACCTGCGTTTTAAAGCTTACCTCCGTGTGGATCCAGAACTGGTAGAGCAGATTTAACTGTATGTGAACAGCAAAGATGGACGGAGGAACAGCCAGAGCCACGGGCAGGTAGAAAATCTGAAGAGAGGAGGGAAATGAATGAACATGTCCTGTGACGTCTTCATTACAACCTCACACCAAGACTGAACCACTGGCACCTCTGCTTTCTGTTAAAATTCCTCTTTTATTAACATATTGCATAAGCAAGCGATTTTATGTGCAACAGATGGGATGTTTTCCGCCCTAAACATGTTAACTTTGATATGCAAACTTGGTAACATCACGAGCATTTCCTACATCACTGCTGATGTGTGAAGGCTGGGAAGACACACGTTTTTCTATTTTATGAGGCTGTTTTAATACGAAATCTGTCAATCAGTGCAGTTGGACTCACAGTGGTTGCTCTGGACATGCTGTGTGAATTCTAGTATTAAATCACCTGAAAGAAACATCGAAACGCTGCTCTACGACATCAACACTAACCCCAGTGGCTCCTACTGAGGACGTAAATCTTTAAGAACATATATAATGTCCTGAAACAGTCGGGCACTGTAGGTTTCAGCAAACATTTATCAAACAAGAGTAAAAAGTGCATTGGTTGGGACACATCTGGTTGTTTGCAGGATCAATTAATTTGATTGGTTTTCAATAAGACATTACCCATGATGCAAACTGTTGCGTGGCGGATTGTCTCAGGGCGGTGGTGAGGTTGTAGTACTCTGAACTGTGGTGAACCTGGTGAGCAGCCCACAGGAAGGACACCTCTGGAGAGAGACACACACACACACACGCACACACACACACACACACACACACACACACACACACACACACACACACACACACACACACACACACACAGTCCAAGAGTCCAATTCTCATGAGAGGTTATCACTTTATTCACCTTCTTATGACTCTGAGGTAACAGCAGCCATATAACTTTCCACACATGATTCATACGCAGGTCTTGAATGCTTACACACGTCTCCTGAACTTTACACACACACATACACACACACACACACTCAGCTGACTTTACATAACACACACACACACACACACACACACTCAGCTGTCCTTACATCACCAGGACAAGTGATTTATGTCAACAATCAACCCTGCTTCTTCCCCAGATGAGTAACTAGACACTTTCATCCCACAGAAGGAGCCATTTTGGTCCCGCTCCTGGCCAACCATGATGAAAAGTCGAGGCTCGAGCCTGAGCTGTCCACTTGAGTGGGTGTTGGGGGGGGGGGGGGGTTTCCAGGCTATTATGACGGCGGGGGTATTCGGGTGCAGCTGGTAAGCGTCCAGCCTGATGTCCCAGTGCTCCAGTTTACATTCCTCTGCTGTGTTGTGATACTTGCTACATTAATATCTATGTTACACTTCATTTTAACATCCAAAGGGAACATGCTTGTTAAGTTTCACTGGATCTCCGGGCCGTTTCCGGACCACCCCGTCTGGTCTGTGCTTTTTGGCACCTCCGGTCCACTTTGGCTTCTGCAGCCGTACAAGGGAGAACAGTAACCTTCAAATATTGCAGAACCACAAAGCCCCATATAGACTATGTACAGTAATGTATTCATTATAATAAAATCAGCCCGAGTCATTAAATGAGGTTTGAGTTTCATGTACCAGTCTCGATATGTGATGATGGGGATTTGTGATTAAAGGATCAACTATCGAACTATTAAACTTTATTAAAAATGGAAAACAAATTACACAAAACTTCATTTTTAGCTCGATGACGACACATTTTTTTGTTTTATCTAAAGATTTTTAAGGGTTTTGATATCCCTCGTGTCTTTGCTTTAAAGGTGTAGTTCATAAATATAAAGCGACATTAAGCAGCTGGCTAGCTTAGCCTAGCATATAGACTGAAAACAGTGAGAAACAGTGGGAAACAGCTAGCCTAGCTTTGCCTGAGATAAAACATGCTCCAATTCATCTGCTCAATCAGTTCAAGTTCATAAACCAAAGAGTTAAAGCAAAAATTAGCTGTTTTATGAAGGTTGTGTGCTTCATTTACATGTGGATATGTGTTTTTATGAAGGATTATGTGCTCTGCTGGTTCTGGTGGTTTTATTGCTCCCAGCTAAGAAGTAGTCCTCCTGTAAAGTGACGAACCGTCGTCTTTACACTTGAGTTTTTCTATGGATTAAACAAACAAGATGTAACTTGTTCCGTTAGTGAATTTTTAAGGGTGGGGACAGGGTGATCACATTAGCTTTGGCAGATCCAGGCTAGCTGTTTCCATCTGTTTCTAGTCTTTGTGCTAAGCTAAGCTAGCCAGAAAGCAAATACAAGTTTTCCTCAAAATGTAAAACTATTGCTTTAACCTATCAATGACTAGGAAACACACACTTATAAAGACACACACACACACACACACACACACACACACAAACACACACACACACACACACACACGATAACAGCTCTTTGCCCAGTGTGGGATTTCTCCCTTCTATTTTGAGAAATCATTCAAAAGCCACATCTCCAACTCCTCCTCTTCTCTCTGTTTAATAAAGTTGCATCGAGGTTGGCGGGCGTAAAACCCAATGGGTCGAGGGTCCGCCGCACCTGAACAAACACTCTGCTGAGGAGTGAAGGTGAGTGTTGTGTGAGCAGAGCAGAGGAGCGCGGCGATCTGCACCGAAGACGTTTCCAATCAGTTAAACCGAGGTGGAATTCCTCAACTGTTTGGGGGAAACCCCGAAGAGCTCCGAGTGAAAACTACCACTTCCGAGCAATACTCCACACCTCGCTTATTTAACGGGGTTATTGCTGGATTTCAGCAGGTGTGAGAGAATAAATGTCACAGGGAATGTTTTTGGAAGTGTCACATTCAGTGTTAAATGGTGTATTTTGGATGGAGTCGAAATGGAAGCAACAGGGTTGGGTTTTATTTCAAACTTTATTTGCCCTCTCAACGCAGCCGACAGACGGTCAAGAGAGGAGAGGAAGCGAGGAGAGGAAACAAGGAGAGGGGAGAAGACTTGACTGCAGCAGTCAAGAACAAAAATTATGACGTTTCTTCCGCCCTGAACCACGGGGGAGTCAGAGATGAACTGTCTCGCAAAGAGACATATTCTGAGGATAATCCAGCCTTTGTTTGATTCCAACAGCCTGAGTCTTTGACTTTTTTTCGTCTCACTGGAGTCGTGCTTGGCAGGGTCCAGGACTAAGGGCGGTTAAGATTGATGCTTGTTGTCATTGATAGGAAGTAGGAACCGCTAGGCTTCACTGCAAGCCCATGTCCTCATCTCTGGACTCGGCGGGACACTGCATAGTTTGGCAGGGCCTATTCAGGAGGGAAGCCCCGTTAATGGTGAGAACCAATGCCACAGAGTCTGCGTTCCCAGCAAGAGCAGAGAAACGCTGAGGACGGCACTTCCATCTGGCCTCCAGCGAGCCGCAACTCATGATTTCTCAGGAATAACAAGGAGGTGATGGACAGTTAAGGCGCTTAATACAAGACTGATCCATCCCAGTGAAAAGCGTAGCATTAGTCTTTTATTCAAATCCTCAAAATAAGCTGTGTTTATGTTTACCTGACGAGGATCTCTAGTGGCTGTGTGAGAGCTTTGACTGTTGTCTGTCAGGAACTAAGGTTGAAATAATGGGGGCAGACGGATGGGTCAACAAAGCAACTTTGACACAAGAGCTTGTTGTTTCATATCCAGTTTCATACCAAAAGTCAAGATTGGTTTGTTTTTACAATCGTCACAATCTTTCCTTTATACCAAGTGTTTGTGCCTAAAGAAAAACAGTCATGTGGACATTTTGTGAAGGCACTGACAGACTATTTTGGATACCAAACGACCCGTTTTATGATTCATTCATTCAGAGGGACGACTTGTTGCTTTTACCAAAGATAAAGAAAATACTACCACAAACTTAATTCACCCAAATCTGTGTTCAAGGAAAGTCTAACTGCAGGGATTCAGAGCATCTGTTAGCTACAGTTGCTTCTAGCTAACAGTTAAGCTAACTAACAGTTAAACTATACCTCTAGTGGTATTATTAACCACGCAGATAGTTTTTTTTTTGTTAGCTGCATTCATCTCATCAACCCTATCGCTCAGTACTTTGTATGTGGCTAGGTAGCTAGCCGCATGTAGCTAGGCGTACGAAACTCTTGATTAGTCAGTTAATTGAGATGTGAGCGGTGATTCAGCGTTGGTCACAACATTGAAAGATTCAACAGTATAATTTATGTTGCAGTTAAATCTTTTAGTAATTTCTTTACAGCAATGATCCCTAGTGTATTTATCTCTATAGTTTTTGGGGTGGTGGCAGAAATATCTGCATGGACAGACACAGCTTGGAGTTAATTTATTTATTATTTTTGTGGTATTTTGGTTGAACTGACTCTTTAAAAGACTGTTTTTCCAATGGTAAGTGGCCATGTTACAATCATGATAATACATTTCGAAGTGTTGTGATATAACCGATTGTTTACACTATTATCACTTAGATGTCTCCTGCAAAACCAAACCCTATACAACGATAAATATACCTTACTATCCCGCTGCTGTGTGAATAAGAACAGGGAGCGACTGGCAGCAGGGTGACGTAATATTCTACGTTTTTAAATTGAGTTGTTGAATCATAGCATGACACATAATCAAGGCCTATAAGTCATAATCAGTCATGTTAACATGACTGAGTTAGACTTTAACAGAGTCTGTTTATGTCCACCTCAGCCCTGTCAGGAGCCATGCTTACATAACCAGAGACATATAAAGGCAAGAACCAAAGTCCTACTGAGCCCCATAAATCCAGCTCCAGTAGGGGCCTGAAGTAAGTGCCAATAATTATCAAACTGTACCTTGAATAATGCTGCTATTAAAAGAAAGTATGACCAGACAAAAGAAAAATAATCAGCATAGAAGGCGATCCAAATCAACTATTTCTAGCCACTCAAAGCTTATGAAATGCTTTTACAGGCACATCAATCAGCTGCCTAAATCATCACCCTCAGCGACAAACTCCTGGCACTAACCAGCGACGTCCTTCATGAGCAGCCCTCCGAGTGGTGGGCTGCCCTGTCAGTCACGGAGGTAATGGGCTGTGAACGGCCCTCCAGTGTTTGGATTGGAGGGCTCTTGGATGGGGTGCCAACCCAAACAAGGAGTGCTGGACTCGGTGGGACGGTCAGCCAACTCCCCTCCGTTGCTGCCATACTTCATGCTGTCCACACAGCTCAGTCACACGCACTAAACTAAACACACTAACCCAGGTCAGGGCCACTTACAGCTCTCACAAAGAGGGTGTAAAAACTACGTGCAGAAAAGTGACGGGTGAGGTAAAATTTCTCTTATATTTTATTATATGTAAAATCTATTTCAATTGATTAAATTATAAATTAAACTGCTTTTATTGCTCCGCTGCAGACTGATGACACACAATGGTGATTCAAACTGTCACCACTTTAAGAAAGATTTTACCGAGCACTTTATTAGGAACGCCTGCTTATAAATGCAAGTATCCGATCAGCCAATCACGTGGCAGCAGAAATCCAGCAGATACAGGCCAGAAGTTTCAGTGAAGGTCTGGTGTGATCTCAGTGACTTTAATGCCTTGTTGATGACAGAGGTCGGGCTGATTGGAGCTGACAGAAAGGCTACCAACCAATCACGACTGATCGCTGCGGACGCCCAGGCTGTGAAAAAAAACTTCACTCTGAAACATCTAACCATCCACATGTGAGGCGTTACCGCTCGTCTCCATCCTTCATATTCACACTTCTCGCCTCTCATCGGCGGAGGTTCGTCCTCAGCAGTGTCAGCAGGAAATCTCGTCCGTCAACGGTGTTGACAGAGGGAAGTCTGTCCGTACGGCGAGCGGAGCACACGAGGGCAGCAGACGGCCGGACTGTGGCCTCTGCTGAGCTCAGCGATCATAACACACTCTTCTTTTCTGCGCTTTCTACGCAGGCCCTGCGGTCATTATCTTTGTGATGACTACGTTCAATCAGACCAGTCTATCTCTCTCTCTCTCTCCCTGTAGACATCCTCTCTCTCTCTCTCTTTCATCACGCACACAGCAGACAGAGAGTGAGAGCACACTGACCTATAGATCACTGTTGATGTTATCCCTGCCTCCCATGAGGCCTTTCACTTGCTCTCTTCTGCTGCCGTGAGCGAGACCCCCACATCCTGACCAAACCGCACCGACTGAACCAGCAAACCAAGCGGGGGCCCGGATTCTTTTGTCAGTCCTGCAACCTGCAACCGCGCCAGGAACTCGCCGTCAGAGTGAAGATTTATGGAGCCCGAGGCTCCCGGGGGCAGGCTAACCCCCCCACCCCACCCCACGGCCTCCACCCTGCCACACAGCCAGGAGAAGCTCCTCTTTAAACAATAACATCCACATCGGCTGCGTCTCCTTGGGGGTGGAGGACAGCGGAGGAGAGCAGAGGAGTGCTGAGCACATCTGTTTGTCTTAACAGCTGCAGCTGTCTGCAGAGCTCGGGGGGGGGGGGCATGGAGGCCAGGTAACGGCTACAGAGGATGTAGGATTGTGGCAGAGCAACTTCTGGGCAGGAAAGGTGTGACGAGAATCAGCGAGACAAACGACAGAAACTAATGCACAACTTTTTACATATTTTAACAAGAAATATGCAGAAGATTCTGTCGAAGCTTAAAATGTCTTTCTCTCTCGTGACTGTAAATATACAGAGTCACCAGCTACCAAACGTCCGGGGCTGGTTCTTTGTTCACATGTCGCTCAGAATCTCAGCATGGACGGAGAAACATAAAGATTCAAAGGGGAGTCATGCAGGAAAAACTGATTTCATGGAGGCTTGTGGATTTTCTTCCACAGTTGAAATATATTGAAGGTGATTTGCAGGAGAATTAAAACTTTTTCAGATCATAATTTTTATTCATGGCCAGAAGAAACAATAATGATATTATCTCAATATCTATAGAGATATTGAAAAATATAATAAAATCAAATAATAATAATAATTTTGCTTTTAGTCAGATTAATCTTTAACTCACTGAACTGGTGGGTGGAGCTATAAAAACAAATCAGCCATTGTGAACAAATCGTCGATAACTTACAGCCGACGAGTTTACACTTCGAATCCTGCCTCAACAGGAAACGCATCACATTAAAGGAGCAGTGACGGCGTCTCATGAGACCTTGGAGCGCTCCTCTGATGTTGCTGAGCTATAAGTGTAACACAGCAGCAGCACTTGGTGTGGTGAGACGACTGCAGCGCAACTCCATTACCTCACATATAATCAGAGTATGGACAGCTGACTTGCTGATTAATGGCTTCAGCCTGGCTGGCATGCCTGGATATAGATGCTGCCCGAGAGTAGAGCTGCTATTAGTGGTGCTTGCCATATGAGGTTAGAATAAACAGAATCAACAGGCCTGTCAACAACATGGCCGCATCTGAACCGAGTCGGCCTCCTGCTCACCCAAAACCCATCTGGTTCCAGGCTGGTTCAGAATAGAAGAGTTCTGAATATATATAATCCGTCTGATGGTGGAAGAGGACCTGAGGGGAAAACAGCAGGAACAAATGTGGGGCAAACTGGAATTTGGATTTCTATTTTTGTCACCAGGTTTTTGAACTAACGTGTTTGTGAAAGACGGCTTTGATGGCTGTTAAACATAAACCACTGGTTAAATATTTAGTCAGGGCCGTATTATTTCAGAGGTTACAGGAGATATACTTTCTAGAAATGTGTCAACAACTGAACATTTACATCTTTGCAAAATATGAACGTGACAAATGCAATCGGGATACAAAAGTAGAACTTTGGGAAGGCACCGATTTCAAGAGCTCAAGCAAATACTGATATCAAGAGTAAAGATAAAGGAGCACTTCATATGAGTCAATGTATGCACTAAGGTCATTCAAATGTTTGCAATTCCACATTTGCCTCAACTCTAACCGCGGCTGGTGTTTGTCTACGCAGATTCAGACCGAATGCCAAGCAAAGGCCACAAACACGGTCTAGCTGCATGGATTTTGCTAATATTTCTGTCAATGGAGAATCCTGAACTTCATCCAGGCCTAAACGTCTGCAGACTGGCGTGGAGCTCAGTTTCCTTTCAATCTGGTGCTATCTCCAAGATCACAGCGTCTGGCGAGAGCAGAGCCAAAGCAGTAATGTCTCCTCGGTAAAGAAGGCATCAGCACAGACGACTGACCGCCTTTCAAAGTACTTTCCACTTAATTATCTTCGAGCTGTCCTTTCATGTGGAAGTCAAGAGAGGGGAAACTAGGGAAAAAAAGGGCCATAAAACTGGTCAAGCTGAAATTGATATTTTACACTGAGGCTAATAAGGGCTCGTATTTCCCAGCAGAGGATGTCACTTTTGCCTCTTTTTGCAGTTTTCTATTGTGATTTTTCCTTATTATGTAATATTGAGATTAATAGCTCCCATGTCTTGACACAGTGGGATTATAGATGCAGAGTTCCTGCTGTTTCCATGCACAAAAAAAAAAAAACGGTCAGATTGTAAAACCGTTCCAAGATATGAGAGCAATAAAACAAGACAGGCCCTCCTAAAGCATTGTTACATGACAATTTGACACTCATTAAACTGCTCTCTAGCCGCATCCTACATATGTCTGATTCTTCAGTGCTTCATTACAGGCAGCATCCATCCCACACACTGGAATATTTTGGTTGAACCTTGCTTTGGAAAGAGCCGGAGGTCAAATTCTGGTTGACCGAGATGACCTCGGCTGACCAGAGTGAGGAGTGAGGACCGTGCCGGCTCTGTCCTGCGGTCGGAGCGCGCCGCGTCCCTTTGGTAACGAGGGAAAAAGCTTATACATCCTGAGCGAGAGCGCTGCGGCCACACAGCACCAGACAATTATCTGCGACCCCACAATGTTCCATAATAACAACCCCAACGGGCTGGAAGAAGAGGAAATGAAAGTAAGTGGAAACTTTTCTTTTTTTTTTTTTCATAAAAAATGATTCTGCAGTTCAAAAATAAAAGAATTCCAACCAAATAAACCGAGCAGATATTTGATACTGTGAGCGTCACTGCTCTGCATCGTCAGACAATGAGGGCAACTCCGGGAACACACACATCATTAAATCCCCCTTTCAGGTCTCACTGAATATTACTCAGCAGACAAGTCACCATGGCGATGCTAAAAATAAGTCGCACATATGGAAACATCAGCATGTAGTGCTGCTTACTCCGGTTTCCTGGATTTACAAAATACAAACCTGGAGCTTTATTGACAAAATTCTCTGTGAGCGTTGACGAGGACACAGATCCCAGTTCGCTGCCAGGGACACGTTCCCACTAAGGTACTGGTTTGCTTTGCTTTGACTGTGTGATAAAGAAGCCTGCTGTCCACACAACCCACTCTGCCACATGTTCACCAACAAAACAAACAAACAAACAAACAAAACAAACAAAACACACAGATTCAATCTAATATAAAACAAGAACATGCAGAGACACAAAACCAACAAAATAAACCATAAAATAGATATAAAACCAAGTGTAACAGACTAAACTGGCTGTTGGATGCAAAGAAAATGAAGATAATAAAAACAACAACGATAAAAATAAATATATTATAACATTCAGCAACAACTTAAAGATCAATAAAAGGAAGAATGAGAATTTTCTGCTTTTCTTTTCAAATGTATTGTTTAAAAATAGTCAGTTTTCTACATTACTCTAGCTTTAAAGGACAACAGTGTTTATTCATTTGTTTCTATTTATTCTTCATCTGATAAATTATTAGTCAATCAAAAGAAAAATGCAACTTCTTTGATAATCAATTAATTGTTTCCAGGCAAAAATGCCAAAACCCATCTTGTTTCCGCTCCTCTGCTGTGAGGGTTTTAGACCGTCACTCAGAGGAACCAAGACATCTGAAGGAGTCATGTTGGGTATTGACGAGCATTTTATAGAACCGGTAATTAGCATATTAGCATATTGATCGACAATGAAAATAAGAGAACACTGACTATCTCCAAACGATATCAACAACAAAGAAAAAACAGGTTGACGAGAAATTTATCAGCGTGGATTTAAATTTGGAATAATTAAAGATTTAATTCATAATCTGACATTAAGAGTTTTGGATCTGGTGGATCTAATGAGGGGATCAGAGGGGAATATGGTGTCAGAACCTGATCTTTAACGCAACGTGTAAATGCATTTATCACACAGTGTGATCCGTCCACATCTGGAAGTCAGGTCTGAATAGCCGCACTCAAAGGCAGGTCGTCATAGAAACGGGGGAGACGTGATATTACTCAAATATGGAGATAACTAAGCGCTTTTTCAGACCGTCTCTCCTGGAGGAAATCACTCTGTTGTTCACATGAAAAAAAGTGCCAGAAATGGTTGTGCAACAAATGAAAAAACAGAGCGAGAGAAAGAAGTTAAACCCCGGTTTACTCAGTCGGGTCTCAAGGGGTCGAGCGAGGCCCGGCAGGTGTTATTAGAGAGACTAGAGTCGAACTTAGTTAGGGCCACAGGAAATATTAAAAAAACACCGGCAACACAGGAATCAACAGGTGATGAGTGTTAAAGAGTGCAACGAGTGTTCAGGAGAGGAAAAGTCAGGAAATGATCGACAACGCAGAACTCACAGGAGTTCAACACAACTGAGTCACAGAATCCAGGACAGAGGATGGAAGAGGATCTGGAGGCAGAGTGCGGATGTTAGGGAGCATCCGAGAAACCTCGTGACGCCCCGAACCCGTCAGAATATGTTTTTTCTCAGTTTGTAAATAAAGTGCAGCGGAGCGGTTTTCCTCGTAGACTCATAACACACACAAACGCAGACGAGCAGCATTATTCATGATATTATTCAACTCGTTCGGACGTTTCTGTCAAATAAACTCTCTCACTGGAAAAACTGGACGACGCTGATGAACATTTTTCATCATTTTCAGACGTTTTATAGACGAAACAGCAGCAAATTAATTAATAATGAAAGAAAAATCATTAGTTTCAGCCCTAAAATTACACCTCTGGCTGTTATGATACTTTCCCTGCAAATCAATTTGGAATAATTTAGTTTCTGTGACATTAATTGCCCAGATTTTAATGTAAACAACCCTGTTTACATTAAAAAACGGGTAATACATCTGGTATATATATCGCTAAACGCTCCCAGATCCAGTGAGATCACCGTCTCTGCAGGAGAACCTGTGCAGTTATTGTGCACAATGACAACAATAACGCCTCTCATGTCCTCTGCCAAGGTGGTGGGAGCTAAAAATACCTCTGGTGCACATACAGTGGTAGAGTCAGAGCGTCCTGAGGTGACGGTGAGGTTCTTGGTCACCTCAAAATCATGTAGGACACTTGCTGGCGAGCTGCGGCGGACGCTTTGAAAAAGAAAAACCCCAACACGGCTTCTGTTGAGCCAGATTCTAACGTCAACGCAGCGGCAGTGGACTTTCATCCAAAACTATGCGGACTAGACGTCGGGCAGGCTCGATGTGCCACTGACACAAATAAACATGAGCGCAGGCCACAAATAAATACCTCTTTTCCGGTGTGCTGTGTGGCGAGCAGCTGGGCATCTGGCACGCGCATCAGCCAACACACATGGAAGGACGTCGTTTTTTTTTTTTTTTTTTTTTTTTTTAAAAGATGTCGAGCCAAAACTGTCGGAAAACTGTATCCGGTAAATATTTTTCATTTCTGTTTTCTTTTTTTTCTTGCAGTGCAGTGATGCTGCAGGATGTTAGCGGCTTCAGAGACATGACTATATACAGCCTGTTGCTGTGACAGCGGCGGGTTAAGACCACAGTCCTCTGGAGACCACGGCCTCTCACATCTGCACAGCTCTAAAGCAGCTGGATGTAACTCAAAAATAATTGCTTCCTCTGCAACGTCCAGGAAAGCATGATGTGTGTGCTATCTTCACGAATCCTTCCTGCAGGGATGGCAACTAAATCAACATTTTTACAACCATTTATCATCAACTGGCTTTGTAGTTTTTGTTGGTTTTATCTGAGAGACACATGAAAGAGGAGGATAGTTAGTTTGGTGCTGGCGGGCGGCGGAGTTCCACTGGCAAAGTAATCTTACTTTTACTTACTTTAGAGCGAGAACACAAACACAACACTTGCTGCTCCACCTTCATTGTTAACGTTTGAATGTGTAAAAGCTTCAGGAGTGCATCTTTGAATGCATGAATGAGAGCGAAGCAGCTTAAATATAACTGCTTGAAACACACCGAGCGTGTGTCTGGTCAGCGGAGAGGAGGATTATCCTGTAGGAATGGTTTGGAAACTTTCTACTGACATTTTGATTCTTTTTCCACCAGGAAAAGTGGTCACTATTCAAATCCATAGTAACCACCGTGAATCTCGGCTGACCACAGCCGCCATGCTCCATGAAGGAGCAAACTTCAAAGCTGTCACATCCACCTTTTAAGCCTGCAGAGAGGTGAGCGTTCCTCCACAAACACACTTCTGGGATTTCTCTTTTGAAAACCTTGTGTCTGCTTTTATGTCGAAAAACACTCAGGATGTGCGTATTGTTTTTTTTTTATTGAATACGCAGAAACCACACAGCAAAGACGGCTTAGCCACGACGCTACTGCCAAAACAAGAGAGAGTGATATGAAAAAAGTTTCAGCAAACTAAACTCCACTCCCTATCGTTTTCTGTGTACATCAGTGCGAGCGTCTGGTGTCGGTACCGTGAGCGAGGCGGTGCAACCAGTAATAGCAGAAGTCCACCCCCAGGAAGGTGAACCACCAGGTCCAGGCAGAGTCCCAGGGCAGCTCCACCAGGCGGTACCGGTCCCACACATACATGTAAGCCGTCAGCTCACAGCTTCTCATCAGCAACCTGAGGGAGGGGAGAGTCAGAGCATCACCTCTTTAACCTTCGGCTCATGTATCGTCTGAGCTCTTCAGTGTGTGATGATCGTGCTGCATCATAAACCTCCTACTTTATAATCAGCATCTTCTGTACGATCAAACATCAAAATTCAACTCTCCGTCCAACCGAATCTCAAAAATAGTAATGAGACCACGCTGGCGAGATGCCTTGTCTGTCTTTTTCAGCTCTGTAGCTGTTTTCCATTTAGAGGGCTACAGAAGTCTGTGGAAGTCACATTTCAGGACAGAATACATAATAATGTGGGAACACGCAGCAGATATTTTACCTTCTTTTAAACAGTTTTCAGGACAAACTGTTTTTTTGTGGGTTTCACAATCCCACAAAAACAACTACATGCAATTTTAAGGTGCATATGATGCAACAGTCTAGTGTATTATTTGTGAATAAATAAATATATATACATTTAAATCAGTCTAGCAAATTACAAATTATGCTGAAAATGGTTTTATGCACTTTCCATAATAATGGTACCAAATCAAAAATAGTGTAGAAATGTTGTGTAATCAAGAGCGTCGTGCTTAACCGTCTTATCTTTGACTGATTTATAAAAGAGGTTATAACACGTCCTCTTAGCTGCACTACTTCAGGAGCTACAGTGACTCGGTATCGGAAAGTGAAGAGACAGTCCAATCGGACCGGGGCTAGCTAGTTAGCATGCTAACTTCAGGATAAGAAAAGGAGCAAAACAAACAGCTATGGTAATGATACAAATGTCTGATAATAAGAGATAAAAGTCAAACCGTGTAGCACATTAGTTGTTCTGGTACTACACGCAGTACTGTGATCTTTGTGCATCGTTCAGTGCGACCTGCCCAAACACTCACAATGGGAGTCTGGAGATCATTCCAGAAGAGATGGAGGTGAGTCCATCACTGATGGTGACCGCCGGGGCTCCTGTCTTCAGCAAGCTCACCACCAGCTCCAGAACGATCAGCCCTACAAAGACAGGAGTGGCCTGCACGCACGCACGCACACACACACACACACACACACACACACACACACACACACACACAGGGAATCATGACTCAGCACTGTTACATACTGTGAAAACAAGACAGTTTCAAGTCCAATGTTGCTTTTACCAGTTGTGTCGAGCTCGACTATTTGTTTTGGCTGATGAGCTAAACGCTTGCGGGACTTTCATGTCTGCTGATCCATGATGTTTGTTTCACTGTGCGAGGCCGGAGCAGCGGGTCTAAAGCCACAATGTATTGGCAGATCGGAGATCACAAACATTTGTCTGAGCGGAGCTGCACTGGAGGCAGAAATGATCTCACTGGTTCAGTTAAACATCAGGGATAACAAAACACGTTTTCATTTTATAGCGATGTCCGGTGGACGCCAAGCGAAACAAAACAAGGAGCGAGAGATGGTGAAACTAATAAACTGACAAAATACAAAGGGGCATCTAGGTAACATCAAGCTCGTTAGCCGTTAGCCGTTAGCTACCCATATAGCAAGGCTTAAGTCTGGCAGATTCCAGCTGTTATCCTCCAGTATTATTCACCAGAATTGGTCCAGATGTGAAAGTGGCATCTGACAATCGTCACATATATATATATATATATATATATATATATATGGGCCAGATTCGGGCCGTGGAACCGGCCAGAAGAAAAGTAGCATGTGGGCTGGATTTATTTTGCTATCTGGGTAAGTAACCGCCAGAAAATCCATAATGACGTGCAGCTAGCAGGAACAGGAAGCATGCTAGCAGGCCTTTCATGACTAGTTAAGTCTAAGAATACAATATTTAAGTCATTGTTAATTATATTCTTCATTTACATTTTACCCAGAGATCCTTTTCTGCTGCACAAGTAAGTTACCAAACCTTCGCTCCAGACGGGTGAAGCCCTTTGGCTCCAAAGATTTCGTCCCCATTGTGAATCCCTACTTCGAAACAAATGAATAGAAAATGAGACCTTAACATAAACTATAATTTCAATCAGTGCTGAGCCACATTCAGAACATTTCGTCATTGAATTTAGGAACAAAACGCTGCGCCACGTTGAATTCATTGAGCCTGTTGCTGCTGATAGCGTGGACACAACAGAGTGATTCTTACTGAAATGTACCTTGGGAGTCGTAGCTAACTTCTCTATATACATTTTTATGTGCGCAGACTTTTACCTTTGACTTTATATGAAAGCACAAGACATTTTCTAGTTGCTCATATTTTGTACTGAGAGTTTCAGGAGGGTTTTCATGTCCATCCAAGCCTTGGAAAGCTTGAAGTAAAAGAAGACTTTTACTTCTGGGACCCTGCTCCCCTCCCAACATAAATCAGCCCATTTCATCCAACTCCATGTGAAAATGTGAAGATTAAAGGTGCAAATCTACAGTTTTTTAAAGTGGGTACAACAATAAAGAAGAAATGAAAACTTCACTTGCTTCAATTTGTTTTTCACACAATAATACGTCAAGTTAAATGAATCAGTCTTTATAAAAAATAACTTGCTGCAGATTGTTCTGCATTACAAACTATAAACACATGCTGCAGCAATATGGCTGAAAAATGTGTGATCCACAAAGACAATTCATTTTAATTAGTAACAAACAAACCAAAAATGAAAATATGTTTTGTTTTTTTTAATGGACGACGTTCAGTAACTAGTTGTGACAAAACAAATGGTGAACGCAAACCGAACAGTCAGTGACAGGCCTCTATTTCTAACTGAGCTGGAAACATGTAATAACCTCTTAATGGGTTTGTCAAACATGGAACAAATTAGTGAGGGACGGGGTTAGCAAACAGGTCACGACTGCGACTTCAGCGGCGTGTCAGCCCACGCTGGTTAGCTTTAGCTCGAAGGCGCTCATTGACCAAGTCGCTGCAAGTAACTGGGACACATGGCCGCCGCCAGGAGCGAGGGCGTGACGACACTGCAGAGGAGCACATCTGCAGGTGGGGAGGGAGGAAGTGTGTGTGTGTGTGTGTGTGTGTGTGTATTCATGTGTGGATGGAAATGAGAGTGACTGTGCATGCACACGTGTGCATATCCACATGTGAATGCTTCCACTTTAACATGCAGGTGTGTGATGTGAGTGTGTGTGTGTGTGTGTGTGTGTGTGTGTGTGTGTGTGATGTGAGTGTGTGTGTGTGTGTGTGCAGGCAGAGGCGAGAGCACCAACAGGGACATGCGATCACACGCAACGCTCCAACATCTGGCAGCCGACTGCGGAGCTGCAGCTAACAAATGGGCTCGCAGCGCAGGCAGACCTCCTCCAAACCCGCTGAGAGACAGATTATCTTCCTGGACGCCGGCCTAAGACCTCCCCTCCTTTTTTTCCCTCTCCTGTCCAGCAGATAGTTTTACCTCCGCAGCTTCTTGACAGCTCGGGACAAAATTATACAGCAGTGGAAGCTCACGCTCATGTTGTAGATGATGAGGGGGAAAAGCTTGTGTTTGTTTTTGTTTTTTTTTCTTCTTTGTGACATGTGTCTGTGACCTTTTCCATCACTGTTTCCATTTTTCCGTTCTTTAAATGTTGTTTTCTCTGTCTCCCTTTTTGATCTTGCATGCAATGAAATGTCTTTCCCTGCGTTTTATTCTTTGAACAAATAAACTAAAAATCACACTAGTGGAAGCCTATTTTATACTGCAGCATACTTGAGCTTGTGTGGACTGTTTGTTGTGGCCTCTAATAATTTTATTTTATTTTCTTCTGAATTCAACCTTACATGCAGCATGACATTTGTGGACCAGATGTCTGTATTTCCCCCAAACAGCCTCTTTTCTCTTTTGTTGTTTATAAGGTTGCGGATGACTGATGTTGGCCAAAAACATGTAGACTGACAATACACTTTTATCACAGCTGTCTGAGTAATATTGTGTTTGCATTCAATTCACCGAAAAAGCTGAGAGACCTGGAAACAACCCGCAAAGTCATAACTCCAAACAACTCCAAAATTAGAAGATTGTGTTTTGTTTTTTTACTAATTAATTTGGCCTGTTGGGATCAGAGAACAACGGTTGTGCAGAATAATTAATGACGCAAACTGTAAACAGTGCTGAGTCACAAACTCCTCTCTCACTCACACACACACACACACACACACACCCATGCTAACTTTTATCACCACCAAGCCCTGCAGCAATAACAAATTTGTTTAATCATGTTTGGTAGTGGATTATAAGGACTCCTGCTGTGGGGGTAATTGTTCTCCTCCCCTGATGTGCCCCATAAAACCTCATAACAAACATGTGCTGTTAAAACCTGCACCAGACATTCGCCATAATAAAAGACAAACGAGACACCGTAAACTGACAGTGAGAAGCAGGAGAAACCCCCGACTTCTTTAACTTAAGTGATTATGTAGATTTACTTAAGTTCTGCACTTAAATACAGTTTTGAGGCCGAGGCCTTCTTTTCCTCACTGCATGTACTTCATGACTTTAGTTCCAGTATAAGATACAAGCACCAGTGTAACTGTGTTGTCATTGAGAAGTGAGACTGAGGGTTGAACATTAATCTGCTTGTTATTTTCTCTATTAATCGATCGGTGTTAAAACTGCCTGTGCAGCCGTAGGAGATGAGATTTAAATGTCTTGATATTCAGTTTTATATAATGTGCAGTATGACAAACAAAAGCATCATATCCACACATTTCACAGCTGGAGCCTGCAAATATTTGACATCTTTACTTAAAGAAATGACCAGAAGTTTAAACAAGACTTCATCAAAACCCTCATCAGGAATATGCTGACAAAAAATGACTAAAACAACTGATCACTTATCAAAAAAATTGCTTATAAATTTGATGTAGATGATTATTCTACTGCCTGTTACAGCTCTGGTCAAACTGGTAAGTGTTGGGACTGTGTAAACCCTTTACCTCAGGCTAAGTTATTGCACCGGTGCTTGTGTTTGGACGTCATTTTACATCTGCACGTTATTTACTCAGACAAGAAAGTGTGTTGAAATTCCTGATTACGGTATCAAAGTGTCCTTTCATATCTGAAACTTGTAGAGAAAGATAAATGAGCTGAATAGCAGCCACATTTATACAGCCTTACTATCTCAGCTGGTGACATAATTACCAGCTTTACTTTAATTACAATATAATAAATCACCAAACAGGTCCACTCAAAAACTTCCTTGTCTCTTCCCTGAAAAACTGGTCTCAGTTTGTTCCTGTATTCACTTACTACTAGTATGAACTGAAGTTAGTGACTCACATTCCTCTGGAAGTTTTAGATTCTTTAAACTCGCTTCGTGTTTGTTTTGTGTCTGTGTGTGAGAAGACTGTTTCATGTGACTGATTTGTCTTTGGCATACAGTTTGTAACCTGCTCTCTCGGGTCTCATTTGCACAACGATTATCTTTATCTCAGCAAGACTGAACAAATAAATCTTAACCTAACTAACTTAGCAGGTTAACATAATATAAGATTATAAAATATGGCTGCTCCTGGAAAAAAAAAAAGAAGCCTGTTTTTGGCTTTAGAGAAAGTTTGGGGAAGGGAAAAAGTTTGGATAAGTTTCTTCAGTCCAGCAGAGAAGTGTGTAAACCTACAACTGATTTTAAAATAAGCCTTTAGTCATATGGGTTAGTCTACTGCCATGTAATTAATACATATTCAAACTGCTTGCCAAAAAATCTGCACGTGAGGAGCTTGATCTATATTAGAAAAAAACACAATTGCATTTTTGTGTTTTATGCAGATGTATTGAATTATGTAACAGAGCTGACGTGTTGTCTTTGTCCCTTTAACCCTGAGTAAAGACAGAAAAAGAAAGGGGCTGGGGTGAGGGGCGTTTGTGGGTTTGAGTCTATGACTTTTAAACAGAAATCAATTCTCTTCAAAACCAAACATGAACTTGTTAAGAGAGGCTTTATCTTTCACAAAAACACAACTGGTGAGGGAATATTTGTTGTGGTAACTTGGGATATTTGCCAAAAATATATGGCCCACTTTTGCTGAATCCATTCCAATAAAAAGATAAAAAAATAAAAGCAAAAGAAAAGGAAAACGCTTTGATTTCTTCTACTACAGTAAATCACAGTAAAGGTCGCCTGAGGGAAGAGGGGGAGGACTCGTTTGACATTTGCACAACAAATCATCACATTTATTAGAAGTGAGTGAGAGCGATGTGATACCCACCTGCTGCACATACTGAGGAACATCCTCCACTTTCTCAAAGGACGACTCATTCGGTGTGAGCATCAAAAACATGGCCCGGACCCCCGTGGACACCGAACCGGGCACCGCCGCTTCAGCCATAGCCAGTCCCCGGCTGTGCTCCAGGGTGAGCTTCTGTTACCTGTGCAGGTGTTTCACACTGAAGGCTCAGCTCCTGCACGAACCGGTCTCCTCTTTCCACCGTTTCACAGCCGTGTTTTTGTCTGTCTCGAGTTTTAAGTAGGTCAGTTTGTGAAACGGAGAGCGTGTCAGCTCAGGAGCGAACTTCTCACACACAGGAAACCGAGTCCGTGTCGCTTTAAAGCGGCTGCAGGATTCAGTTACTGCGACCATTTACCTTCTAATCCCGCTTCTTTTATAGGCGGCGAATTTACCTTTGGTCAGCACCGGCCAGGGCACTTCCAGGTGTCGCGTTCCCGAGTGGCTTTATCTCGCGAGAGTTCGTGGTTATGTAATAGAGTTTTCTATCTGGTCATGCATGATCAGTCTTTGTTTGACTGGTGTTATTTCTTTTTTTTTTTTTTTTTAAAAGGATTTGGATGTAAAAGGTGCTTGAAGCATTGATACTCAACAGGGCCGGAAGTAAAAACAAAAAGTTCCCCGCCCCCTTTCCCTCCTCAAGTTTTTTTTTTTCCTAATTTTAACCAAAAATAAAGTTCAAATGTCTTTGTATATTTTTGTTTCCAACAATATTATAATATGAACCTTCATTCCTCAATATATAGCTGGCACTTGAAAAGTTTAACAGTTGAGCACTTCTAGCTAAAGTTTTGCTATCGCTACATAGCTAACGTTAGCTTTAGCGGCCGCTTACTTACCAGTCTAGAAGAAATGTTACGAACAAACTTCACTCGTTTACTCAACGACAGCTTCCTCCAGTGGATAAAAGCAAACCTCTTGTTTTGCTTATATTTCTAACCCTTTTTTTCTTCTAATAAAGTTAGCATGCTAACAAGCTAGCCCCGGCCCGGTCGGCCAAATCTCGTCACTTCCCCAAATCTCGTCACTTCCCCAAATCTCGTCACTGTAGCCTCCAGGCGGCTCAGAGAACGCAGTATAACCTCTTGTATTATAAGCACAACAATGACAGAAGCCCTTGGCAAGACTGGTAAGTAAACAGCTGTTGATGCTAACGTTAGCTATGTAGCAAGAGCAAAACTTACAAATAGCTCCTTTAAACCTGCGGTAAACTAAGATATCTTCCCGTTTGTCTATATATTTATTTCATTTATGCAGGAGCTGGAGCGGTCAGTGTTATTAAATGGAGGTGCTTAATTGTTTGCAAATTATTGTTCTGCTTTTGTGCAGGTGGATTTTGTAACAGAGCCGACTGTTACCAATGTTTCCAGTCTATGTGCTAAGCTAAGCTAATCGACCGCTGCCTGCTGCCTTATATTTAAGAGACCTATATGAAAGTTTTATCAGTCTTCTTATCTACTCACCGCCAGAAAGCGAATTAGAGTATTTTCCAAAATGTAAAACTGTTACTTTCATATTAGTCTTAAAAAAGAGATTAGCTTCTAAAATATCCACCATGTGGAAGTTTTTAGTTGTAGTGGGTAAACTCCCCTCAGATTGATAAAATTCCCAGAAAATATACAGAGGACATTAACTGTGTGTCCTCAATGAAAGCCACAGACCTGGTACTCACAGCAAAGAAGAGTTTAGAGAAACCCATAATCAGATCAGGTTTGTCAGACCAGATGGAAAAGTAACTGAGGGGAGAAGGAAAGACGAATAACAATAAAGGGAAAAAGTTTTGTACAGGCTGAGGACACTTTTTTTTAACTCTTTATACACAGGAATGACTAAAGGTCGTGTTATTAAGCAGCAACAAGGATATTTTTCAAAGTTATTGATAAAAACATTTTGGAGATAACACATTTTCTCAGCTTAAATATCACAAATCTACCCATCAGACAAGTTTACTTCAGTTATACCCTTAAAGACTGTAGATTAATTCATAATAAACATTATCAGGCTAGTATCTACCCTGTCCATTGTTGATAAGGGTTCTTTGATGAATGGCAAGGAGAGGCCAGTAGCCAAAGAGCGTTGAGGTGATAGTTGGATGGTAAAACTGCTTGTGAGTGTGGCTGTCAGGTAAAAACACTTTACATTTCCTACGTGGTCAGCACATTATATAAGCCACTTCTTGTCCAGTGTAAACCAGCCCTTAGCTTGCAGAGGGTTCATCCTTTGACACACTTAGATATAAGGCCTGGTTACACAGCTGAGTATCTGCTCTTCACCTGGGTGCAGGTGGGATTCAAGGACAGGTTAGACGATAGTGTCACCTGTTACAGGGCCCAGTAGATTGATGAATGCAGAGCCTGATAACTCCCTAATGATCAAATGGTCAAAACATCATTTAACATTGCGGTGCTTCCATAGACTGTCACTTACTATCAGGAGAAGATACAAAAATTAGTGGATTCCCCTAATTGTGCTTGCTCGTCTTATGATCACGGAGCTCATGTTAAAACAGGACTCTAGTCACACTGTAATTTAAATGCACATATTGACGGTTTTAAGCCAAACGTTCTTAATTTGTTTTGTTTTTTTCAGCTGGCCGCTGCAGGTGAAGATTGTGTGTTTTGACTTATACTTTTAAGTTTATACTGTGTTTAAGTTAGTGTATTGAGGCCCAGTGGAAAAAGAAGAGGTGAATGTCCTCAATAGTTTTCACTGAACTGCAGTTGCAGTGTTTAAAATATGGATCCCATTCATCATGGATCATGGATTGCTTCGGGGGAAAGAAGAAAAAAAAAACAGACAAACCTCACATGCCGTGTGAGGTGCCTCCTCAAACAAATTAGAATGCACAATCATAATGTGGTGAAAGACGAGATCAAGTCATGAAATTATTTTCAACTGGATTTTGTAACAGAATACGATCCTTTGCGGGTTCTCTCTCTCTGAGTCTTGGCAGGAATCCTGACCTTACCCCGAGGCAAAGGTGAATTTAGCATGCGCCCCCATCACCAGCTTTCTACACTCTGTGCAATGTTTAATTCATCTCAGCCTCACTTCATGAAACACAAATACAGCAGCCTGGATTCATCTGGATGAATGGATGCACAGATGGAAAGACATGAAATCATAAGAAATTCCATTTACCACTGGTTAAATTTTATTCAATTTGCAACTGTCCCTGAAAAAAGATTTAATAAAATGCTTCTTTCAGGTTTCAGATTTGTTTACAAAATGTCATCACCAGGCAGAAAACTAAAGAACTGTCAGTGTTTATTACTGCATGAGCTGAATAGTGTGGGTATAAAATTATTGTTAAGGTAAGACAATACTGAGGAATATTTACAGATCATTTATATTAGCTAGGCAAATTTGACCTCCTGGCACTTGATTTGATCAATATCTCAATTACATTGTAATTTACATTTTATACAGTAGAAACTGATTGAGGCGCAGACTGTATGTTCAACAGTGCAAATCAAAGCCGCAGCCTGCTTCTCTCAAGGCACACAACATGGAATGTTTACAACAGTTTGACTAAATATGATTTCCAAAATGTAAATTTCTGTAGCCAAAACGTCACATTTCAATATTTATAATATTCTTTTTTTTGACACTTATAAAGGAAATTTTTAACCAATGGCATTTTGAAATATTTCACCATCTTGCTTTATGTGCTCAGTTCTTGAAATATACATTTTGCCTGCATGATGACTGTATTCTCTAACACACATCATTCCACTGTACATTTGTACACTTATTTAGCATCGTTGTATGACGATGGCGAATCAGCAAACAGCAGTCCTTCTAAGGACAGTCCTGAGGCAGAGGCAGGGCCTGTACTCGGAGGGGGAGGGGCAGGGGGGGCGGTGGGTGGGTGGGTGGGGGGTGGCGGGTGTGTGTATGCATCATAAGTGAGCGTGCTCGGAGCTCTGGTCGCTGTCGTGACTGTCCTCGTTGGCTAAGGAGTCCGTCGAGTGGTGGAGCGCTGCGATGCCAGAGAACTCTGACGGCAGCAAAGTCCCCTTTTTCACGTTCACCAGTTCTTTCTCCCGAGCTGCTGCCCCCTGCTGGCCGCCCTTCACCCTTTTCCACTTCATCCTCCGGTTCTGGAACCACACCTTCACCTACGTGGTGAAGTAGACAGAAAGTGTCAAAAGCATTGCTCTTAAGCAGAGAGCAAACTGTCACAAAAAAATAATCAAGAAGCAATTAGGAAGCTTTACAGCTTGACAGCAACTTTCTCCAAAAGTTTGGCAGCTATTTCTACTGCAGCAATTATGTGTGCATGTACTGTTCCATCTGCCACTTGGCGTCTACCTGTTTTTCCCTGACTCAACAGCCTCAACCGTATTTACGTCTCTCAGATTGATGATTAAGCTGTTGCTTAAAAAGGTTTGCACGTCAAGTAGCAGCAGAGGCTCCCTGAGTGTCGACACATGCGCCTGAGTGGAGGGGGAGGAGGAGGAGGGATGGGGTGGGGGGTGGGGGGTGGCGCACAGGGTGGGGGTGGGTTTATTTTTGGGGAGTGTCATTCCGAGGGGACCGAGTGGTCACATGGTGAGGAAGTTAGTTGACAGCACAAACGTTTGTCTTACACGTCAGGGGCGTACGCCGTGCTGAGTATCGCTTCGGATTCTTTACAAGCCTCTGGGCCTTTTCTGAGAGCAGGAGGGGGGACGGGGGGACGGGGGGGGGTGGGGGGGGGGACGGGGTGGTGGGGGGTGAGAGAGGACTCCAGCAAGGGATCGCTTATTTATGCCAGGCTCTAATGTCAAACCAAACATGTGATCCTCAAGGCTTCCGTGCACACACACGCTCTTGCACACTCACAACACATCACACCATAGTCCTGACCTCTACGTCCATTTTAACCCTCGATAGTTCGTTTAAGCATCCATTAGCATTAACAGGCCGCTCAACGTCTTCACTTTTACACCATGAAACAGGCCAAAAAACACAATACTGATAATGAAATACATGATTAAAACACAGCAAGCACTGGACTGCTGTGATTTGGTTTGCAACCTTTAATCACAGCTAGACAGCTAGCTTAAAACTGAGCTAAATTTAGCTGAAAGATGACATCTAGGTTAGTCACAGCAGTTGTTTTATCAGCATTTCAGTGACTACACTTCAGCGTGTAATTACTACCCACTTCACTCTGAGATTTAGTCCTTTAAATGCTGTTAAAACAATAGTTATATGTAACTTACAGGTCTAAAACAACATTCACTTTACAACTAAATTTTATGGTTTTGATTTAGTTATTTACAAAAATAAAAATGTTTGTGCACTGGTAATATTTCAATCCAAAACTTACATCTTGAAGTCTTTACTTTTTCTTTCCTATTCTGGTTTAAACTCTCAACCTACAGCAACCTAGGCCCCTGTAGCTCCACCTCTGCCATCTTTGAAAATACTCCAGTTTTCACGGCATAGAACATCCATCAAACTTCTCCAAACAGCTCATGCAGCATAAATCAAACGCCGTGGCCAACTGATTGTAATGCCAATATTTACCTCACTATCTCCTGCTGTATAATTTCCCCCCGACAAAGCTGAGGTCACACACAACTTGTGCTGCATGAGCTGCAGAAATTTCATGCACATTTAATGCTGCTTCGAGCCACAAAAAGATTAATTGCAACGGTCTGGGAGAAAGCTGAAGTGGAATTATGGTGGCTCTCTGTGCTCGGTGGCCCTGTGGAGTTAAATGGAGCTTTGCCTGACGTGCTGGTATTAAGATGTATTCCTTCAAAGTTTTTTTTTTTTTTAAGTTTTGTAATATTAAGCAAAAGCAGATGATCACTTACACAGTCTGATATCACTTTTCATGTCACAGTTTCCAGTTGCTTTTCGGATTGATGAGTCAGATCTTAAATGTGACTGAGCAGGTTTACAACTCACTTTACTTGGAGAGGCCATTAAAACACACCTGCAGACAATTTCATTCACTGGGAGATTCCTTTTTGTGACGTTTTTATCCGACACCCCTCACACAGAACCACGAGTGTTTTCTGTGTATTTTTAGAGCGGGGAACTAAACCCCAAACCCTGACAGCACCACTGATGTTTTCAGCTCACTGGGCCGCAGCAAAACGGATCGATAGTCTACTGGGACTATGTGCTGAATGCATTAACTAAAGGAAAGCAGTGATGGTTATAAAGACATTTAAAGTCTGTAAACTTCAGGTTTGTGCCAACTCTCGGTTCATTTAAATCAACAGTTTTGATTTTTCTTTTGATAACTGCCTTTATTAAATTAAAGTTGGGACTATTTATTCATATCTTGTGCTTTTTATGCTACTCTTTTAATTCCTATGATGTCTGTTTCTTTTGTCTCGTGTTTCTTGTATATCTCATCTTGTTTTGAATTATATAAAGCACTTTAAATTGCCTTGTTGTCGACTGTACAAATAAACCTGCCTTGCCTATAGACCAGCTTTCTCACAGGCTGACATTTTATTAAGGAAAAGCATGTGTAACCAATAACATCAATAATGGCTCCGTTCCATTTAGGTGTCCCAGTAATCTGTGCCATTGAAGCAGCATGCACAATAAAAACAGCAGGGTCTAGATGCTAAATGGAATGCAGCCATTGCTGTTGTTGTTAGTTATACGAATTAAAATGTTGACATGGAGAAAGGTCTACTACAGTAGAGGACTTATGTCAGTTCATCAGCAAGTTTTGTAGTTTTTTTTTTAACTTGGTTAATGCAATTATTAATAATTATTAACATAGCGTGACATAAGATAAATAAATCTTTACAAACACTTGATCTATGAGGCTCACACATTGTATATCCTTGGGATCTTAAGTTGTGCGGTATCACCTGAAACGCCCCAGTCTGTCCTTCACATTCAGTTCATCACGCTGTAAAATATCACTGGCAAGGTGTCAACTAAGTGTGACTTACAGCTTCCAAACGGGTGTCAGAGAACAACAGGCTGAACGCCGTTTCCTTCCCCCAACCATTTGTCTCCTGTTATTTATTTCATGTGCCTGCATTTTTACAGCAACGCGGCCCACGCTCTGAGACCAATCTGGGTTTGCAGGGGCAGTGGGAAAGAGGAAGTGGCTTGCTAGACAGCACTTCCTTCAGCCCGTCTCCCCGTCTTTACTGTGGCCCGCCTGAAAGAATAGACAGGAACATCTGGAATATGATAGTCCCGTCACACAACCACATCTGGAGCACAATAGCCCCTCGCACCAAAGTTACAAAAACACAGTAGCGAGCTGAAAAGCCTCGTCGCTGTCCCGGGGCCACCTCTGTTTTCACAACATGGCATTAATGTGCTAATGTGGGGGGGTTCAATAATATCTGAACCTAAGGGGAAACCAGCAGCTGTGGGTAGGCACATACTTGTCTTTCAGTGAGGTCGAGATTGACGGCGATCTCATAGCGCCTTAGTCTGGTTAGGTAGTTGTGGTGGGCGAACTCGGCCTCCAGTTCTCGGATCTGCTCCTTGGTGAACGCCGTCCTCTCCTTCCTGGGCTTGCTGCTCACGTCTGACTTGTAATTCCCGTCCTGGGACTCTGAAACCAAACACCACACAGGTTTCTGTTCCACTCAGGGCAGATTTATATGCAACAAAAATAAAAATAAAGCCAATCTTATGTGGCAGGTGCGAGTCAGCAGGGGGAAGAAAAGAGGCAAGGTAAGGGAAACAATGGGAGCTGTCAATCACACTTTATTGTTCAGTCATTGTTTATGAACACTTTAAGTGGCTGGAAAGACTCACGGGCGGCTACACATGTGTGCCTGACTGTGGCAGCTGTGCTGTTACAATAAGCTGGCTTTTACACTGCCGACATGGATTTAATTTGTCTTTGTCTTAAAGGAATCTGCTTCTACAGCCATGTTTTTTAAATATGAAACAAAGCAGCTCTGCAGGATACATATTTCTTTCTTATTTAAAAACTCCTCCTTTGGTGGTAAAACCTGCCGAAGTACCACTACAACTATTTTTTTCTTTTCTTTTTCAGCAAAACAATAATTCCTGTGGTCATAAGATGAACATTTCTTAAAAAAAAAAAAAAAGAAAAAAGACAAAAAAAAAATAGCATAGCAAAACATTATGCATGTGTAACATAAAACGTTAATTGAAAGCATGCTGTGGAAATGTAATAGTGTATTTCCCTCTAATGAAAATAAGAAAATATAAAAGAATACATGTGTGAGCAACAAATACAAATTTAATGCGTTTCCTAAAGAAAAATGTGGGAGATATAAATATAAATATAAAAATATATATATATATAAATAAAAATCCCCAGAATGTGTCATCTCCACTTCAGCTCATCAACCCGGAAAATACTTTTTGTTTTGGCTTTTCCGAAGAAAACTTTCCGTAGAAAACACGCATGGTTAATTTACCCTCCAAAACTTTCCTATTGTGAGCAGCCCTTCGTGGTTTCGCTGTTGGGCACGCTTCAGTTGCACATTGCACTCGGAGGCAGCAGCGATTGCATGCAAATTCATCTGCGGTCCTGTTCTGTAGAGTGTGTTAATGCTGCAGGCCTGTGTCAAGCCAAACTGTAAATAGTCCTGCAGTGCGAAGTTTCTGCAGCCACGTCAGAGGAGGAGAAACTATCTCTTCACCTAAGCTGTCTCTCCGGAGGGACCCCTGTTGGTCCTGTTTTTCTGCCAGAAAGAGGATCTTCCTTCTAATTAAGTGTGTGTGTTTTTTTTCAGACCAAATAACTCCCTTGAGAGGCTGAGGAGAAGATGAGGGAAAACTGAAACTGCTCTACAAAAGTTATATTTGTATGGCACTTGCACAGTTTTAGAGCCAAGGACAAACAAAACAGATATATAAACTGCAAGAATTCCCACACGAATTTTATGAAATGAAACAGATCATTGCTTGACCCGCAGCCTGTGTCCGGCTCCCCCCTTGACCTTGCCTCTCTCTCCCTGTAATTTCAAACCGAGCGATTCCAAACAGTGTGTGGCTGATTGAAGCGGCCCTCGGACGTATTTACCCGCTCTCTCTCTGGTAAACACAGACACTGTGTAAAGAGAAATAAAAGAATAACACAGCCAGCTGCTTTCAGACCAGCAGCCCTGGAGTTAAAACGAGCGGCAGGCTTTTATGATACAGCCACTACACCACAGCAATTAGGTCCCCGCTGTAACTTTCATCTCTCCACAAAAAAGGAGGAATAATATGAGAAAAATACATGCACCCAGACGGGGCACGTCGTTTAGGGTTCCCAAATGAACTGGGCTCGGTGCAGGAGGGACCCTCTCCACAGCAAGAACGGACAGTCAAATCTCTGCGGATTTTCTGGTGAAGAATGAAATTAAATGCATCAGCACATCCCCAATGTTTTTTTCTAAAACTTGCCGCCAGCAAGAAGCTTTCAGCACCTCACGCTTCCTTTTTACAACACTGCCTCAACAAAATAAGACTTCAGGCACCTTTTATTGTTCCACACAGAAAATCTAGTAACTTTTTAAAGGACGACCACTCCCTTGACAGCGCTGGTCTATGCAAATATAACCCAGGAGCTCAGCGGACAGACACTCTGCAGGGCTTAAAAACACTTGCCCACAAGAAAATGAACAGGTTCCCCCAGAAACCAGACACCTGAAAATACCAAGGAGGTGGCTCATCTCATTAGCCCACCTTGTGGCCTTCCTTGAGGAAACAATCACAACTGAGCATTAGACACAGAAAGTTGAGATGCTTCATATTTGAGCAAAAAAAAAAAGAAAAAAAAAAAGAAAAGGGGGTGGGGGGGTAAAACTAAGAATGGAAATGAGCTCTCGGGTTTTGTTATTGTTTCTGTATCTAAATTCAGGTTTTGCTTAAGTTTCTGGTCCAGATGGTGAAACCCAATCAGGGCTCTATCTCATGCAACTGGCAGCAGTGTGATATTTAGACAGCTGATTGAGTCAGCAACCTAGCTAGCCCCCCTAATAATCAGCATGATTGGTGTTAGCGTGGAGAGAATGTACAGCACATGTAATGAGTATGCAGTAACTATTGTTACAGGGGACGAGGGATTTGGAGGCTGAGGCCGAGGTTTTCCAAATAATTTGACAAAGGAGGAAAGGAAATAGGAGTTGGTGTGTTGAATTTGTGAATTAGATATACTATTGCAGCATTTTGCATGTGGATAACGGGACATTTAGCACAAACAGAACTGTATGATTGAAGATTAAGCCTTCGAGCCTCTTGAAAAACTCTGATAGTGTTGGCATATTTCATATTGCATGATTCCTTTCTGATTTTTCAGCACATAACATCTGGAGTTCCTGTTAAATCAGTGAGTAATGAGGAGCTCTCTCTAGCATTTGGTATTATTACAAATACAAGTTTCCAGTGCAGTTATATTCCCTATCCATTACAGTCAGTTAAGAATTAGCCCTCTTATTATTTTTGCACATTTGAGTTGTGCAAACTGCAGCAGGGGAGGGAACACACACTACCCGAGATGATCAGCAGCATCCTGAGCGAAGAACTATTCACACGCAGTTATATCAGTCAGTGGTTAAAATGCAAGTGATTCGCTGTGCATACAAAGAGGCCTTTAAAAGGCTGCAAGATCAGCGCTGAGGGCCCGGCAATCCTCAAATGGATAGAGAGAGAACACCGAGCACACTTTCCCTGGAAAACTAAGAACTCTCACTAATATCACGTTCCCTGCGAGAACTCCCGCGACCCGGCCCCGGCAGTTTGTCATGCCGTGATTGATTATTGTGGTGACTGCAGGTTGGAAATGTTCTGCAGGTCATCAGGGAGGTGTTACCTATTTGACTACAGTCCTAGAGGAGGGATTTTTTTGTTTTTGAACCTCTTTGTGTTTTATATATTATCATTAATAGACAGCTTATATAATTCTGTGTCTGCCCCTCTTTAAGGAGAATATAAAATCTTAAAAACAGCTGCTTTATTTATGGTTAGAAACTGGCCAGGGATTATAAAGATTAAGGTCAGGACACCTGCAGCTGCCTGAAGGTGCCAAGTCACAATTTTTTACAAAATCACAGATTCCTTAACAACAAAAAGAGTGACCTTGAAGTTCATAGTGCAGGTGCACGTCACTGTAGAGAACATACACTCTGTCTGTTGAATATATGAAAGTAAACCTGTGTAATAAATCTCTCTGACTCTCTTTTAAGCTCTTTTCAGAGGAATGTGCTGGAATATTTTACTTAGGATAGTGAAATAATTTATAACCCATGAAAAAAAAGAACCAGAAAATATCTGATTTATTAATTGTTCTTTCATGTTGAATTAAATAAGATAAATTCATGTAGCACTCTATCAAGATACATACACTTGAAAATGACCTATGCAATCAGTGCCTTTGAACTTAGCAGTGATTTAGTCAAATGTGACACACTTTCATTTACTTCAGTAAACCTGAGTGATTTATTTTAACCACAAGATTTAGACGAGCAGAAAGCCTGAAAGCCTTCGGTCTGTCGGGTGTTTAGTGCGGCGCGAGGCGCCGGTGTAGTCTTTTACAATCCATGACATTAATTCTTTACTGTGTGCCTCATTTTCTGCCCTCTGAAGAGTATCGCAACAAACCAGATGTGATTTTTAAACAAAACATGGCAGCAGTCAGATGTGCCCACACAGTTATGATGTGGCCTTTGCTCCACGCTTCAGTCTGCCTGCTGCAACACCCTCGCTGCGTGTCAGCCAACACCTACAAACTGCTTTTCAGACAGTTTTTTGTTTTTCTATCAGAGCAGCAGAATCTCTGCAGTTATGTGCTGTTGAAAGATTTAGAATGACAAGTACAGATGTTTGTGTTATTCTTCAGCTCTGCTTGGAATTTCTTATAACACTGATATTTATGTGATGATGTTTATCTAACAAAAAGACTGAACAAAGACGTGCTGGGAACGCCTCAGAAGAATTTTACATTAAGGCTTTGGTTTTGATTTCTGTCCAAAGCAGCTTATTTATGAATCAGATTTGCAAAGGAATAAAATCTCTGCCATTAGGATTGTTCCAGTTTTTCACTCTCGGCTTAAACCTTGAAGTTTAAGTTCTTACCTGAACTGTCGCTTTTCCTCTTGCTGTTCCTCTTCTCAGCCTCAGCAGGTGACAGAGTCTGTCTGCCAAAGTCTGCAGGCACACAGGAGGCCCCTGTAGGGGTACTGCCACTGCCCAGACTGGGGGTGCTGGCACACATACTGGGCCCACCAGGATGACCCAGGTCTGGGGGTGTGGGCCCACTGTCGTGGGATGAGTGGGAGTGCGGGTGGCAAAGGTTGTGGCGTGCGGCACCACCAGGCGAAGGCATCTGTGGGATATGCCAAGATGTGTGGTGCTGAGGTGGGTGATGATGCTGCTGGGAGGGCAGGTGGCCGCGGTGGGGGTGGTGGTGGTGCTGCCCGGGAAACAGGCCGTCATCGGCCGGGTAGCTGGAGATGATACAGGGTGCTGGTGAGGAGGTGGAGGAAGAGGAGGATGAGGAGGCCAGGTCGGGGTAGGAGACGTGGTCCGAGCGTCCGTGCAGAGTCAGGGGAGACTGGGTGAAGGCGGGATGCAGGGCCTGCGCCGGGGCGTGGGGGCTCCGCAGACAGCCGAACAGTGTGTGATCCATCGCATGCAAACACACACGGCCCTCCAGGAAAGGTGAGAAGGGCAAGTGAAAAAGGGTAACGTTACTAAATCAACCAAAAACAAAAGATCACAAGCACATATCCAAGATGCTTCTCTTTTCCCCTTGACAAACCCAAAAACTTTTTCCTTCAATTCAAATAGTCACAGCAGAAAGCAAAGTGTGTTTTGAAATGGGTGTCCTGTGGTAATCCGGAGCGTGCGGCCAGTTGCCAGGCTGTACAGGATAAACAGTTAGCCCAGGATAAGCTTCAGCAGAGCCTCTCAGATGTCAGGAGGAACTGGGACTGGAGCTCGAGTCTGGGAGCAGAAGGAGGTTCCTAGGAACTGCAGAACGAGGGGAGCCGGCAGAGGGGATGTTATAAATAGGGTGTAATGTGAGAGGGAGGCTGGGTCACAGACTGCATACGCGCTACTGACCACATACATATGATCACCCTCCAAAAAGCACAGCACAATAAATCTGTACTATTAAAATGGCTGAGCCTCAGGAAAGAAGGCAATTTATTTTGGACTTGGATCTGACCTCCGGTGGCCATCTTTTTTCCCTGCAAGAAAACAGCCTTAATGGTTCATGGGTGTGGCTGGGGGAGGGGGGAGAGAGGGAGGGGAGGCGAGGGAGTGTGGAGAGATGGGGGGGCGGGGGGCGAGGTGTCAGGGGTTAACTCAGCATGTCACCCTGTCTTTGTCAGTTTTGACCCCTTTAAACACAGTTAGTCTTGTGCCAGTCGGCGAGGAAACTTGTTGCTTCAAAGTTTCCTTTGCACATGGTGTCGTCTGCTTGTGTCTCGTACTCCTGTGATGTAAAGAGCTCCAGATAATCTCTGTACTTCTATCTGCTACTTTAAAAGGAATATGAGAAGTTTTACTCAGAAATAATAATTAGAGAATAAAAAATATCATTTGCAGCGCAACAAGATCTAGTCTAAAATAAGTGTTAACATTTCGTCATCCAAGGAAGTATAATCTTTAAAATCAACCACAGTCCATTTTAATTCAGTACAACCAATCACTGTGTATCTTATTTTGAAATGAAGCGTCATCAAACCAATGAACACATCAATATAGGTACTAATTTTACCTTTGATACAAGATCGCAAAGGTCAGCAGCTTTAATTTAAAAAACATTGCATCAAATAAAAAGTTTCGGGCCACTTTAAAATTACTAATAATTACTGTAACAATAGTACACATTGAAAAGAACTATTTTAGATTTCAACTCAATCCTTTATCACTGTTTTAAATGAGTACGTGCAGACAGAAAATAATCTGTAGCTTGCGGAATTGAGAGTGACCAGAGGAAAAATCCCCAGTTTTATATAGTTTTATATAAAACTAAATATTTCAACCACCTACAACCTGAAAATACATGAAATAATCATGTCTCATATTGTCGGTCCTCACATCAGTGTCTCACTAAATCAGTTTGGTGATAAAAGTGTTAATTTCCAGTAGTGAAGTAGCCAGTAAACAGCTGGGAGTCTTTTATTCCTCTCTTATTATAATTATAATAATTATCATTATCATTATCACTATTATTTTTATTGTATGGATCTTTACCAAGACTCAAATAGAAATAAATATATTTGCGATCAAACTCATTTATATAACTTCTGATGCGAAAACAAACAATATATAAAACAAAATTATAAAATCGGGTTTTAGTCTACACAATTAAACAGTTGTATAATTGATATAGATAATAAAATTCAGATATAGTAAATAAATATTTCATACATCTTATTAGAAAATAAGGAAGAATAATCACCTGACGCACATATGCCCTTCCTCTCTAAATCCCTGAAACTCAAAACAATAAGACTGTCTATAACACTGTATACTGACAATAGTATAAATGCAGTGCAGATTAAAATCAAATAATATACAAAACAAAATGAAACTGTATGACTGTTTCAGAGTTTCCGTGGCTCAGACAGGTTTCACAGATGGACACTCACAATAAATCCACACTCTGGGGATCCGGGTGGACGACACAGGCTGTGCCACAGGCGCTGTGGGCCGCCTGAGAAAGGAAATTAATTCCTCTTTGAGAGAAAATTACTTTAACAGATAGCATGGCGGAGGCAGGCTGTAACTTTTGCCGCTGTGTCCCCCCTCCTTCCCCCCCACACACCACCAGTCCCTGCAAAGCCTCCAAAGGAAGGCAGCAGCAGCAGAGGCAGAGCAGCTGAGGAAAAGCACCTTAGGTGAGTGAGTGTCAAACTCTTCTACTGTTTACCTTACAAATTAAGGCTATTAGCAGGTTAGCCGAGGCGATATATTTGCTCAGGGCCTTGAGCAGGTATTAATACGCACGTGTTTCCAATCCTGGTCGCTGGTTTCGCAGCAGTGATGGCCTGTGGCGTGGGTGTTTTCAGTCAGTGCAAGCCTTCTCCCCTTGTGTGCAATATGAGGCAAAATCTCGCATTGTGTGAACAAGTGTGAGTGTGTTTGAGTGTGAAATAGGATTACATTGGTATATTGGGCCCATGCTGGACTTTTATTGTGAAAATATAAGGTGTCATGCAGTCATGTTGTCCACTTCTCAGATTATACACAATTATTGAATTTTATTTTCTTTAAATATTTATTCTTCCAATTTTAAAATGATCATTTTTTTCATGTATGCTTTTCTTCCCTAACATTCAACACATGTGGCACTTTAAGAGCTACTCACCCTCAAATAAATGCCATTAGTTTGAACTCAGTGAAGAATTTTTGTGTCCCATGATGGTGTAAATGTTGTTTCAGATGCTTTTCCAGTCTGAATTGAACTAAATCCAACTGGAAACTTTTTATTCGGACTTGGAAATACCCACATTTGAAGATATGTGAATATTGGCCTAAACCATCAGTGTCATAAATCTAAAACTACCTGTGTTGGCCTCCAAAAGCGCATATTTGTTGAACCCTATTATGTGATGACATGTGAAATGAAAAGGAGAATAAAAAAAGGTGAAGAGGTTATAAAGGTGAGTAGGTGTAACTCATATAAAGGGAATCAGTGGGAAAGCAGGCCCGCCGCCACCGCCGTCGATGTTGGTGTGCTTTGTGATGATCGTGCGAGGCCGGTGCAGTGGACAGAAACTGAAGGTAGACCAGCTGCTCCAACCTGTGGCTGTCAGTCACACAGGCAGGAAGGATTACAGCAAACACAGCTCAGTGCCACCGTCACCAAAAACAAACACGCAACTGCCACTTTAGTCTTTTTCTTACGAATTTCAAAGTTAACGTGGTCATTTACTGCGTGTTCTGGGTTTGGCCTTCACTGGAAAATAAGCAACCAAGCTCCTGGATAACAGGAGTGATCTCATCTGGCTTTTGCAGAGGTCAATCAAAAGATAACACAGTAGACAAGTAGTGTGGCCTCTGCATTAATTTGTATGTAAAAGCTCCAAAAACATAAAAAAACAAAGTATTACTTTACTTTAAGTCTTCTCTATTTATGACTTATGAGCATTAACATTAAATAAATGCTTTATAACACACTATACTGTGGCTGTAAGCAGATATAAGTGTTTATTTATGTATTTGTCAACAACTATAACTCCTCCTGTGTGCACCCATAAGTGGAGGCTGCTGTATAAGATAAAATACATTTTCACAGGAGACATTACAATTGACTAAATACTGTACATTCATAAAAAATTTAAATGTCCTTACAGCTGCTTTACAACGTCATCACTGTGTTGTTGTAAACCACTTATTACATGTTTGTATAATGCTTTATAAATAAAGTAAATGAAAGAATTAATGATAATGGTAAAAAATAAAGCGCACCAGCATAATAGTATCATATTTTCAGTCAGGGATTGACTGCATGAAACAATATGATAAAGTTTTATCCCTTTAGCTGTTTTAGTTGCCACTCGCTGCACACACTCTCCAAACTTTAACAGCCCCGGATGTGTAATATGCTTTACTGCAGACAGCTTTGATGTCGCTCTCGGCTTCAGTAGTATAATACGAGCATTTAAGAAGACCCAGTGTGTGTGTAATCATTATTAGACGTTTTCCTTTTTCTTTTTTTTTAATTCTCCAGCTAATATGGAAACATTTCAGAGCGTATAACACCCACTGAGCCCCTCTCTTGATATATAGCAGCATGCAGCCAAGTGCAGTAAGATTAGAATTGACGTGTTCTGTTGCAGCCGTAAACCTAATATATCCAAAGTAAGACGGTTGGCACAATAACAAATGTCATCCTTGTAAATAAACGGAAACCCGCAGGAGTTTGGCCTCCACCAGGAGCTTAAAGAGCAGAGATTTCTGTTGACATGTTTGAATTTAAAGGAAGAGTTTTACTCTCTACTGATGAGAGAGGTGAGATTTTCACCTTTTGGGAAACCTGATGTCTGCTCCTATTAAACAAAACGAAAGTTAGATTTAATTTGCACATTTCAGATAATTGCCTATAAGAAGGTTGTGTGTTTGAGGCCAAAGAATTCTAAAATATACGTCATTTTGGATAAAATATTCAGATGTTCACAAGCAAATTTAAAATATAAAAAATGAAATTTTTGCCATTATGTTTCATTTATTAATTAAAATAACCTCATCATGTGACAGTAGTGGAATATCTATCTAATGTTGCTCATCAGCCTCAGAGATTTCCTCCTCGGTTTGATCCTGCGACTAATAACAGAGCAGGGACAGTGACAGTGCTGCAGCGTTGAGACGAACATCTGCGGGCGGTGTGGAAACTGTCGTCGCCGCTCGCTTCCTTTTCAAAACTTCAGCCGCAGATTTACAGCCGTTGTCAGGAATATTGTCCATGTGGACGATAGCAGGATGTCAGTGATATATCACAAAGCGAGACAGTAAATGTTGTCTCCGTTTACAGCTCGATTACATGAGGAGAACAGCAGCCCTCTCGGGGAGTGACAGCTCGAATGCATAAAGGGGGAAAATGTTGACAGCTCTGAATGCATTTGTTATTTTGAATCTCATTTCCTCCGGCTTGAAATAGACAAAACCATCTGTGTGTTTACTGTGCAGCAGTTTGCATGAGACTTAATTATTCGGTATTTGCATGAGAGTGAAAAACAAATTAAAATTATGAGTTTTGTCTTTGGTATTTTTAATTTGTGTTTCTTCTGTATTATTATTATTTTTATTATTATTATTATTATTCTATCATGGTTTTACCAACTTTTTTGTATCATAAAATGTTTATTAAATATTTCTTAAAATTGATAAGTGGAGTTTTTCTTTTTTTTTAATCACTATTTGCTTTGGTAAGTTGTTTAAGAGCTGCATGAAATTTTTATTCATATTGGGATATTACTGCTGTCATGGGGAACCTTGCCGTACAATTTCTTTGTAATTTTTCAGCTAAATTAAACGATTATCTTGCAGCTGTGGGTGGGGAAAATAAATGACACTATAAGCTTATGAAATCATGAAAGTTGCAAACTAACATGGACACCAATCCAGAAACAGGCTGATTTTCTTTCTAAAAATCTGACATTTCAGAGATGTAACAGCTCTAATCTGATATCTCTATGAAAACTTGTCTTCTGAGTCTGTTTTTCTGCCCTAATGGAGTCATTTAACACACTTGCTGCTCTTAGGTGGCCATTTTCTGTGTCTGTAATGGCCGCGGACAGCCGGGGGTGAGATCATCATCTATAATGGGGGGCGGTTGGAGCCGCCTGGTGTGATGGTTCCCCTCCGCCTCCGGCTTGAAGGCACTGGAGCCTGAGTAGACGTGTGTGATGCTGTGCAGGGCCTCGCACCGAGTCAGACCACACCTCAAACAGCCCGGGGTCGCCACACTAAAACCTCCATTTAGATCTGGACCTGGTACAACCGCCAAAACCAAAAGCGGCACCAGCTCCAGCCAGCCACAGTGCTAGGCCCGTTCGTTTCCTCCAAGACTAAATTTGTAAAACGCCCTCCTTTCATTTCGCCCCCTTCACACTCCTCGCCGTCTTCAAGCGAGGCGGAATAAGTGCCAGGCAGGGAACAACTCCAGACTTCTCGATTTGTGAACGGGGCCATTAGTGACTTTTATATGTTCGATTGAATCGCCTGCCCGCCCACCTACCACTCAACCAAACCCACCCGGCGCGCTAAACTTCCTGCTCCACAACACTTGGGCACATGCAGAACACAGGTTTGGTCCAATGGCTGTGGAGGAGCTCTGGCCATATTGCATCACTCCGGCGTCCCTCTGATGGTCCAGCTTCGACATGCTGTTCCAATAAGGCAAATCATTCAGAAGAGTGAAGTCAACCTTTTATGATTTAACGGCTTCCTTCTCTCTTTAGGTTCCAGGGGGTTTCTGGATGATTCCCAGAGAATTTGTTCTGTTAAGTTACTGTATGGGGGACCGACCCATTTTCTGACTAATGTTAAGTCAATGTGTTAGGGCTGGTGAATCTCAATAACATTTAATTCAGACTCAGCGCCATCAGTTTCATACACGCTATAGGCATCGTCATGCAGACGGGTTAGTGATGGTGTTTGATTTGCAGCGCTGTCTCCAAGAAATTATACTTATACACTTACACGGATTTGCAACAGCAAATATGTTTTGAAGGAGACGTAACGATTCAGTTTTCTGTTAACATTATGAGGAAATGTTATTTATTAACGTATATGGCAAGCAGAAAAAATGATGAAAATGAACGCATGGTTCAATGTTCAGACAATGTATTTCATTGATTTTCTGCCAAAATATCAGATCAAAGCAGCTACAGCGTTATTAAACTTTAGGGCAGGATTGTCTTGGTTTAATACAGAAAATGTCTCCAGTCATTTGAGACACTATGTGTTTATTAACATTTAACTGAAACCAGGATCCTTCCATAACCTTCACCCACCACAGTGCTTTTGTTGCCTAACTGCACATGGGTCAGTCAGGATGGTGTAACCCTAACGCCGAGCGTAGCGCTTCATTCACTCACTCATATCCCAGACACAATGTTAAAAACAATCCAAACATAATGTCTAGGTGATGGGTTGTGATTTGTCACGTCTGAACTTTGGTTCAAGCTTCATCCAAGCAGATCTGAATTACGAATCAGATGATAATTCACAGAAAGTGCAGCTGGAAGAGTTGTCCACTAGTAGCCAGTCAGACTGTTGGTGAACTTTTGTTCTTTACACCTCAGAAACGTTCAGTGCGTTCAGCTGTAATGTTTGTTTATAGGAGCAAAGTTTGGTGCGGGTGCAGGTGTTTTGAAGAACTGTGGGTGTGTCTGTGCTTGATTGACACCTCACTCACTTTGTTGCACCTGTGTGGGCGGGACCACTTACACCCACTATCATTCTTATCAGTTCAGTCCACTGGCCTAGCAACACTTCAGTTCTCCAGTTTCAGCCGGACCAGATGTCTGATACGACAGAATGACTGAAAACATTTAATTTATTTTAGTAAATGTCAGCTCGTCACCGTCACTTATTTCTGATTTGGTGGCTGTCGTCTACTCTCTCTCTGCCTCTACTATCACTTGTATTAGCAGGGCTTTAAAACTCATTATATTTATTAATAGTTGCTGTTTCTCTACTCAGATTGCTTTGGTGCTCTTCTGGGGGAACACAGTTATAGGCCCACCTGGATTTCTGTCGTCTGCTGTTTAGTTTTTTAAAGTACTAAAAGTAATACGACTACTCTTATTACTACCGCCACTACTACCTCTATTAACAATAATATTAAAAATAAACTTTGCAAATGGACCAATTTTGGAAACAAAGCAAAAGAACATCAGTTGGCAACAATACAAACAAAAAGCAAAGTAGATACAGACCTGAATGTAAAGTGAAACTTTTAATGTTCAAAGCAGAAGTCACTCAGGTTTACTGAGTTGATGCTGCAGCTGAAAAAAAAAAACTTTTGACATTTTTCATAATTTTTAGGACAAGCATTTATTAGAGCTGCAGGTTGGAAGTATTACTGCCACTGAATCTGTGTTTGGGACATTTTCTGTCTTGTTCTTTGTTTTTTTTCTTTATGTTTTATTTTGTTGTATCATGTAAAGCTTATTTTTACGGTGGGTGGTTAGTCAGATGTCGATAAACTTGATCTTTGAGGTACATTGTGATGAATGGCTGTGGCAGTGATGTGATCTCACCCTGCTGATGCAGCTGTAGACTCTAATGATGGTCTTCATGCTATTTGAGTGGTTTTTTCCACCATGACAAGCACAAACCCAATGGGCTGACCTTTTTTGGACTGAAAGTTTAACAACAACATGGGGATTGGCACAATTCATGAATAATTTTGGTCTAAAAATGTTGACACAAGTTGACTAAGATGATGAGAGAAAAATCTCATGCTCAGGCTGCACAGTCACTGATCCATCCTTGTTAGTGTTGAAGCTCATGTGACCTGAGGACCTGAAGGTGCTGCAGTCTGCCCTGTCTGAGGTCACAGGAGGTGCAGTGTGCAGCAGGAGAACAGCGACCTCTACTGGCAGGTGATGAGAGAGGTGTGTGCGTGTGAGTGAATTACTTAATTACTACTACTGGTGATGCTTACCAAAGCAGCTATGACTAATGTCTGACCTGTGATGTGCTGCAGGATCTAAATTATAACATAACTCATTTATCACAATTCTGTACATATTTCTGAGGTTGAAAAACAAAATGATTTATATGTCAACTTTTTCTGAAGCTACAAAATCAGCATTTTCTTTAGTTGACTGACAGTTCATTTGTGGTATGATCCTAAGGCTTTGGAGACAATTTTGTGACCTCAAGGGGCTGAGAAATGGTCTCATGCCATGAAAAATGCAACAGAGGAAGGATCACCAGGGAAATGGGCAGAACCCTGCAGGCCTGTTTTCCTAAAAAGCCCCAGAAATACTGCATGCCCACTGGTCATAAATTATTTAATTGCACCACTTCCAATAAGTATAAAATACAAATAAGCCTCCAAGTAAGTGTCTACTATAGAGTATATTTCAACCCTCAGGAATAGTAGTTGTTGCCACAGTAACAAGTAATATAAACTAATATGAGTCTTTTGCACACTAGAGGAGTCCTGTGACTTTTTTTTTATTTATTTTTTTTAATTTTTTGTTTATCCTGTGTTTACTTGGAGAGGGTTTCTAACAAAGGCAACTGTCTAAAACTAACTGACACACAGTAAACAGTGTCATGAGGTGATTTCTGGGTAAATAATGAAACGGCCATGTACGCAGGTGGTGCTGTTTGTGGTGTGTTTGCCCCTGAACAGTGGTGGAACATCATTAACAATACCATACAATAAAAACTCTCCATTAAAAGTACAAAAGTATTCATTACAGTAGGCAGAATGGTCCCTATAATGGATCATTATCATTGATATATTATTGTGTAAGCTGCTGTAGTTGATTTGTTGTGTAGTTGATACTTTATATGCAATAAACTGCATCATATTTCATAAACTCAATATTCTTTATATATCAAATATTCATGTGCAAAGTAACTTTTAACTATAGCAGAAAAGTGCAATATTTCCCTCTGACATGTGGAGTACAATTATAAAGTAGCATAAAATGTCTATGTCAAAACTGTACTTGTGAGGAGCTACAACATGTTCCTCCACAACTGGAACTCGACTTCTTTTTTTTGTTTGTTTTTACATGTTTTATTTCTTTTCTCTGCTCTGACTGAGCTGAAAATTCCTCACTCCCTCAGTTTACATCGTGGATTGTTTTCTACTGAAGGCATGTTTGAAATTCAGCACTGTTTGCTTGACATTTATCTGCCTGCAAATAAATAGCGTGTCTCCCCTAGCAGCTCTGGAGTCAAGGGTTATTGCTGCTTGGTGTCAGTCAGATTTAGCTCTTGCCCAATAGAAACCCGGCGACCTCTGCATATTTTGCACTCAGCGGGGTCATCGGCTTCGCCTCCGGGGAGCCGTTCTGCTCTCCCGTCTCCTCTCACGCTGGGAAGTGAAGTTCCCAAGCATTTCCCCTGACTGTGATCCAGAACAATCCCATGTTGTCGCCCAATCAGGAGACTGGAGCGACTGGCTTCAGCCGTGTGGACATGACGCATGGCCAGGACAATAGGAGGATACAGAGGCATGCTGTATGGATGAAATACCGTCCTTTGTCATGACGACAGGGCGAGATAGGTTGTTATACAGTGTAGTGTTGATTTCCTGAATTTTATATTCTGACACCTTGAGCCAGCTGGGGTCCTCTATATGTTTTGCCTTGTTAAAAATGATGAACCACGCTGCATAAAAGAAACCCAAATATGGAGCCCTAAGCCTGATAATACATAAAATGTGTTGCCTGTGGATCAGCTCCACACAGAGTCATGCTATAAACTGACCAGAGCCAGCCGTTTTGTGCTGCTTGTGTGTCGCGACATCTGTTGAAATCATAGCCCCATTTTCAGCAGGACCCTGTCCCGTCCTGTTTGCAGTTGCCTTGGCAACGGTGCAGTGTGCAGGAGGCAGAGCAGGGTTTGGTCCAAGCTCGCTGGGACTGAAGAGGAGGCGGCGGTTTGGACGGGATGGACTGCATTCAGTTCCAGGGCTTTCCAGAACCTCCCAGGGGTTTCATTAAAACAAAAGGAGGAGGAGGAGAAGGAGGAGGTGGGACTTCCTGTTGGAATGTAACAGACCAACCATGACCCCATAGGAACTGCAACTTTTAATGTGGACAGAAGGTCCACAGTCACACTGCAGTAATGTCATGTGTGTGCACTACAGTTCTCCATCATGCAACACTGCTGCAACGGGCTGCGTTGTCTTTTCTGAGTTACTGCAACACAACCCTGCTATCAGAACGCATGTTTCTACCATCTTCAATTCAAGTTATCAGTGACCTCTACTGGTGACCAGAAGGTACTGCAGTAACATCAATCAAACTTATCTCGTCTAATGGTGCAGTCACATTACACTTCTGTTCTACAAATATTTGCTCCAGCTCCATTTCACTTCTACTGATGTCTATTCGTCTTTCCTGTTTCAGTGCGACCTCCAGCTGCTCAGACGGACTCATGGGACAAAGGTCAACTTTGACCATACAGTCAGTCAACGGAAACACTAAAGTAGTGCGCTTAGGATTTGAGAAGTTATTATTCTGTTGTGTTGCATTACTATATTTAGTAAATTATCAAACTACTGGACTACAAACTGTTTCGTCGCTTTCATACTCCGTTTACAGCCTGTGATTCTTCTGATCGGTGTTTATCTAACACTCGTATCAGAGTCATGGCTTCCAAAACATTTTTGAGACTGAGTGCAGGGCAATTTTGTTGAACAGAAGTGTAATCTGACCCCATCTAAGCTGTGCCACCAAGCCCTGCCAATCCTGTCCCAATGATTGATTGAATGATTTCCTGTAAATGCTTTTTCATAACAGAATAGTGAAGTTGGAATTCTGCGTCTCCGAAGTGCATGTAGGTGAACGTACACAGGGTTTGCTCTGATATGTTCCTGTGACTTTCTTTTATACTTGTATATAGTATGTCTATGTTTACTTTCATCTATCTTTCAAATCTGTTTCCTGGGAGGGGTTTTATCAACCAGTCAACTTGCTTAATGTGGAGGTCTGCACCCTTTTCTCCGTAGATTCACATAAACATTTATATTTTCAGAAAAGTCTAATTGACGATTCCACTGAAAACGAGATGATGCATCTCAAGAGATTTATCCTTTAATTAAATTTCTAATAAATAATTTGCAGTTTGGTTGAGGTTGGGGAAAGATATTTAACACAACATGTCTAGTCTCATGCTTCAACTCACTGTCTGCATCAGTATTTCACCAAGATCATGATCTTTCCCCAACATTAACCAAATAAACATAACCATAACACAGGTTAATCACACTTGTTGATACAAGCGGATATTGTGTGAGAAAACAAATTACATAAGTTGTGATAAAACGTTTAGCAGATAAATTCAATATCAACGTTTTACAACATACCAGATTCATTAATAAGCAGACTTAGGTTTCCTTCCTTTGCTGTAATTGGACTTTGTAGGACACAGGGTTGGGGTTGCAAAACCGAAACAGGAGCTGAAAGACACTAAGATGCTCAGTGGAGCTCAGGTGGTATTTCTCTTTGGGTTCATCATTATTTAACAAACCTTTTCACATTACACATAATAGGTTGAGTCTTTATTCATATAAAATCATTGATTAGTGAGGCTTTAAGTTTGGAGTTAGCAGTGGAGAGTTTGGGTTTATTTTCTTGAAACTCTCTTCTCAATTATTATTATCGAAATAATAAATAAACCCATACAAACAACAGTAAAAAATATATTACTCATAAAAGATCAAATGCTTTAAAAAAGACTTCACTGTAAGTTAGAGTTTTAGCACTGCATGTTTATTCTAACTGGTTAAGCACTTCAAAGTTTCAGGCACAATCATCAGCCAAAGACACTATTTAGCGAGGGCGTCCATGTTTTCATGTCCTTCACAATTGAACATAACAACTGGATAATGAGAAGCTTTGGCAGGGATTGGAAAGCATCATGTCAAGTGCTTGGTTCCAAAACAGAATTTTTTTTTTTAATTTTGTGGCAGAAAAGTTACCTACTGCTGCACAAAATCTGAGTGACCAACACCAAATGACTCCATGTTCAGACGCAAAGGGTGAAAGTAGGAGAAGACGCAGAGAGAGAGAGAAGAAGAGAGCAGCACCTGGGGTTTGACAGTTACATTACTGCAGTTCATCATCCAAGAGGAAACAATAGGGATGTTGTCAGTCTGAAGCAACAGACTTGCTCAGGAATCAGTGTGGGACGACTGCCACTTGGATCAGAGATTGTTTTCCATAAAACTGATTTACAGTTCAATTCTTAGGCTTTCAGATGACACTCTTATCCTGTGCAACTCCGAGAGTGTAACAAGAAAAATAAAAAGGCTCCCAGGTCACCAAAATTAAAAGCAGCAAGTGTCAGAGTTTCATCCACTGTGACCAGAGAACATTCATATAACAGAGAGAAATGACAGGAAAATAAATCAAATAAGTGTTGAAGAAAGAGATAAAGGGACTATTGTTTTCACTGACATGCATGGGTCATTGTGGGAATCATAATGGTGCGTTCATGATATTGAATCTTTGCTATAAAACTGTCAGATCTTGGAGTCACTCTCTGATGTTCATACAGTGAAATCTTCAGCAAGCATAAAGTAGTAATTTTACCAAAAGATTCCATACATATAAAATGCATTATCTGTTCATAAGATTTATTTTCACAATCAGGAGAGTGAATTAAACAAATAATCTGCTGTAAAATCTTCATTTTCATTTCAAGAAAATATTACAGTTGAATAAAAACTTTTGTTGCTGGATCTTCTATCAATGGCCCTTTGAGCTGAAAAAATAAACTCTGAGTAAATAAACTCTCTGGTTTAAATTTTGTTTTGTGATTTTGACACATATTTCACAGCTATTTGCCAAGTATACAAAACACAGCTGCGGCTGTTGTTCATCAACCAAAGAACTGTCATGGCAAAACTTCACTAAACTGTACAAACACTTAATAGCTTCAAGGACAATACACAGAAAAGTTACACACTACATGAACATTGAACAGTGTGAGATAAGAGATTACAAATTGTTTATAATGTCACCTTATTAGTGATCCATTCAGAATGTTTCAGACGATTGTTAGGCTCACCACATGTTAGGCTTATGTTTTTTTAAAAACTAAGAACATGTTTACTATTAACTTCTTTTCTTTTTTGTTGCTTTTGAACTTGGATTTGTCCCCTTACAAGTGTCTTTTATTTTTTTTCATAAAGGGATTTTTCAGACAGCTTTCAGTCCAGCTATTAAACTCTGACACTGTGGAAACTCTGAATTTGATGTAGTGGCTCATAACATAAATCAAACAGAGCAGAGACAGTTGAAGGTTGGCAGACTAGTGAAACTTTTCTCCTGTCTTGACTTTTTGCATTGACGATCCAAACCTCTCCCAGTGCCTTTCACTCCCAATCCTGTCTCAATCCTGTGTGATTGTTCTTCATTTTACAAGAGTCAAATGTTAAATGTTTTTAAATGTTAAAGTGGTAAGGCTTGGGGTTTCTATATTAGACTTCCCTCACCTAGATTAATCCAATAGGCCTTTTTCACATCAGATCTTTTGACTTGTCATAGTAGGAAAAGCACAAGTGCTATAATAACATCTACAAGTCCCAGTAAGTCATGATATTGAGCCAGTATGACCAATAAGAATTCTGATTGTAAGCTTTATTATTGTTAATTATTTTTAATTTTTTTAATATTTTCAAATTATGTTGATGTTTTAACCCTGTGCTGAAAATAGCAGCATATTGAATAAAAATGTCGATTTAATTGTGGTTAAAAGCTCAAAAAACAAAAAACAGAAGCTCTTTAGTGGACCTTGAGTTGAGAATATTTTGTCACTCTAATTTACTTTGGATGTACTTCATAATTAGTCAGTTTTTATTTCTTAAATAATGCTTTCATTGAGAAAAAGTGTGTTTGTAATTGTTAATTGATTAGTAATTGTTAAAGAATCATTCTTGTTTATTACAATTTGTACTTAATCTTTCGAGTTTGGCCATCTTTCCTATTAATAATTGGGTTACTGAGAGAGCAGAGGCCGAGGCCAATGTCAGACAACATACACCAGACTTCACAGAAAAGAATAAATAAATCAAATTGATATTAAATAATCTGGATCTACCCCAAAATTTAACAGGCTTGTCCCTGGGCCGTGCCACATTGCTCCACCAAGTTTGGTGAAAATCAGTTTTGTAAGATGTTGACAAATAAAGAGACATGGGTGAAAACATGACCTTGGCGGTCATAATCGTAAGTTAACATGGTGACAGACGAGGTAAGAAATGCAAGCCGTCAGATGAGTTGTTAACATCAGTCAAACATGTTTAAAAAAACGCTGAATGGTTGAAACCCAAAGTGTCTGTCACTGCTCCTGCTTCAATTATGACCTTTTGTTCTCATGCACACAAAGTTTCCTGTGCAATGACCAGTGTATTTTATTTTCATGTTGTTCAGACAATCTGGCTTAACTTTTAAGATTTGCTGCCCTAAAGCAGAGTGTAAAAGTAGGATTATTTTTAATTCCTAAACGACTGACATTTAAAGTATTAAAAAGTGCAGCAGTTGGTGTAAATACTGTAATGATGTTCTGTGATCACACAGCTCCATTTTCCCTCTTAATGAAGTGTGTTACACACCCAGGCCATGTTTATCTTCCACCTGATTGATCCTTTATAAAGGCGCTGATTACAACTGACTAATTACACAATGCTGAACACACACAAACTTGCAGGAACCCACACAGAGTTAAAAGACACACACACACACACGATTAGCAAGAACAAGAGGACACACAAGGACAAATTACTGCCTGAAATAAACATGTACAATAACAACACACATATGCATGAATAAAACACATTCACATACTGTACACACCCACAGTATCTACACCCACACAGATATACATATACACACCCAGGTGTGGGTATAAATACACAGATTCCCTGCCTCATTCTCACGCCCACACAAACACACACATTCCTGGATTCCAGCTCACTTCGGGTGTGTTTACATGCCGCCATCACTTCGTGGTCTGGCGTGAGGCATCGAAAGTGATCAGAAACGGGACCAAGAAAAGGCCGGGCCAAGCTGGAGAGTAAATAAGTAATAAATCTATCCCACATCAGCGGAACGTTTCACTGTAAACACACTCTTAAAAACCGAGTGTGTTGTGGCGTCCCGTGCTGATGGGAAGATGGCTGACATTCCTGCTGCTCTCCACAAGAAAGAGCTGCGATACAAAAAGGGGCTGTGAGTTTACGGGGTTTTGGCCGGTTTCTCCGGAGCATCTGGCGGCTTTAATCACAACAAAGCACAATTAGTCAACGTCAGAGAGATGGAGAGGAGGCGAGATGAAGGGTTCTGTCCAGGACGTACAACGTGTGAGAAAGACTGCGAGAGGAAGAGCGGGTGTTGTGCCAGAATTTGTATCACGCTAAAAATGTGTTTCCCTTGGGCCCTGTACAATGATATTATAATGAGGGAAATCAGCTCTGTAAATGTCTAGTGCATTAATATCCAGTGCAGCTTAGACTGACAACTCACTAACAGAATCAACGGATGTGCGTGGTTTACAATAATGAGTTCAGAAACAAGCTTCACTTTAATTACTTTAAAGTTTCTGAAATGTTTTTTAGTGCTTGAAAATGGATTGTTTTGTTTGTTGTTTTGCGTTGAAAGAGCCAAACGTTTATTTTTGGTGCAACAATGGCGCTTCTCTGGTTTATTTTTCCTTTCTTATTTTTTACTCTGATATTTCCTGTTTTAAAAAGTGGAGCTGTTTTGTGAATCCACATTAAAGCTGCATTATTCATTGTTTTAGCCACTTGGGTCGAGGGAAAACAAGTTGTATTTCCATGACACAGTATTTAGACATCCAGCAGACATGGAGCAACATTATCATTCATTTGGAGTCAGGTTTCTGGCCACCCGATCAATCTAAGCCCAATGTTTACATTTCTTTTGGCTCCGTTTTGGTCTCCACCAACTCCAAAGAAAAATCTCTTGCTAACTGCTAAATGTTCCACAATATCACCAGTTGCTAACTTTGTCTGTCAGCAGTTTGATGCCCATAATTATTACTATTTTGCCATCACATTACACCAAACTCCCAGGTCCCTGTCACCCACAATCCTTCTTTATACTATTGTGAGCAGTGCAAGTTTTCCAGGTGGTTTCCTATATTCGGTGCAGCATCCTGTTTCAATTTGTCCGCAGGCCTGTTGCTCTGTTGTGTCAGACGGTTTGGATTGGATTCAGACAGCCTCTCCAGCATGGATAAAACACAGTTCAAATCCAGCTTTCATCCAAAAGCAGCACTTAAAGTGATTTTTTCATGAGTGACGACTCTGTGCTGTCAATGTAGTTATCTTGATTTCTTCCTAACTATGCCTTGTTTATAGTCGTATTGTTTCACTAATGTAACGTCACGATACTGTTGAGATGTGATTTACAATGTTGAAAGGGGCATTATGAGGCTTTTTGCATAAAAATGTAATGCTGTGGTTTTATTGCAAATACACTGTATGCACGGGTTTAGCAAGAAAATCACTTTAAAAAAAACTTAAATCTATTTATATATATATATATATATATATATATATATATATATATACATACATATATATATTCAAATATTGTTGAAATGAAATATTGACTATTTCTATTATTTCCCAATATCGTTTATAATTATGTGAATGCAAAAAAAGAAATTGATTAGTGCAGTTTTAATCCATATGAAAGTCTATTTTGCATGAAAAATTCCTAGAAATACAAAAATATTTTTAATTTAAATTAAAGACCGTTGTTCTTACGGTCTCCACCTAGTTTGGAAATTAAGTAAGTTCAATCCAAACTAATCGATTAAATGTCATTCACTGAATAAATTATTTCTAACTTTTTTATACTATAGATTGGTGCAATAAATACTATGAGATATACTGTACAGGTAGTGTTTTTGCTTATGCTATCACTTCAAATTAACTTTAGAACAACAACATCTTCAAAAGTCTCTGAAACCAAATTGGAGCAATAAAAAAACATCTTAAAATTAACTTCAGTAACTCTTTAGTGTTGCCTGTTATTAACCGTACTAATGATAGTTATATCTGTTGCTTTGTTGTTTGAATCCGTCACCCTAAAATATTCTGGGTGCATTTTTCCACCGTGTATCCCCCCACCCCAGTAGATGCAAGAGGTCAGACATCAGCATAGCGATCATTTTACTGGTCAACATCAGGTCCATTTAATAGAGATGGAAAGAAGGTGGGATTTCTGGGGGAGTTTGAAACTGATCCCTCGCTCACTTGTAAAAGCTGCACACTTAACTGGACGCATGCGAGGAGGTGAAATTGATCGTAGCATGGTGGGTGTGAAATATATGCACAGCCCTCGGCCACCTGGAGGTGCATGTGTTTGAGTGTGTGTGTGCTTGCTTGCAGGAAAATGTGTGTGACATCTAAGACACCATGCAGGTCCTATACGCTCCACTGAGAGCTGAAGGTAAGGCGAGGAGCAATAACCCCAATAACTTCTATGGCTCAAATTAGTGGTGCTTTTTTAAAGAGGCCTCCCACACAGCTATCACCACATTCACCGCCAGAGACCCTAATTATCAGCTCTGAGAGCGCCGAGTTCAGTCCAAAGATTGAACCTCATATGTCATTGACAGACAGATGGCCACGCCTCCCTCTTAAGAATGGGAACGATATCATAAAAGGCCTTGATGACATAAAACAAAGCGATTGGCTTTGACATGGGAGGAGATTTTAGCTCATTTGGGGTTTTTCAAAAAAGGGAACCAGTTCTGAATTGATCCTGTGCTTTATGGCCTGCTTCCCCCTCTGTGCTAGGTCACTGGATTTATTTCTGCGTCTGCACAGCAGGACATAAATCATCCTCGGACTCTCTTTCTTCTGCTCCCTCTTTCTTCTTCGCTCTCTCTTTCTCTCTCTTTCTCTCTCTGAAGCGAGGGATGTGGCTGTCTGCAGCACAGAATCCGGCTCTCTCCCCTCCGGAAGAATTAGGCCCGCAGACATTACCACATTGTATTTTGCGGTGCATAGTTTTTCAAAAAGGGGGAACCAGTCCTGGCTCCACCACAGTCTCAGTCCTGCGGGCCCCTCGGGCCTCTTTCCTTCACTCTTTAATTAGATTAGCCGGGTCCCCAATCTGGCAACCCAGGGCTCCAATCTGGCAATCCGGCTACCTTTGCGGCAGCGCAATATCTGGTCTTAAGAGGAGGAAATGACCTAAATGCATACGACCTAAATGTTGGTTAGCATGGTATTCTGTTACACCCAATGGTGTGCTGACAAAACGACTTGGGTAATGAAGACGTTAGAGGCGAAAGAGAGAGAAGGGAGAAGAAAAAGAGGATTTACAACCGAGCTCCATGAAAAGTGCAGGGCCGACCAAGGGCTTGTGGTTGGGGCAGCCATTTTGAGAGGGAAGCTGGCAGCTGAGGGAGCCATCGCAGGTCGGGTCAGTTCCAAAACAGCCAATTAGGCGCTCTGGGGCTGTTGCATATCAATAAATATCACCCGAGCATGTCGCTACTTGGAGGCGTACGGTTAATGTGCAATGAAAAGCAAAAGTGGATCTTTCAGTCGGGATGAATGCTGAAGTCACTGAAATACTACCAGCCGCTTTCCGTGTCTCTCTTCTGTCTACTCTTGTGCAAGTGTTTCAGCATCTTCAAGTGTCTGAGCAGAAGGCTGTAAAATATCACAGCGGCATCGGAAAGGAAGTCGTCAAGCCAACTGATGACGCCAAAGTCAAAGCCAAAGGGTTTTGAGCAATTTGGGAGCCTGAGAATCTTCCAGGACACTGTATTTCTGTCAGTATAGATGTTTAACTCACTGCCAAAGAGATGATTAAGAAATATAAAGAAAACACCAAAGTGAGTCTGTGCGTATAAAAGAAAAAAAAGCAGTTAAAACTGAATGAGGACAGTCAAATGGTACAGAGCTTCCCGCAGCGAAACACATGTGCGGACAAGACTAATCCAGCCGTGCACTAAATTCCAGAGCCAGCCATCTAGATGGGACATGACAGTATAAAACAGAGGAGGACGTCTGGAGATTTCACCGACAGGAAGTGAGTGCTGTGAATGATTCGGCCTCATAAATCATTTTTCGGGGGAGAGATGCAGGGAGCTTCCAAAAACCCCGAGTCTTTTTCATGCACAACTGATGAGCTGATCCCACAAAGGTTGCTGCTGAGAACGGTGGTGTGTGTGTGTGTATCGCAGCTCCCACGCTATAACACAAATCAAGATGTTATGGCAGTTTGCGATGACTAACTTGCTGTTGTTGTGTTTGAGGTTGCGTTGCGGAGAAAATAGTTACAATCCTTCACCATGGCCCAGAGGGAGCCGAGGCTCGGAGCTCGGGCCTGGTGAAGGGGGGAGAGTCCTGAGTCAGGGAGACATGTTCATGGGAAAGATCAACTGGGGATTTGTCTCTGTGGTGCAGTTAGACTTTGAATGTGTGTGTGTGTATGTGAGTGTGAGTGTGAGTGTGTGAGAGACAGAGTGAGAGAAGGAGGCAGCTGAGTTTGAGACAGTTCACAGTGATTCAGATAAATGTGAAAACAAATCATTTTTTTTCTTTGTTTTGGCCTCCCATTCACACCGAGCTTCCGTTTTCCAGCCACGGAAATTGATCCTTTTGAAAAAGTTGTTCTCATGTTATAGGGTGGACAGGAAGGAGATTTAGAGGTTTTATTAAAACCTAGACTAACAAGAAGTTGTAATGCAGCATAAGAAAGTTAAAATAGTACAAAATCGTAATTCTCTTGAGTTTGGCCATATTAGAGACAAGCATGTAATCACTGGGAGGTAATTAGGAACAGATTGCGTCAAAACTAAGTAAATGTTGTCAATATATGTCAGTATTTCACTGTTAACCCACTCCAAATCACACCTGACATCTTCTGTTTTACGCTCATGTGCCAACATTGCACCCAACAGCTGCGCATGAAGGCACTCACCAAACTTAGTATTGTGCCATTTTCTCTGCCCACCCTACTCAGATCTCTAATACTCAGTGAAATCACCGTGTAAATGGCAGTTTGAATGTATCATCACAAAGACACATCAGCTTATCAAACAGGAAGCCTAATGCATCCAGTGACTGCTGTTCCTTTAAACAGGCTGCAGGAAAATGTGTGTTTCTCTTGCTCAAAAACTTTCCTTTTGAAACTCTGTGAACCTGAGTGAACTGATCATAAGTGTCAGTCATCATGTCAGTCAAAATATAATGTAAATTCCATATGGTCGGGTTGACACTTGTGTACTTTTGTGTCCACTCAGATGCAGCGCTGTCTTTTTGAAACCTTCCTCCCGAGAAAAAACAACAGCATCAGCTGTTTCAGTAAATCCCCTCAAAACAACATGTTTACACTGAAATGACAAAGCCCTGTAGTGGCTGTAGTAATTATTACGCGGGCAGAGGGGGAGGTCAGGTGACGTTATTGTACTTTAACATAGGCAACTACATTTGGCGGCAGAATAAACTTACAAATAGCTCCTTTAATCCACACCACAAATTGTGTCGTTTGATCAGAAAACACTTCTGTGTGGTTCAAGCAACAAACAAAGTAATATGTTGTTTAATCTGGAGGACTTGTTGGTAATATCTCAAGTTATTTTACTTTTTGTGGAGATTGAACAAACTGTGCAATCTTATGTGAAAGTTGTAAATGCTTTAATCAGTTTGGGTGTAAGTTGGATCATGAAATGTAATATAACTATCAACCACAATAGATAATCTGACATTTATTGATATGGAAACGTTGTAGGTCGTTACTTTACAGAATGATTGAAGGTCAGTCTGGTCAGTGTGTAACTTCCTCCGAGGGGTGTGTGTGTTCACATGTGCGTGTCTGTGTTGAAGCCCCATCACTGTTTGTGTGGGTGTGAGCTATAATGGATGGACGTCCTGTCTCGCCCGCTGGAGGTGGGCTTGATTGAACGGCGCCGGAGGAGTTGAGAAGCAAAGAAAGCAGCCAGGATGGATGCAGCGCGGAGACGCTGCACTGAGCCCTGCTGATATTTCATCGTCTGAATCACGAACAGAGCTGCAACATGGCTGTCAGCATGATGGAGCTCCTATCGAGGAGGGGGGTGGCGCAGGACCAACGGCCAAATCCACAGCTGCTTCCAACTAACTCTCAGTTTCAGCTTGATTCAATGAACTTTATTGGCATCAAAGTAAGAAGAAATATTTCCCAATTCAAGATAAGACATCAGTCTTTTTTTTTAATATAATCTCATTCTCTTCCATCAGCGAGTGGTTCAGTAGCTGAACGGTGCAGGTTCTGTTCTTTGTTTCCTTCCCTCCTTCTCTTCTTTCTTTCCATTCCTCTTTTTCTTCCTTGACTCCTTGCGTCTTTCCATTTTTTGCTGCCTTTTCTCCCTCCCTCCTTTCTTATTTCTATTTTTAATTTTGTCCCTAATTTTTATCCTTCTTTTCCCTTTTTTCCATTCATTTTTTGCCTCCTTCCATCAATTTTTATGAGCATCTCTTCTTCATTTCCATTTTTTGCTGTCTTCTTTCCCTCCTTCTTTGTCTTTCCATTTTGTTTCCTAACTTACTTACTTCTTTCCATCCTTCCATCCCTCACTTCCCGTTTATTCCCTCTTTCCTTTTATCATGTCTCTTTCTCCACAGTTTCTTTTCATAGTGTAAATTCACTCCACCATGATGTGCACACTTTCACTCCCCCATGCTGTCCCATCTGACCTGATCTTCATTTATAAAAACCTTTAACAGCAAAAACACAATAAAACTCACAAAGACACAGACACACACATTCACATCCACAGAGAATGAGTCATTCCTCCTCTTCTCCATCTCTGATGGAGCACCCATTAACCCACAGCACCCTGCCGCCTCCAAACACAAATAAGCAGAGCTGATGTGCGATCGCGTCTTCCCACCGCCATAATTGTAGATAATTGTTAGACCTAATTTGGGCCAATTCCCCCCATTACTAAACTCTCTGTTATATCTAATCCACCCCTTTGGCTCTGGTAATGTAGACATGGTTTGGATCTCAGTCCTGCTGAGCGATGAAGTCTGTAAAGTTCACGAGTGAACATCACATCAGAGACCAGAAAACGTTTTAGCTTGTGATGTTAGATACAGGAAAGCACTGAAATCAGGAACATTATTCAGATACTGTACTTAAAAGCTGCACTATATTTTTTTTATATTAATTTGGTATTCATATTAAAATAGATCCTAATGACTATGTGTAATGTAAAATGTTTTGCAAATAGTGACAAACCTAAAGAATTAAGACAAAACTGAAACTCGATGGAGCTTTTTAGCTCCTTCATTGATTTGGTTCAGTCTTGCTGCTCTCACCAGCCTTGTTTCCAGCAGCAGCAGGAAGTTGTTTTCAGGAGACTGTCCTCCCATAAAAAATGACCCCATAGGTCATTTGTGCAAGCACCTTATTACGATGCATAGTTATGTTTTATTGTCTGCAGTAATCATGACAGGCGCAAATGAGGAAGCCAACCAACAAGCTCAGATAAATCCACTGCACCACCTACAGTAAAGGACATACTTAGTGACTAGCTGGTGAGCTTTAAAAAGCTCCACTTTCTTCTTTCTAGCTGAAGAGCCAGAGATTTCTCTCATGAGCTGGCAGAGACCAAAACAGAGCTACTTCTTCCATTTCCTCCATTAAATGTCCTTCATACTTTTTACTTACAATGCAAATATTTTACTTTTTATAGTAAAGATTTTATAACATTTGATGAATGTTGCTTCAATCTTTCTTTCCTTTCTTCTTTTCATATTTCTGTCATTCTTCATCTGAACTGCATTTTACTGTGAATATTGTTGAAGACATTTACATGTATTAGAGTATATTTTCAATTTAGTTTTTATTTTACTCTCTTAAGGGTGAAAGGGTTTGAGTTCTTCCTCCACCACTGATAGTAGCACATTGAACATTATACTAAAGGATCTTTCTTTATTATATTGGACCTGAGTCTTGCTTCTGCTCGCAGGCATTAACTTTGTAGTAGAGAAAAACCTTCATTTCAGGCTACTGAATAAAACGCTGCCTTCATCTGCAGAGAGCTGTGGCAGAACTTCACAACACTGCCACTCAACACCAAGTTGCTCGCCACACAGTTGTGGTTCACCACATAGCACCACCTGGGCCCTGGGGCCCGTCCACATTTACACACCATAAGAGTCAGACGAAGCTTCACACAGACTGGCTGAATCTCCATTTCCAGCAGGTTGTTTCAGACGTAGCTGTCAGCGAGAGATCCCACGTCCTGCTGAGTCTCATTTATAAGGCGAGTCTCAGCTGTGTGTGGACCAGTGACAGCTCGGAGGGGGAGAAAATGTGGAATTCATTTGGCCCTTAGGAGCGGTCAGCTTGTGGGGATGGAGGAAATATGTAGGAGTGGGTGCGTGGGGAGAAGACAGCACAATAAAAAAAAAAATACAATAGAGCAAAAACTGCCAATTTTCTACTGTTTTATGGTAATTGAACACCAACACGCAAGACTGAATGAAAGCTATTCCACCGCAGTGTTGATCTCTGTCATCTTTTCTTAATTATGGGTTTATCCAGTTACATTTGTCTGTTTGTTTTCCAGGACCAACCTGATTTACACTCACAGCCTTTTTTGATGCTGTTGAAAACACTTTAACTTTGCAGTAAACGCACATTAGACAGGTAGGATATGTATTCATTTTCTATAGTGACCAAAAGTGCCATTAAAAATCCCCAGATATACTCCCATCTTAATGTTGTTACTAAAACACAGCTATGGAGAAAATTCGGATTTGGGGACAGTTTTAAAAAATCCAGGGGTGCATATGGAAGCCACAGCAACAATTTTATTTGAACTAAAAATAAAATGCTGTTGTTTGGCATCATTTGGAAAGAATTTATATTAAATTATGATTCTATTTTACTTTTCATTTGACTTTGTTTGATCGCATAATAATCATATTGCAGAACAATTTTATTGATTCATCAAAGGCCAATCTGCCACTATACTTCTGATGAAGATAGACGAGCTATTTTCTGTTTCATAGTAAATGTCCTTATTACTCATCAACCAAACAACCTGTTTTAAATATACTTATAATCTCCAAATTCAAAAATACTTGTAAACAAAACAAAGCTGAAAAGCTGTTGAAATGTGAGGTAACATCATCACAGTTTCAATGGAGTATAAAAAGATATATTAGGTATACTCCAAAGAGACTAAATCATCTGTTATCAATCTGCAGGTGAATCATCTAAAAGGCTAAATCAATCCGGTCTGGCTTCAACCACAAAATCTGGTTTTGTTCTAATACCAACTAAGAACAGATCCAAGATCACCAGTATTGACACAGGACATAACTAATTATTGTGTGATTTCTTTGAACAAATAGAGTGATCACTGCGTGCATGTAACTGCAGTATTTTTTGCATTAACCTTAATGATACTCAAAGCAGCCTTGGTATTAGTACTATCAACATTTTGGAAACCACTCCACCCAGCCCTAAAGTCAACAACGTCAAGAGGAAAGAGTCTTTGGAAATTAATGAAAACATACAAACAAAGAACAAAAGGAAATGTGGATATAAGGTGATATTTTTAAAAAAGCCAGACACTCATCACAACAATGTAATTATTCCAACTAATAAAGATTCATGTCTCAGCAAACTGCTGTCTTTAGTCAACTGAACAGCATTCATACCAACTGAAACAGATGTCACAAATCAGTGTAATCAACTCAACGTCAATCTAAGGGAGACTTGAGACCAAACAAGTTACAACAAACAATAACCTGAAAAATACAACAAGAAACATATAGCATTTTGGTGTTGAGTACTACCTCTAACACAGTTTCCCCTCAGTTTTTTACAAGTTGATATTAACCAAATGGAATATGATAGACACAATCATTACACAGGGCTTGGAGACAAACTGTTAATTTGCACACAATCTAATATAATCAGCATGTCCACATTTTTCTAAACTCACAATGGGAGCACTTGAATGCAGCATAAAACCTAATGTGATCAGTAAAACAAGCCACCTATCACAGACCACCGAGTTTCTCCAGCGATTTTAGGTGCTTTTTTTCTTAATTTTTTTTTTTAATGCATCCTAGTGCTGGATGAGAAGAGAAAGTTATGTAAGAGGGGCACGTGTTAGTAAATTTCCCCCTCTTCGATTTTCCCAGGCCGACTCTGTATCTAAACCTCCTCCAAACCCTCAAAATCACAGCTTTCTGTGATTTTCTTTTCAGCTTGTGGGGATGGAGGAAATATGTAGGAGTGGGTCTGTGTAAACTCACTTTTCTACACACTGACATCACTCCCTGCGTGTTTACACAGCAGCTTCTCTGCACTGTGATCTCACAACAACCGTTTCAACATCCATCAGTTACTGCAGCTTGATGAATCTTTAAGGAAAGTGTAATCTGAATTTCATAGCACCTTCTATTGCTGTAATTGCGGCTTTATGTGAGACAGCAAATTTGCATAGAATTGCTTACATTTGGTGGTTGGGCTGTTCAGTATTTGTTTCAAATCCACCATGTAATTCAAAAGTAATTTCCACCAGATGGCACTATTCTCCACAGACGTGTCTCTCTGAATTCAGGTGACATTCATTGGATGTTCAGCAAATGTTTGTATATCATTTACATTGTTAGAATTGGTGGGAATCCATAGAAATCGGACCCTGACCGCATGTGTGCTATGGTTTTAACAACAGCAACGCAAACAGACGCTGAATCCTTTTGATATCCAACAAATCAGAGTGAGTTTCATTCACTCCAGGATACCAGACGTTGTGGGTTTGCAGCGACTTCACGAGGTCAAATTCCTGAACACCTTCCCTCCTGTATTCATGACTGCATTATTGTACTTGGCATCCAACCTCACGGAGCTTCCTGACCCGTCCAAAGTCTTCATATTCTTAGTCTGCTCTTTTGACCCCCTCGCTGTGTTTGTTTTCTAGTTTCCAGGAAGAAGAGGTTTCTTGTGGTTTTTCTCCGTGTGCCCTGTGTTAGGCGTTGCTGGCATGGACGTGACGCTTTTATTGTGATCCGGATTTGGCAATCCCTCGGCCAGGATGAACTCGGACGCAGGAGTAAATTTAGGGCTGTCACATTCATTCCGCATGCTTAGAGACACACACAGAAAACCTACAGTGTATGAAAACGTACACACACCTAGTTGTGAGCACAGGCTCTATTATAAAACCAAGGCTGTAATCAGAGCTGTGGTCGGCTGGTCGGGGTGACGACGTGCTGTCTGAGCCTGGCAGACCTACAGACAGTCAGACTGTGGGGATCTGGCTTTGGTCTTCCTCTCCACAGCACCAGCTGTGGCACTATCTAAACAGGACCTGGTCTGAGGTATCAGCCAAGGCCCGTGGCTCTGGTTAGCATTAAGCTAACTCAGCTCAGACAGAACCTAACCATCTGCCAGCACCTACAACCACAAAATTAGAGCTTAATCACCAGCCAAGAAAATTAAAACTACTGCAAAATATTATGAAATTTTAAATAGCTGGCTACCAACTTTGTCTATGAAGGATGACAATCACAGGTCTGAGAGTTTTTTATGCACCATATTAGAGATATGACAGGAAATGAGCATAGAAAGAGAGAGATGAGGAACGACATGCAACAGAGGTCTCCATCCAGACTGGGATTGCGGATGTTCTGGTTTTTGCCAAGCATTGTTTTCTGTGTTTACACTTAAATCCATGACTGATTTTTTCCTACCCACTTGGGAAAACATTTTCAAAAGGTTCAGTGTGGATGACCTTCATCATGAAAGGTCACCAAATGACCAGACCAGAGAGGCAAACACAATTGAGACCAGTGTAAACCTATTTTTGTTCCATCTTGTATTCTTTTTTTAAACTGTACCGAGACACTTTTAGACTCAAAATGAACAGAATTTATTAATCAATAATAATAATGTTATGATATGACCATCTATTGTTCCCAGCTTCTATTTAAATAACTGTAAATGATTACATTTTTACAGGAGGATGTTAAATAATGTACTTTCTTTCTAAAAATATCATAATAATTGTAGTTACACCACATTTCAGATTAACAATCTTTAAAACCACAGTTGCAGCACCTCAACAAGCTTATTTTTATGTAGATTTGTTGTTAAACTCACCAAAACAATAGCCAAACTTTGCCAAAGCAGCAGGTACACTGGTGAAGTCCTTGTGTGGACAGAAAACTAAGTCCAATATGGCCCCCTAGTGGAGAAAGAATGTCTAACAATCAAACGATACCAGGCATGTTCTCCATTCTGTCCAGCAGGTATCACTATACTCAAAGACATACAGAATAAAACATCTTCAAGTCTTCATCACCACAGCCTGACATATAATAATAACCACTATAGGTAGTACTGGTAATGTCCTTCCAGCCACACCTGACTTTTCTTTCCCCCAGTTTATCAGTGAATTTTCCAACATAGTCCCATTCTTCCTGAATAACCTGAAAACTTCTGGACTTTTCTGCCTGACCTGGATCACTTCACCTTCCACCCCCTGTTTCTTCCTGCTGCTCAAAGAAAAAGAAAAGAAACTTGTGCTTAAATTGAGCTGCTGTTCCCATAGGACAGGGTAGCGACGGTACAACTTTATTAACAGTTGTAGTGGAAATTGAGCAGACAGAAGACATGGAACCTTAGAAACTCTGACAACATGTCAGCAATTACTAACATCACCTAAGACATGAATAACATTTGATCTACTTACATGAACAATAGTTTGATTTAAGACCAAAAGAGCATTAAGTAGAGAGCATGTTCAAAAAATATATTCTTCAGGTTCAAGAAGGATTCAGTTAGTGTCTGCAACTCCTCTGATCTGCTCCCCTATACATCATAGATTTGAAGTCAATGCATACATGTTCAAGGACCCTAAAGAATTAGTCTGCTGATATTCTATATTTTTCTCCGTGTCAACAAATTCCATTTAAAGACCAAAACCAACAGTGAACTGATCTTACTAACCACTATTGTCTGTTTATCCAAACCCTGATATATCTCATTCCTCCATTATCGTCCAAAAACTATTTAAAACACATCAATGAGCCACACTCTTACACTGGGTGACATGTTTCTTCTTTCAGCTGCAGTTTATTTTGACTCAATCCCACATATGCCATGTAGCTGCCAGAAATAATCAGTATAGAGGAAAAAAATGTATATTCATCCGCAGCTGAAAATAGTCCCCTTGTGTTTGAGTTATGTTTTCTAAAATCTACAGCGCCCAGCTGTAGGGTAACATAATTGTGATTGGCCATGGTGCATTACCCTTAACACAAGTGCAAGGTTACACACACACTCACACACAAAACCACTGGATATGATTGCTTTGTCACCATGGAGATGCTTGCATGCAACTGCCATCCTGCAAACTAGCCTTTGGTCAGCATCAAATCAAAAATCCGAAAATAGCTTTCAGCACTTTTCAGCACAATTTAACACAAAGTGTAAAGTGTAAAATTGCCATCAAGAAAAACACAACCACTCATTATAGGTTTACACAGTATGAATAAATAGATGATGGCACTCGATCACACAATCACTTGCACTGATAGAATTCATCATTCATAATCAATGGCACAGCGGCCACATATTACCACACACACAGATTACAGTAGCTGCGCATTTTCCAACATATGAAAGGTAACAATTACATTGCTGCAGATTTAAACCACTCCATAAAAAAGAGAAACCTGTACTCACCCATTAGAAGTTCATCCGCCGGGCCTCGCGCCCATTAACAACGTCATCAACAACGCTAGCCAACATTCCTGGCTCTGCTGTTCTCCATAGCAACGATAGTCAATCAAGCTAATGTTAGCTTCCGGTTGCACGTCAACAATGCTAACATTCGATAAAAATTGAAGCATAGTGAGTAAAAACTAAAAAAAATCTCTGTCACTTTGATCACTTTAGCAACTATTCCATCCTGTTCTCTTTTGAGCCCCGCTGTTTTTATTTGAACTTGCTAAACATTACGCTGCTAGCCTCACAGCCATTTGCTGACGAACACTCGCTTCTTGCTAAAACCGTTGAAAAAAGAAAACTGACGTTCACTCACGCACGTTAGGACGGGAAGGAATGAAAGGAAGCAAGCTCATTGGTCAAATTAGAATTTCCCAGCAAGCCTCACTTCGTAACTTTTTAGAAGAAAGTAACAAAATTAAATAAGTGGTGGGTAGAAATGATATTTATTTTATAATAAAAACATGCCGTTTGTGGACATATGAGTAAATGATACAATTGTGAAACATATCAATGATATCTTGATAAACTGTGTAGAACAGAAAATATTATTTAGTCTTAAATAGAAAGAAGAATATAAACTTTTAACTTATTCTTACATAACAATTTGAGGAAGACATCCTAAGCTTGATATTGATATCCCTAAGTAAAGTGGGTAAATTAAAAGAAATGAATAGATGGACTAAGAACCTACTGGATTGGGCCTTTTCAAGACATATATTGGTAATAAGAAAAACTGGGAGTTAAAATCCACTCAAGAGAAAATAAAGGTGGAGAAGGTGGAATAAACATTCAGGTGGGTAACAATTAACGAATGAAAAAAAACACAACAAATGCATTTGCTTGCATATACTTTAGATTTAGATTAGATTTTGTGGCTTGCAGCACTCATCACATGTCACTGTTGCTTACAATCTCCAGCGAAATCCCTGAAATATAAGTATATGTTGTGAGGAGTTCATTACAGGAACCTGAATGTGAAGACGGAGCTTCTCTCGCCTGAGGCGTCTCTCTATCAACAGCTGGAATTCCACTGAGCTGCAGGAGGACGGAGAAATGCGGGAAACTGGAGATGCCCTGGAAGTGTGAGAGGCGTACACAAAGCGACAAGGCCTTTGTGGTGATCTTAGGAATGTTCCGGCATCAACACTTTTAAAGACTATTTGATGTCCGAGGCTGTTTTTTCCTACCTCCTGTGACAAATACATGATCCCGAGGACAGCTGCATTCATGTATATGTGACCGCACTCATCGCTCACATGCAAAATGTAATATTTCTTTATATTCCCTGACTTTTAACATTTTATTGTGCTTTGGAGATGGAACATTTCAATGTACATTCATTCAGTTACTATAAACAATAGAGAGAATTTCACTTGTGTTATTTCATTTATGTATACCTTCTTTCTCCTATCTATATTTATTTGATGGCTGTAATTACAACTTCATTTGCAAATTCAAATATCACTGTTGTCCAAGCATTTTTAGCATCATTTAAATTGGATTTCATGTGGAAAAACACACTTGGCAACACCTGCTGACTACCTGGACACCAGCATGTCCCAGCCTTTACCTTGAATCACCTTAAACCACCCTGATAAAGGCCTTGCACCTTGCTTCATATTCGGTCCTTTCTCACTTGAGCAATGTTAACCAAGAATAAAAGAAAGATAGAAAGAAAGAAAATTTGCCAAACCCAAGAGATCACCTGATACAGAATGACCTAAGTGTATAGTCAAACTGTTTTATGGGACAGGTAACAAGTATGAGTGCATGCTGCAGTGGCTTGACAACATAAACTAAAAAATGGGGCCAGGATTGACTGAAAGCGACCCTCTGTATATATACAATGAGAGTAATTGGGTAATTAGGGGCAGCTGTGCAGACAGGTGAGTGGTCAGGTGATCTCCAGTGGAGGGAAACTCACTAAAGGAGGAATAAGAGGCATGACTGGAAAATTATAATGCAAACACAGTGGAAGTGGGAAGGCTGGGAGTTGGACGTTGAAGGGAGGGAAGTAATGTAATGTAGTTGAGGTGATCCTAACAAGCCTTTAGAAACCTTTATTATAGACTCTTAAGCAATAGAAAACACAGAGATACAATATGTAGATAAGAATACAAGATTTGATCTTCCCTGTAATTAAGCTTGATGACCTCCAGTAACCAAGACTCTCTTCTGGAATAAAAGCATGACACATGGGTGTACGACATCACCTTCTCTCCCCACCATCATCACCCTCTGCACGGTTAAGTTGCTGCAGGGTCTGGTTGTATTAGAGCTGGTTCACTGCAGGAAACAGGAGCCTCTTCAGTACTGAGCTGCTTCATTAAGGGCTCCAGTGAAGCACGAGCTCGCGGACAGACACCCCGACCTGCACCTAAACTTCAGGAACTGGTTTCCTCCAACACATCTGAATATAAACTATGTTGTTATGTTGTTTCCCGAAAAAGAGCACAGTTACAGCAGAATCTGAAAAACACATCTTTATTGCTTTAAAAAAAACAGTTTTAATGGAGTACAAAAAATATAAGCTCCCTCTTATTACATTACATTTGTGTTTCAGTCATTAATAGCTTTTTCCAGTGATTGTGACACAAGACAGTAATTTAACTGTTATTATTAATGCCCCAGACTCTCCTCCATCAGTCAATTGACTTGTTGATATATAGCACAAGGGGTGATTGATAAGTTCATGGTCGGAGGTAGAAGGAGATGAGTTATACAGCTCACTGTGTCTCTCCGAGTGATTATGCAGAACGTTTGAAGTTAATAACTTTCGTGGTATTTCTGTCTTGGGTAATTGAAAATTGCGAGACCGGACTCCAGGACGGGATTCATGTTTCAGGCTTTCTCTGCTACGTCTGTATTCAGCAGCCCACGCTGTAAGGAGGAGTAACCTCCCCAAGTGTTGCCACCACGGCTTTGTGCATGAAGGCCGATGTTGTCTGTTCTCAGACAGTGCTGACTTGCAATTTTCAATTACCCGAAACAGAAATACCACAAAAGTCATAAGCTTCAAACTTTCTGCGTAATAACTCAAAGAGTTGAACTGCACGTGCACGAAACCAGAGCTGTATAACTCATCTCCTTCAACCCCATCTTATCAATCAGCCCTCGTATGTCGTACCTTGGGGGTCGTCCAGTTCGTGTTCACACTGGCTCATTTCAAATGAACCAAGTACACATGAACTTAACACTGATGGTTTCTGCAAAAGGTGGACATCCTGCGATCATCAGCGCTTCACGGACCCTCGTGGGGAAAACTATGACACTAAGTTCTGGTGCACTTATCTGCTTCTTATGTGTTTCTTTATTTTCCCCATTGTCACAAAAAACAGCTGAATAAATGACTGATTTTTAATATTATTAGTCCAGACTGCAACTCAACCTCTTTTCATGAATAACGTGCAGGTAGAAACAGAATGAACCAGGTGTCCTTTACCGCAGTATTACTAGGGGAAACAGTCACTGTGTGGTCCCTACGTTCCACCTACTTTCCCACTGTGAGCTGCTGAAATATGTGGATTCGGACGCTATGGTGACCAAATGATTATCATAAATATATTTGTCACTTATGCAGATCGTCTCATTTACAGTTTACAGGCAGCAGATGGATTTAATAGCAGTTTAGCTTTTGAAGATGTGCTAAAACCTCACACATACAAACACACTAACCGCACCAGTTTGCTTGACAGCTTTCACACCAGCCTAAACAAGCCAAACAAACAAATACAGCAGAGTTTTAACCAAACAGCCTAAATACTGTTTGACCAGTTGTCTTGTTGTGATACATACTGTAATTTGACTGTTTCAACAGTCTATATGTTGCTATCATCACACATGCTGTTGGGGCCATGCCTCTTTTCAAACATCAATATATCATCAAAGTTCTTATGATATGTTCTCGAAGAAATGAGAGCAAACCTCAGACTCACAGAAGTGATAATGTTGGCACTGTTGTTACTCATATAAAGTATGATAATCCTTGTTCCTTGGTGCTTTATTGAAGAGGGGAAAAAGTTTTTTTTAACCATAAGTTGCCAAACATTTAAAAACTGAAAAAAAGCTTTGATGTGTCCCATTTCTTTAAATCTTTAAATTGGAAAGCAATTTCTTTTGAGCCCAACAGGTGACTAACAATTATCTCAACAGTGGTCTCATTAGTTTCTAGCCATTTTTAAAGCCCCTCTGTGCTGAATATTTCCATGACTGTAAGTGACGCTCATGGTGTGCATTGCTGTGTCTATCAATGCTACCACTAGGTGTCTCCAAAGCATGAAAGTTAGAAATTTCTGGAAGATACAGTGATACAGAAACAAACCAAAACATATGTAGCACCTTTAACCTCCTAAGACCCGAACTGTTGCATGGCATGCATTTTTAATTTCTCTTTGCTATTTAGGCTGATTGGGACCTGAGAAAAATGATGTCCACATATGAGGACATTAGTTTTAAATTTCGATTACTGAGTGGCAGTATAATATCCTCATATGTGGTCACCAGGCCCTTGTTGAGAAAAAGTTAGTATTGTGGTCTAGAGAACCCAAAATGTGAGGTCCACATATGTGGACGCCAGGTCCTAGGAGGTTAAGATGGGATCAGTTGACATTAACTCTGCAACAAGTCATTTTTTTAGTTAAAAGGAGATGTTTCTCTTTTATTTGCCACTGGTGCACCTCAACAAAACACTGACCAATTTACTAATCAGCCACATTCAGAATAGACCACTGACTCAAAATTGTAGGTGATTACAGTAAAGTCTGGCGTAATCTTTCACAACCAATACTAAAACTGGCTGGTAGATAGTTATTAAAGGGCCACTTCACCAATTTAACATGTTTACTGTTTTCAGCCTATGAAAACAATCATATAAACTTTTAAACTTTATAAACAGGAATGGACTTTGAACCAAGTCCCTAAAGTTTATGAAGTGCAATATTTAATTATGGGAGTATCCCTTTAGCCCTGCTGTAATTGACAAAGAGATGGATGTAGAGCAGAAGAAAACGCCATCGTCTCGTCCGTGCAGTGCTCTTGAGTTACGCTGAGGGGATTTTCTGTCGGTGCTGCTTCTCCTCATGCCTGCAGAAGCTGTCCCACCAGGGCGGGGCTCCTCTCCCGGATCAGGGCTGAAGTGATCTCAGCGACCCTCAACACTGACCTCTCCCAACGCTCGGTGTCCTGAGAGGTGGAGAGAGAGAGAGAGAGAGAGAGAGAGAGAGAGAGAGAGAGAGAGAGGAGGGGGAGGTAATTTGTCGACGAACATAAAATTACAGACAGGCATGATAACAACACACTGCCTTGCTCATTACGTCACCTCAGTAGTGAGATCCTGCAGCAACAAACTAAGACTTCCCCGTGGAGGTTCACATTTGTTCACATTTATCTTTTTGTTCCCTTGTCACGACTGTTGGAGTCATCCAAATGTTTGTACAAGCGCTTCACTTTATGGGCCTGCCAGCAGCATCCAGTTAGCATTAGCAGCCGGTTCAAACCAGCGGTGAACAAAGTTAAACCATACCCATGTTGTTTCACTTCAAGTGATGGCAAAAGTAACTGAGGGACCTGTTAGGAGGGAGTTACAACACCAGTGGTTTGGAGCATCAACTCACAAACTATGAAAAGGGAAGTCCGTGATTTTATAAATTTAGCATTAGCTTTTAAAAAAAAAAATGACCGAAACTCATAAAAGCATCCCGGATGCTCCTTTCATGTCCTCACCTCCTGACCCCTGCAGTGTGAGGTCAAACAACCACTGTACGAGTTGGACGGCAATCTGAATCTACCGCATTTAATCTGACTGCAAGAATAACTAATTCTGGAGGAGGATTTTCGTGACTCCCATGTTATGTTACAGCTTGTTCAATCAACATACGGAAGCAATTTTCCAAAGGAGGGGAAAGAAAAATGCCACAGAATTGAGGCACTTTAACTTTCTTTTTCTTTTTTTTCCCCACAAATTTGTGTTAATGTCAAGAACTCTGAAGCCTGTGAACCAATGAGGCCTACTTTGAGATTTATGGTGCATGATATTAGACAGATCTACGCTAAACCACACGTTAAGACAAAAGGAGACCATACACTCTCTCAGTCGCTCAGTCTGTTTTTTCTTTAAGTCAAGCTCCACTGTTGTGGTTGTTTTGCTGTCGTGATTCCTCTCTTCTGTATCTCTTTCTTCTTTTTTCCTCCACAAACCGCCTGCACAATGCACTTTTAATGGTTTTCACTCCCCTGACTTCATTCTCTCGGCTACACAGTGACTCCCTACTTTGATTTAGTTTCTTGATGAGGCCTGAGAATGACCTGCTTTCCATCTTTCAAAGGCCCCACAGTTCAAGGAGCTTTTGCTTTGTTTTAACCACCAGCTTGTTCCTCACATAGATTTATGCTTCATGCTCTACCTGGACTTTTTCATAAATGGGTCGTGGACTTTAATAAGGCTTTTGACAAAGCGTTTGATGTAGCAGCATAAAGGGGAACACATAAAAAAGATTTTCATTTCTTGTACAGTGTATACAAGTGAAAACACACAGAAGAGAAAAAAGAAAGGCCTGGGATAGACTTCGGTTCATGCACTGGAAACTGTAAATATCACACTTTTATTCACTCTAGCTCTGTGTGTCAAGCTTTCTCTTCTTATACGCCACATAGCAGTTTTACATTGACAACAGCGGCAGATTTACCATCAAAATTCATTGTAATTTTAAAACAAACATCTCAGGCAGAAGTAAACAAAAACAGGTTTCTGTTCTCTCACCGATGACCGTCAATGTTGCCGACTAAAATGCCAACTGTCGCTGCCTCCAACCGACTCCTCATGTTTCCACGTCACTAGATTTAAAACCAGGACCCCATGAAAACAGTCATAAATACACACTTGATCTCCAAATGAATGATATCGTGCTGAGAGACTGAGGCTAAAAATAACAGATACTAGGCAAAAAGTCAGTATCCGCACCTGTTGATGATCAATGTAGAACAGCACTGTCCATATATTACAGTGTGAAGCTTCAACCTTGCTTGGCTTACTTATTTTCACTGTTTGTACTGAACGTTGTGTTTTCTCTTTTAACGTTACGAGTGCGAGTGTTTGGCACTGTGTAACGCATACTGTGTAACGCTGGCTGAGGCTGCAGGAGTGTAAACTTCTCTGAATCCAATTAAGAGCAGGACAGAGCTGCTAACGTTAGCCTATCATCAACAGCATCCAGGTATACAGTGGTTAAAGACTACAACACGAAATGAATGCATTAGTTACGACTATGTGCTGCTTGGCCCTGGACGTAATGCCAGGTTACTCTTGTGGACAGTTATCTACAGTTGGGAAGCTATAATTGGACGATTGCTGTTTGTGGGAAGTGTTTAGCAAATGGAGGGTCCGGGATTTCGGCGGGATTGTGAATACCAAGTCGGATGGTACAAGAATCTAAATCATTCCGAAGTTCAGAGGGGTTGGAAATAATTCAGCAGTTCAGTCAAATCATCCACCACGTCGGAGATAAACAAAAAGTTTAGTTTAGAGAGCAGGCTCTTGAAATGTCAGTAAATAGTCTGTGGTTAGCAGAGTAGATCAAAGCTGCTGCAGGAAGTCGTTCTGTAAACTGTGATGGTTTTTCAGATAATCCTGAGTTTTGTTGGAAACCTGGCTGCTTGTCTTGTCCCATTTGACTTCTTTTTAGTGATGTTGCCCTACTCCCAGATGTCAACCAAGCAGCAACCACCAGGGCTGAACAATAAAGCCCACACGCAAGTGCCAAAAGCAGTTCTATGATTGGCCACTAGAGTCTGGCTCCAAGAGTGAGTCAGTCCCCATAGACTCCCATGTTAAAATGGTCAACTTTACAGCAGAAATAAACACGTTTACGGCCTGCTAAAAAGTTTTGGTCTCTACAGCTACTTTCCTCATTCATGACAACTGTACAGGGGGTGAATTTTAAATAACTCACCTGTTTAAATTTTATTAAAACTTAAATTTATGCAGAATTCAAGGCGTGGCCGCTTTGAGTGACAGGTAGGTGAGCGTGTCCACCACAAACAGGCTTTCACTGAAGTCTCGGCTCAACACACGCCCCACCTCTTTGCCCATTTGGATGAGCTGGGAGTTAGGGGAGGAGTCAGGCACTGCCAAGATGGCGACGGAGGACCAGCTCGCTCCGAGCTTCAAACCCGCTCTTCAGAAACCTATGGGTGACGTCACAGAGGCTACAGCCATCTTTATTTACGGTCTATGACCTCAAAGGCAGACCTTTTTCACAGTAGTCCGTTTTAGCAGGAAAAGCATAGGTGTGACTAATGACATTAACGATGGCCCCGTTCCACTCGGGCGTTCCAGTGTAAGTCTTGACAGTGAACTGCGCCACATAACTGGAATGCAGCCTTTCATTAACGTCATTAGTTCCACTTGTGCTTTTCCTGCTTTGAGATGTCAAAGCGTCTGCTGTTAAAAATGCCTATTACTTTGGCAACTACAATGTCATCAAAACATCAAAAAACCAACGCCAAAACCTATAATAATTACATCCAAGTTGTAATAAACCGTAATTATCCTTTAAAACAGGATTGGATCTGACGCGTATTATTTCACCAGAAAAACACCAACCAATGTGACACTCTCTCTCTTTTGGGTCCACAACCGATTTTATCAGCCAGCTCTCAAAAGGCAGGTTTTCTTAGAGTGGAATAAAATCATTTAAGACGGCTTAAGAAGGCTTTTCACAAAGCTTTTAATGTTCTAATATCCACAGACAGGAAAATAAAAAATGATTAAAACTATATCCCTCTAAAATGACAAAAATATCCATGATTTGTGAACTTCAGCTCTGGCTTCCAAACGCATTTCGCTTCTCAACTATGTGTCAGCAGTTTAACACATTTGGAGCCGAGTGTAGGATCAACAGGAGGAAAATAATCTCCCTTTCACTCGGGCCTTTCTCGATCACGCAGCCGAACTCCGCTGACCAGCTTCCGAGAGCCCAGTTTGTGCGGGGGATTGGACGGTAAGATGACGAGGTGTGAGAGCGATGCGCGTGGAATCGGGCCTGACCGTGGTTAATGGGAGCGAGAGACCTGGGATCCAGAACTCCCGGAGAACTCGTCCCTAATCAGAACCAGCGGAGGGGGGGGGAGTCAGATGACATGGATTTTCCACACCAACCAACTGAAGGGGGGAACCGAGGCACCCGAGTACACATCAGCCACTCCAGCTTCTCATTGATTAAAGCAACACAAGGGGGTATGAACATTTAAAAAAAAAAAAAATCTAAATATGATAGCTTTGAATGTGATCCAGAGGCATTCAGTGTCTACAATCCTTTCTTAATATGCTTTTATATTTACAATGGGAAAAACCTTTGAAGAATAAAATTAAGTGGATTAAAAGGAAAAAAAGTGAGGCTTTCTTGTTCTTCTTTACGATGTACCCAACTCATTGTTCTGTGGTTTAATCACTACTACGAGTCATGAAGAGGTGGGCCGGCACATCTGTAATCAGTCAACAGAATGCGGCTGATAGCACAACATATCCTCGGGAATAATGCACAGGATTCATCAGTGATCAGTCAGGAGCTCCGAGCGAGTTATCAAAGACTTCTGTTAAATCTGAGTTCATCTTTTCATTGTTTATCAGATCAAAGCATTCTTCTGATTGTTATCTAAAAGCAATTACATCTTCAGACGGAAAGTATTTGAGATGTTACATGTGTTTGGAGGAGCTAAAAGGCCGCGGGGATGATAAATGTGATGAGCACGATCATCGACCGATTACCACCCAAGTGCATGGACGGGGACCATGGGAAAGTCACGAGAACTCGCGGGTGTCTCGGGCATATTGAAGACAGCTACAGCTATCAAACCACAGCTAATGACTCTATTATAGAGGTCTGTTTTCTTATAGGCAGAACAAAAAAAAAAAACAGTTAAGTTTGCGCACGAGAAAAATAAGAAAAAGCGAAAAGTCAAATCAAGATCACCAAGGAGGATCAAAGTTTTGTGCCTGTGTAAAAGCCCGAGCGCTGAATTATTTCCACTCCAGATACGCAGCCTTTGAAATATGAATCATGCTTCATAAAACAGCATCATTAAATCAAGTAGTTGCTTGCACAGTGGAACGCAAATACGATTTGAGCTCTTCATTGACTCGTGGCACAGTTTTAAGTAGTCACAACTGCCACTCAGGCTTCAAATGTGGTGGAGAAAAAAAAGCACGACAAAAGGGTAGAGTTACTGAACAGCAACAAACTCTGAGGCTGCACAGACATTTGCATATCTAACTGCTTTCAGGCTGAAACCTATATGACTTCAGTGTGAGGAGCTCAGGGATGAGCTCACAGTTCACCCCAGCAAGTGACGGGACAGAGCTGGTACCTCTCCTGACCCGGGCTCCGTGCGCCGTCGGCGGGGGTGGCGCTCCGCTCAGCTCGTGTCTCCTCTTTCCACTGAGAGTCATCCAGGATGAATAAAGCGCCTCGCTAATGAGCGGCTCACTGGCTCATTGTTACGGGCACGCAAACATTCATGAAACGGAATACATGTGTTGGGACACACGCATACAAAAGATATAACACATGCACAAACTGTGGAGACACTTCATTGTGCTTAAGTGCACACGCACACACAGAGCGAGAGAGAGAGGTGGAATATGATCCTGGAGGGATTTACATGTCTCCAGATCTTCATCATCATCATCATCATCATCACCATCAGAGCCTGTGTTCTCCAGCGTTGACTGAGAAGGTTTTCCACTGCCTGTGTCCCGGTGTCTACTCCAGCAGAGTGCGGAGATGGAGAGAGCAGTTAGCGAACGCTTGCGGCTGAATATTTCTCTCTGTGGCGGCGCTGAGACAAACAGACATTTGGACAGACATGAGATAAAAACCTGCAGCGACGGCGTAACTGAGCCAGTGAGATGAAAACCACAAGCGAATTAGTCTGATTGATGGATGCTATCTGAGCTAACACGCTCTCCTCACCTGTTTACAATGTGAAGTTAATCTTCACATATTCCAGAGATAGACATTTCGTCAAGTGCCAGAGTCTAAGTGCAGTCAGAAGAAGGATATTTTATTTTATTTTGTTTTACTTTAAAAGGGCCTGTTTTTACGAGATTCACTTTACTATTATTAGACGTGAGGGAACCTCACTTTCCACTTCATAATCATTACCTGCCACAAATGCACACTTAAAGGATTTACCAGCCAAAGGTTTCATCATTTATTCACATTAGTAGAAGGGCGATCACTTGTAATTTATGCCACATTTAAATGTGAAAGCGACACATTTACATTTTTGAAATGCAACACTTTTTTTTGTTTCCACCGACAGCAGAGCTCCTGCTACATCGATTACTGATGCATCCAATCCCTTGGTGGCCTCTATGGCATTTATATAGTTTCTCTTGACAGATTTCATATTTAAAAATAGAGTCTGTCAGCAAACAATATATGGACGGGTATCGAGGGAGAAATACCAGCGAATAGGAGTCATAGATGGAGAGAGTTCAGGGGGCTTTATGCTTCAATTTTTTACTTTTACTTTGTGCAGCAAGGACCCAGATTCCAGTCCAAGAGACAATTCGTATTACAGAACTAAGTGACAGCACTGTTTTCATACATAAACAATGCAATATATAATCATATGACCGGGCAGGAGCTAAAAGCAAAATGTTCTCAATCGCTCCCATGTGTATGAATTCGCAAACACATGCAACGGCCTTGTTATTCCAAACTGTGACCACAGGTTTATGGAATGGAACTTCAATCATTAGCTTCTATTTTTGCTTACTGTTTCAAGGGGAGGATTTTGACAAGCCATGAGGTGACAGGTCTTTGAAACACAGAGCGGGGGGGGGGAGCATCAGCAGACCACACAATAAGCAAATCCTCAAACTCTCTCTACTCTTAAATGCCACAGATGCAATCAACCTTTTCCATCTGAGAGCAGAGCACAGCAGCACTCCTACCACACAAGAAGGACCTGCTTTGAAGCTCAAAGGTTTCAGGTAATTAGGACCTTCAACGGTGACAATTTGCACGTCTCTGTCATACATGAGATCCCCAGCCCCGAGGATTACTGCCGCTGCCGCTGCCGAGGGCTTCCACTTCTGTTCCCTTCATGAAATGCCAAGAGTGCTTGGGTCCTAATTGAAAAACAGCCTATGGAAAAGCTTGGCGCTGAGCCTGAGCCAGGAGAACTGGGAAGGAGTTGTTAGAGTCACACCAGCTACGATAACCGAAGTGGCCAAGAACATTTAGAAAGTTTTTATCGCCTCTTTTTTTAAATATCATTTTACTATCACGCATGTTTCCCTGTGATATCAGGGTGCTACGATACTAATAGCGCCAGAATCCACTTGAGGGCAGTATCATTACTAGCTTTAAGATCCAGACAGCAATCCCCACTATGGGAGTCTTTAAAGCTTCAACCACCACCTAACATGAACTTCACTGAGCATTACTCTAACTTCTGCTCTTAAATAGATGAAGTAATTTCTCGGAAAAAAATTTCTCCCCAAATGACCCAGCGTGTTGAATCCCAGCGATACAATGCAGCTAAAAAACACCCAGCGCTTTGGTCTGAGAGAGGATAGTGTTTCAGGGCTTCTGACAGCTTGTCCCTGGGTGGGTATTGTGGTCCTGCCGCCCTCCCTCCCCTCCGTGTATCATTGAAGACAGGCAGTAGCTAGGGGCTAAACTGAGAAGAGAGAAGGGGGTAACAGGTCCAATTACTCCAAAGTCCAAAAGTCTGATTAGAGCCCCAAGTTTTACAGCGCTAAGGCCCAGTAGAGACTCATATGATCTAATGAACAATGGTGGCAGATTGAGTAAAATCTTTTAGTAGAAGTAGAAACACCACAGTGGGGAAAAAACACAATTACAATAAAAGACCTGCCCGTTTTTATTTCCCCTTAAGTTTCTTTAAAGTTGGAAAATCCTGTTATTCCACATGGTCTAGTATCATATATATTCTGTGTCAGCTTGTTCCAGCTCTTTATGGAAGCTGCATAATATTTACACTGAATGAAATATTCAAACCAAAGACTCCATGTTTATATGGCTGGAAATATTCTAGAGGTCTCGTGCATCGTTTTATACTCATATACTCATTCTCCCTGAAATTCAGTCTGACATGTTTGGTATCTTTGGAAACTTTGGGTTCTCCACTAAAAAATGAAATAAAGATTTGTGGGTTTGAATAATGTTTGGCTGCACAGCGTGAGTTTGTAATGACCGAACCACAGGCTGGTCAATGGGATTACAAAAAGTAGAAGTAAACAAGAGTTAGCAGCAAAATATCCACAAGTATCACGAGTAAAATACAAATTGTGAGGAAAAGTGTTGAAGTGCAGAATTCCTGTCAGATGGAAACCTTTATTCATTTACAGCTCTGATGATTTTAATGCTTTTAGATCAGTTCAAGAAGGAAGGAATTAAGCAAGAACACGAAAAGAGAAAGAAAATACCTAAACATTGTTAAACTTTAATTGCTGCTCAATGAAAACCTTTATTTGTTTCCAGTTTTAGAGACTCAGACTTGTTTTGTTTGATCAACAATCCAAAATATGAGTCCAGTATCATAGAAGACTAAGAAAACCAACAAACCTTCACATTAAAAGCTCCAAAATAGCAACACTTTTGGCATTTTGTTCTTAAAAACGACTTAAATCAACAATCTAAATTACTGCAGATTAATTTTCTGTCAATCAATTAACTGACTACTTGCTTTAGCTCTGGTTATATTCACTTTAATACAGTATATCAGCAACCAATCACAGGAACATTTACAGATTCTTTTTTAAACAATATTTATTACTGTATGTGATTCACTCAGTTTGTGCCTGACAAATTCTCCCCGTTCCGTATGGATCTTATATTTTCCCTAACTTCAGGATTAACCTCAGAATCAAGTCTGTACTTGTTATCAATGCTCGGTTTTTAGTTTACGTTTGTACACGTTTGGGAGCTATAGACAGAGGGCAAGGTGGTACAGTTTATCTCATGAATTATCCTTATCCTTCCTTATCATTTACCAAGAACTGATGTTGAAGAAGCACTTAAACCCATTAGTAAGAGAAGCAACATGGCGAGGGGAAAATACTTCACTAAAAGCAAAATGTTTTTTGCATTTTGTAAATACTTCCCCACTCATGCTGACATATCTGGTTATCTTTGGAAACTTCTAACCCCTAACTGACACAGTCATTGGTGGGATCGAGGAAGCAGAGGCGAACAAGAGTCAGGAGAAAAACATACTCAAATATCAGAAAAGTACTAACTGAAGAAAAGTGCAAAAGTTTAGCTTTCTATTTTGGGAGGACTTTCAAGTTTTCAGATCAGTTCAAGAAACAAGATGGAAGATATTGTGAAAGTATTAGAAGGTTAAATGGTTGGTTTATCATTTCTAATACCAAGATGTGGAATTCAATCATGAGATTCCTCTGATGTGCTCTTTTTATAGCTTGAAGAAACCCACAGTTCTCCTCATGCTGTTTATACTTAAAGAGGTCAAGGGCTGCATGTGGTTTAGGTCTTTTTGAAACTTTAGGTTTTCTGTGTCTTAGGACATATACACAAGTAGCAGACGTGTATGTACAGTGTATCTCATGGGTGTTTACTATTGGTTGTAATCATAAGCCGATATTTAATCGACCAATCTATTCCTTTGCCCCTTGTTCATTGTTTTATAAAAGGTTATTCTGATTCTGCCAACTTTGTCTAAGCCTTCTCCCCTTATTGATCAATGATAATCTTTTTATTGGGTTGATTAGTGTCTGTGCTTTTATTTCTGTGTCTGTGTCTATTGATTTAACAGAGAAATCCATGACAAAATTAAGAGACAACATGTGGATGGAATAAAGAAGGAAATAGGAATAGAGGAAAGACAAGTATTGTACACAAAGTTCTGTACTTAGTTACTCTCTCAGTTCTTCTTAAAAGTGCTAATTGTGAAGAAGAGTAGCTACAGTTTAGTTTTGCTGTTAGGTGAAAACCTCTATCTCTAATTTAAGATCAACTGAAAGGAGAAAGAAAGGAAAAAAGGAAAGAAAGGGGGAAAAAGGGAAATTATATGTGGTCAGAAAGAAGGAAAGAAGTAGAGTATACATCAAAATTGCACTTAAGTACAGTGCTTCAGTGCTTTCCACCTATGACAATGAGCTGGATACCGACTGAAGAACAGTAAAAGAGCAGATGATACATCAATGACCTGCTGAGATGAAATGAATCAAAGACGACCAATCATCCCGCCAAACTTTACTCAGGAGCTTTAGCTACACTGAAGTCCACAGAGAAGAGAGAAAACCTCCACACACACTCAGATCCAGCCAGTTTTAATATTTACTGCTGAGCTCTGGGTCTAAACAACCTTCAGAGTGTACATCACGCTTACACCAAAAGTTCAGCCATAAATATAAAAAATCTGCTCGGATCCAAGCTGAGAGACTGAGAGCTTGAGTTGACAGAGATGACAAGGACATAAGCATTATTTCGTACTTCTTACAGATGAAGCGTTTCCAGGGAGAATGTGTTTTATTGAATTTCGCCGAGGTATTTAGTGTCGCTGCCTGAATGTCTGTATTTTAGATACCCGTGTCGTTCCCACTCTGCCTCACTTCATCTGAAAGGGATCGTAATGTAGGAAAATGAATAAGTCTGTATCCCACCCTACTTTTGTGCGACTGAGTTCCCCTCAGACTTTCCAGCCATAGAAAAGGCAAACTTTTGTACTGATAACTGCTTTTCAGAAGCCACTGAGAGAACAATTGTTGCCACACAGTCCTTTCACGGTACACTGGTAAAGCTCTTTCAACACAGGTTTCCAAAATATCCTGTCTAGGGGCGTCCATTGGGCAAACACAGCAGTTTGTTAGTCACGTCTAATGTACGACTGCTAAACCCAGCTAAGAATGGGACACCGAGGGGGTCTGTATTTCCAATGGATCCCTTCACTAGGACCTTTTTCAACAAGCTCTGGTGAGAGACGACTTTGTTTGAATTAAACTCACCGAAAGACATACCTCAAAACAGTAAGCAGAACAATGGATCCTTAGTTGAGGAGGTATGAAAGCATGAAAGCATGGGTGGGATTTATGAACTGGGACATACCAAATCCCACATGTGGTGAGAGAGACCCACAAGCACACACACACACACCCTCCACGGATGCCTCATTTACTTATCACACTGTATCATTTACAGAAAACCAGAGAAGCCAAATCCAGTCTATATCCCAGGCCATCTGAGGTCAGCTGCAGGTGCAGGAACATTTCACAAAACAAGACATTTATTACAAACTGGGTTTTCAGCAGCGCACATCCTGGCCAAGGCTCAGTGCCCTCACTTCTATCCTTAATACAAGCATGAGATTGTAATCGTAGTAGGCCGTAAGTCAAACATATAAACATAGGTGCAACACAGTGTTTTTGTACTGCTGTCAAAATAACGGTGTACCGCAGACTAAACATCAGGAGGATATAGCCGGCCGTGTGGCTTGACAGATGTAGTGTGAGAACGCGAAAGGGGTCGCGACAGGAAAGTGGTGAGAAAAATCATTTTTACACGACTCTTCATGAGAAAGCTCCAGGACTGTATGATTCATTTCAGGACATTAAATACAAAAAACAAATTTAACTTCTCGAATCCTACCTTGAAATTCCATCAGAGCAGGAAATTTGACTTTAGCGCTGGAGCCTGAATCCCAATACCCACATTTTTTTAACCAGCCGACCGAACATTCAAACTGCTGGGGAAGACCTCCAGAAAAACTGGGTCGGTCATTACCTCCACTAAAGTCATGCTTTAAGTCTCATTCGGTGCTTTATAGTTTTCCGAAAGATTGCAGAAAGTTGGGTCATGACCCAATGAACAAAAGGCTGATTTAAGGTTGTGCCTTAAGGAGTTATAGCTGTAGCTACAGCAGATGTATGTGTAGCCTCTGAATCTAAAGCTGCTGTAGATGAAATTTGCCTCTTCGACTGCAATTCAGGGCTACTGCAGCTACAGAGATACAACATGGGGTCCCAAGAGATGGAAATGGTTACAAGTTTCCGGCCAGTGGAGTTTGTTGATAGTGAAGACAACATGAAGGAAGATGAAGAAAAGCTATCTTCTCCTTTTTAGTAGCATTAAGTGGAGTGAAACAGTTACTGTGGTTAAGATGATTAGGCAATCCCCAGTCACGTATGATACGTGTAGTGCTGCTGGCGCGGTGTCAGTACATGAAAACTGACACTCAACTGTAAATCAAAGTGAGCGCTGTTGGTGTCTTTGTGGAAAGCAAAATTTTGGCTCAATGATTACGGTTTGAACTCAATAGCTCTACCATGTGGTCACTTTGCTTTTTCTTTGTATCTTCTTAGCTGTGCAAATTTCATCCAATCTTCAACAAATTTTTAAAAATAACATATTTTTCATTAGTTCCAAAACAAGTTATTCTTGTGTTTTCTTTCAATAATTGTTAAATTCTTGCAGGGAAGAAGTTTGAAGCCACATGCACAAATCAAGAGTGACAAAGTTGATGTCATTTTGCTTAGAGGTGGAGCAACAGTAACAAAAATGGCCATAACTCTGGTCATGACTCTGAATCATTTTGAAATTTTGCACAAGACATGTTTGTTCAAAGCTCTAATATTCCCGTAAAAGATTTAGGTATTTTCCAAAAATCATGGCCAGCATCAGATAATCAGCAGATCATCTTTGAAAAAGGATCCAGATCAAGATTATCTTATTATGATCTTTAAAATATTTTCTGCTATTAAAAATAAAAATTCTGATTCCTCTGCCTTGGCAGAGATATACAATATGCCCTCTGGGTGCTTACTAGTTCACCAAAGTGACTGGAAAAGCAGATAAATGTACCAGCATAGGCTGATGTTTTACCAGCATTTTGGGGCATCAGGTCATCCACCAAACCCAGCCAGAAAATAAAATCACTAGCAGAGCAGGAGGGTGAAAGCCACAAAAACAAACTTTGATGAGGCCTGTTGAATGAAAGCATAATCTCTACGGAGCTGTGCTCTCCTAAGACCTGACTGAAGAGCCGAGAGAAAACTCAAACCAGGACTACTGTGGGTGGTCAGAAACGGCTCAAAACCAAGTGGCAAAACAATCATACACGTATGTTTTGACCTCAGTCTGTTTGATTGAATGTTTACAAACTAATTGTGAAGAGATGGCTCACAATAATCCCGCCTAAGAACATACCATCTGTTTGTAAAACTAATTCTCTCTTGGAATGTCATTTCCAAATTGTCTGCAAGAGTCTGAGTCAAGTAACATCAGCCCAAACAGTGTGCTTGCTGGTCTTTTTAATCTAAGAAATCAAAGCTGAGTAAACACCGCTTTGGTATGTCTAATTCCTTGAGCCAAACTCCGGCGGTCAAGTTTCACACATGCCGACACACATCTGGAGCACTCTCGGCATGGAAGATCAGGCTTGATATCCTGCACATGTTGCGGCAGTGCGAGTCTCTCCCAAGGCTCTGACCCTCACACTCTTCAAATACATCACTGAGGAGGGGAGAGATCCTCGGGCTTCTGTCTGTATGGAGATGTCAGGATTCCACAGAGGGAGCCAAGTGCTCTCATCCACATTTCCACGGGGATCTTAGATAAAGTTTAAAGACATAATCGTCTGAACAAAGACAAGTACTTAGGCAAACAGCAGGGGAAAAACTGTGCGGAGGGCCAGGGTGGATTTTGGACTTTTATTCTGATGCTAAGTGCAGTGGATCAAGGACAAGAACAAGGAGACTCGCCAGATCTGTGAGAGACGTTGTTTGGGTAACCAAGAACAGTTTCACGAGATGCCACGTCATTTCTTATCTGTGCTGCTTTCTGCAATGTTTGGTTTAGCTTATCTAATGCGTCAGTTAAAGATAAAATACGTATCTTTATAATATTTCTTAGTTGAAATAACATATCTTGATTGGGATTGGTGGTGTCAAAGGCCTCAATGACCCAGACTCATTGAACGGCTTGGCAGCAGTGCAGAGATCTTCCCCTCCAGAGATTCTGACCGAGCCTCGCCCTTCTAACCAATAAGAGAAGGCCCAATTCAGGGTTGGGAGCTCACGGCTGTCAATCAATACATACAGTAAACGAGCTGCTGGTCTACAAGCTGTCTTTAAACGAAGATGTCGCTATAGCTGACTACCGATTCCTGCATTAGCTTAGACAGCAAACACGACGAGGATGTCAGTGAAGGGCAGAGTGTGACAGATAAAGTGGAGGGAGGGAGGGATGGGAGGAGCCGAGTGGTTTGCACAAGCTTGATTTCCAGAACTTGCAGATTGTAGCTTTAAGTTTGTGTTTTTTACTCCTTAGCTGTCAGTCGAACTTGACTGGACAACTCCTCATCTTTATGAACTGGAAACGAGGATAGACTCTCAGGGTACATTAAAGCCTCCGATGCCCTTTCATCACAGAAAATATAACACCAGTCACTCATTCATCCGAGGACAATTGTTGGATTTGCCAGGAGAAAGGTCGGGAGTGTGCTGAGGCAGCAGAGACAGCAGCCGTCCCTGATCTCCCTTGACCCCGCCAGGGTGCAAATACATAGGTGTCACAGCAAGAGCTTCAGTGGCTTGTGTAGGGTTTCATCCGTCTGCTTTGTGGCACCTAAACTAAAGGATAAGCTGCGTACGTCGCCTGACAGATGTAGTGTGAGAGTAAGTGTGGACAAAAGACCTCTGGAGAAATCATTTGCCCTTGGCGCCTTATTTAGCGAATTCTCCAGGAGTGTGTAATTCCTTTAGAAAGCATTAACTAAAGGAGCAGGGTTTAGTTATGGAACCTTGCAGGGAAACCTGACTGTTAATGACTTTATTAACTTTGGCTCACTTTGAGTCTCTGGGGACGGCAACATCAGTCAGTCACTCGACCCACTTTGGTCTAGACCGAATATCTCAACAATTATCAAATGACTCGCAGTGAAACCTTGCACAATCATTCAGGGTTCCCAGATGATGAAGCCTAATGACTCTGGTGGTCCCCTGACTTTTCCTCTAGCATCACCATGAGGTTTTGTGGGAAATCTCTCAACAACTACCAGGTGGATTACAATGAACAATCGCTCTTGTGATCCCTAAACGCCTCATCTAGAACCATCACCAGGTCAAAATTTATTTTGTCAAATACTTTAGTGGTGAACAAATACCGACAAAACGAATGTGATTCCAAACAGCCCAAGCAGTTCATTGTGTAAGCATTATAACTGCTAAACATCAGCATGTTAGCATTGTCAATGAAAGCAAGTTAGCATTTGTAGCTCAAAGCACCATTGTGTCCAAGTACAGTAGCATGGCTGTATTCTCTTAGTCTTTTTTTAAACATATAATCACATTTAGAGCTGAAACAATTAGTCAATTAATGGATTCATCGATCACCAAGTAATTTATCTACAACTATATTGACAGTCAATTAATCGTATTTTCAATCAAAGATATTCAAACATTCGTCGACTGCAGTTTATCCAATTTCTCAGATTTTCAGTTTTTCCTGTTTTATTTCTTTGTAAACTGAATAGATGTGAGTTTGAGACTGTTGGTCGGACAAAACAAGCAACTGGAGACTCACATCCGTCCGCAATTCTCTAACATTTTATAGACTAAGTGTTTTATCAATTAATTGAGAAAATAATCATTAGTTGTCGCCCTAATCATACTCTTTAATTCACTATTTCCCAAACTTTTTGGCTTAAAATGAATCTGTGTCTACTTGGGACCCTTCATTACAAGTTGCATATATCTGCGAGTTGTGAGCAGTTATACTAAAGGGTGATTTGTTGTTTTTTTTAATCCCCAAAACAGATTGATTTCTTTTAATTTTTCTCTTTCCTATCCCATTAAAATCAAACGTCCTGAAGGTTTATAAAGGGACCCCAGGTTGATAGGAGTAAGTTTTTTGTGGCTCACTGCTTGTAGAGAAAGTAAACTTATTTGCCACAGCTTTTTGCACAACTTCACCAACTTTGTTTCCTTTCATGCATCACTGTGCCTCCCCATGAAGACCAGTCGTTTATTCAAGTGTGAGATTTAACCTGTGAAAAGTCAGGAGTGTGCTGAAGCCGCAGAGACCGCAGTTGTCCCTGATCTCCCTTGACCCCGGCGAGGGTACAACTCCACGGGTGTCACAGCAAGAGCTTCCATGGGTCGTGTACGGTTTCACCTGTCTGCCTTTCAGACCTAGATCTGAACAGGCTGGGGAGAATACACCTATAGAGTCCTCTCCTTTTCTTCCTCCATCCCCTCCCTCCTCTCCTTTCTCTCCCTCTCTTTTCTTCCTGGCCGGCTAATCTCTTCTCAGGTTTAGGATTCCCGGTCCGGGCTCTTTGAGGAGGAGGAAATATGGGGTTGGGTAAACATCAGGGCTCTCACTGCAGGGATTACAACACCCATATATCACTGTGACAACTCCCTTTTCAGCGGATGACAAGTCGCCAGGACCCTGTGCGAGGAGGGATCCAATGACACTTCCTATCGCCACAGCAGACACTGATGGTATATACCGTCACCGTTTTCACAACATCGTGTCAGTTTATGAGGATCCGGTGTCTGAATATTCTCAGTCAACATCCTCAGACCGGTTTGAGGTTTTCACACATTACTGCACCTGATGTTTGGCTTGTGGGCATCTTCAGAGAGGCAGCAACACAAACGGAACAGGTCTCTAAAGAAATGCTTTGATCACACGTCCCTTCAGAGAGACGGCTCTCCATTGTCCGTGACTCCGTTTCACTCTCTCCTCTTGACGCGGCGAAGTGGCGCGCATGGCGACACGCCGCTCGATGCTTTGTGCCTCATCGGCTGGGTGTTTGAATAACATGAAACCAGAGTCAGGCCTCATTTGAGAAAACCCATGTTTTATCCCGATAGACATCACTAAAGGTCTGCGAGGTGGATCATTTTCCCAGCCTCCCCGGGACGAACACAATTCCATGTGCTCATGCATTTAAACTGTCAAAAGGTTAAAATTCAATTAGCCAAATGGCCGATCCTTTCCAAAGCGGTGGGTGCGTCCAACAGTTCCTCAGAGTGATACATAATAAGAGGCGAGGGACACTTTAATGTTCTCCCTGGTTGTTTTTCTCACTGGTGTCCAGTTGACAACAAACACTCATTTCTGAGGATGAAATCATTTAGGGAGGAACAAAAGGCACGCAGAGTTTACGGTGGATTATCTTTAACAATGTTTCGTATGTTTTTTATTAAACCTTGAGTTATCATTAAGTTTGTCAGGCAAGGCGAAGGAACAGTACTGCACTAGGAGACTGGAGATTTGTTTTTGTAAAATGTGGATTTACAACATTTCTAATGACATGCAGCTCTGATTATAATATTGAATTATTGTATAGCAGCATGTTCTGGTGAACGCTTCTCTGGCTGCACAAATATTTTTCTTAGCTTTCATTAAGACACAAAGCCTAACAATAACCCTCAATGATGCCAGTTTAAAACTGACTTAACACATTTCTCATAATATTTACCCACTTCAGTTTCTTTCACAGTGGCTGCCTGATATTTTCACAACTTTTTTTCTTCTTCTTCTTCTCATTTGAAGAATAAGTAGTGATATTAGTGATATTACATCAGCTTGACGACTTTTCCCTTTAAACCTAATCCTGATCTCATTTAATTCGAACTGTGTCCTATAACTTTGGTTTTATCATCCAGCTGTTCTCCTGTTGCAGTTGCAGATTCAGTAGCAAGATTCAGTGCAAGCGCAGGAAGCAGTGGTGTGTTCACACAATGTAAAAGAATGCATGGGTGTGGTTGTCTGAACACAACCTTCTGTAGATCGCCAGACTTTTCATGTCTTAAACTAGGTGATTTTTTCCATAACGACCATGACTTCGAACCTTTCCTAACCTTGACCACATGGCTTCAGTTGTCTACACTTAAAGGAACAGTTTGACAAGGTGCTGCGTTTACATTTCTGTTTGTGCAGGGATTAAACAAACAAGATACGTTGTGTTAATTAGTGATCTTTGGAGGAGTTGGTAGGCGTATTTTTAAACTGTCAGGCTATTGTTCCTCCCTGTTTCCAGAGCAGCTCAGCTTGAGCAGCTGGGAGTGATGCATCTTCCTCAGTGGTGGTGATGAGGGAGAACATCCAGTCATTTTATAAAAACAGTAACAGCGGTCACAGTTCAATCGTTCACAGATTATGGCTCTGGTTTGGCTATTGTGCTTTGTTTCACCAGCAACTGTTGAAAACAGCCTCAGTTATTATATCATACAAACTATTTCCAAAAGAATAACTTAAAAAAGCAACAAAGAAAAATAACTAAACTCTTAATTTAGCTGAAATTTGGAGCTAGATTCAAGATTTTATCTATTCAGCGGTAGTGAGGGTAGTCGGTTCGTTCCATGTTTGACAGCATGATAAACTGAGCCAGAAACCAGAAGACTGGTTTAATATCTCACCGTGATGATGTGGACCAGTGTTATTCTACTCCGTGGTGCAGAAGCTGGTACACACATAAACACACGAAGCCACAAACACAAATAAAGGGAAAAATAGAATCTATTCACAAGCACAAACCTGCATTCAGATGAACAAACACTAATCGATAATGGCTGAAGAGCTCGAGTACACGCTGTAGCTCGTGTCTTATTAACGTGATCAAAGTGAGCTGTTGAATGTGACCGGACGAACACACTGTATGTATGTAGAAAACTGTGGACAGCAGCATGACTGAAACGACTTTAGTCAATATTTGCTTCACTTACAAAGACGTTTTGAGATGTTGTAAAAGGAAAACTTGACCTTTGACCTTTTCTTTGCAAGAAACAACACAACTCGTCAGCCTTCATGTGACCAAACTGAAAATGAAATCATCCTCCGGACGTTTTAGATGGTGAGTTTCATGGCAGAGATGCCTGAGCTGATGATGGAATAACAGCACCGAAAACCATCTCAGGTGTTTTCTATTCAAAGATTGCCTGCTGTCAGGTTTGTTTTTTAATTAAAACCAAAGAACTAAAACAAACTTCATGAACAATAGTCATATATACTGTACGTCTGAGGGAGGAAGTGTTGGCAGGCATCTCCACGAGTACGAATAAGGACATCTGGGCGGAATTATCCTCATTATAACAAAGAGCTAACCGTGATTTATACAAGGCTGCGTTCTGCTGTTCCACTATCTCACAACGATAAGCATTTTATCATGGTGAAACACGCGTTATTGCCCCCCCCCCCCCCCGTTCTCTCAGAGGAGCTGAAGCAGGATGACTAATTAACAGCATTAGTCTCCATAATTCAGAGGAAAACCAAATGATGTCCAACATCCTTGAATCAAACTCACATGTGGGCCGGCAGCATATCGCACGCCGCGCTATCAGGGATACGGAGCATCTCCTTTTCATTAGAGACCGCTGTGACGTCAAGGCCTGACGGCATAACGCCGACTCGCTGACCGCAGAGATTCACGTTTCCTTTTGCGCAGGACTGAATAAAACCCCGACCTGCACAAACATCCGCCTGAGGAGCAGAGGTTTGAGAAGTGATCCAGCTGCCAAGAAGCCTCATCTGTCACACTGCTGCAGTAAGTCTTGGAAATAAATCATACCGGATGTCAAATTTAAGGCCAATAGTGGCATGAATATTCAACATTTGTCTTTGAGTTTGCCCTGCACATCTGGCCTCGGAAGTTATGATTTGACTTGACGGCTCTGGTAGCATGAATCCTGACATTTCTCGCTGTGCAGGATGAATAATTCAACCTTATATAATCCTGTAATTACTGAGCAGTCAGTTATGGATTTCAGGTCAACCGCATCCACCCTGATGACTCCAGTGAGCGCTTGGCCGGGCCTCGCCGAGGATTCCCATGACACACAGCTTAACTGCGGAGGTTTGGCCTGCACGCGCGGCGGTCGAGTTTGCACGGTGCTTTAAACCTAAAGCACCTCTGCATCCTTTTCATCCTGCTGGCGCTGAGTTCAAACAATACTCCGCAACACATGTGGTGGAAGGTGAAAAGTTGATATCCTGCCCTCTTAATGACACATTTATTCCCAAATAGACGCACATCCAAGCGTGAGCACACACTAACACAGACAGATGGGTGATAAAAGACAGCAACCTTGCCCGAAGCATAAAAGCATGACAAGATATTGGAGCGAGACACTTAAAAGACATTTCCCATTCTGTTTAGTTTGGCCTCTCTCAAATATGCAGCGCAGGAACTCTGCGCTCACGTGAGGAAGAAATAAAAGAAAACATGGCAGAGGATGGCGGAAGCACAGAGAGCTCACCTTTGACTGATGAAGCTGGATGCCATAGAGGAGGATGTTTCGGAGCTTGGCTGCCGAGGCCACGTCCGCGATTGCCGCTGGCTCCGGCGTCTCCCCGCTGACGGACAGCTCATCCGAACCGCTCAAATGCACCTATCAAAACAAAAGCAACCGCGCCCAATCAGAGAACACCTGCCAATCGTGAAGATCTCTTACCAGAACTGCAATTATGACCCTTTTTGGAGTAGTTACAGCTCATTGTTTGAGCAGTGGTTTAAACATGTTGCAACTCAATAGGCATGTTTATTTAAGGTTGTGTTCGGGGGAAAGTTTGGGAAGTGTGAGCTCTGAGAGTAAACAGAGGTTGGTTGATACACAGTGCTGTCTGAGGATATAATGAGTCTCTAATTCAGTTGTAAATCTTTAGGGCCTTGGGGGTTTATTTTCCCAATTAGGGCAGCATTATCCAGACACACTGGCTCACGTTACTGTGTCATCTCCACGAGAATCCAGAGCGCATCGTATTTCCATAACCATCCCGCTGACAGAAACTTACCTCATGATTTATTCACCGCAATTATTTTGTCATATATCCTTAAGAACTGTGACAGGGAGACGTTAGAGTCGCAAGAATCATTTCAAATGTGTCAAGACATCTGCTCAAAACGAGCAATTATAACATTTACGCCTGAATATCAATCAGACGTTTGCTGTCATCAGGTGAAGTGTGAAGACTGATTATTCAGCACATTAGCAGGTGTTAAACCTCCAGACCCCTGGTTGGTCTGAGTCTATGAGACACTGATACCACAGCGGTATTTGTTCCAATAATATGAATTACTGAACTCCAAAAAACAAGTTAACACAACAGCAGAGGTTAAATCGTTTAAAATGTGTCATTTTCTTTGCTGTGGCGATTTCCTTGGAGACAAAAAGGTTATTAAGACAGATTTACATCTTTTACATCATTTACATCTACAGTAACAATAATATTATCCTCTGAGTTACACACGTTAACATATAGGCACTAAAACCACTCGTGTCTATCTTCGGCCATTTGGCAGGTTCAGTGAGAAGGTTGAAGCAGAGATCTACTTGGAAAAACTAGTAAGAATATCTACTGGAGATGTAGCTGGAACAATTTGTCAATTAATCAAAATTGGCAGATATTTTGATAATCGATTAATTAATGTAAATTTTTCAGTTTTTCAGTTTCTTCAGTCGTATGAAGTAATAGACTGAATATCATATTGGTCGAATACAGGGCTCTGGTTAGGCTTCGTCAATAATAACTCCTTACAGTCCAGCCCAAATATCCTGGTGAATGATAATATGGGGATATTCTGTAATTAGATTATTGTATTTTATGTTTCAGGTTTAAGTGATTAGTTACTAGTTTTATTTGCCACACAAAGCAATACAGTGGAATGAGGGTCAGACTCATCAGCCTGTGCAAAACCTTTGTGATATTACAAAAAATGTTGCATTTGGCGGGAAATATCGGGATATTCAATATTATTAAAAATGTTATGTTTATTATTGATTGCGATCATTTTTTTTTTTCAGTTTTACAGAACTAATCGATTAACTGAAAAAAATAAATAAAAATGAGCTGATTGACTGACAACATTAGCTGCTGCCCTAACGTTCAGCTCACAAACCTTCCTCCATCAGAAGCCTCAAAACACCAGAATGACATGAGGCCACAAGACATGGAGGTGCGGCTGCTGACGTGCATGCTCCGATTCTTACAAAGTGGTTGCTAGGTAACTATAAGGGGTGTTGCCCACAACTTGAATGAGAGCAACAAGTCATTGCCCATTTCAACGTTTAAGTGCCTATATGGAGCCTATACTTACTAACTATTTTTTTTTTACAGTATTTTTGTGTATTTAAATACATTAAATTATTTGTTTCTTATACATTTAATGGCACATGTGTCTCCTTCAGTTTAAGCCATTAACCTGGTTCTGTGATGTTTACATGAGGAGATATTTGGCATTAAATAGAGGCAAAAACAGCAACAGCAGACAGCGGTTAAACCAACATTAATTCAGTTTTCTATTAATTTAGCTTGTTTGTGAACATTCAAACTTAGTTTCACTGGCTAATGAAATGGTAACATAGTGTGAAACATAACAATTGTTGCTATGGTTACTTAATATAGCTCATGCAGTGACTGAGAACAGCAGTTAAACTGTTGACTGAAACATGTTTGAGGTGTCCTAACATGAGTTTAACCTGCCAGTCAGTCAGAAACAAGCTGTTTTTGCGGTGATTACATGAACCAAAAACTCCTGGAACAGACATCAATCACAGATTTATGATGCCTAACAACAGAAGACATGAAGTGATAATATCAACAACATGGGCTTCTCTCTTTGAATATGTTGCTCTGAGACATAACACCTCATTTTCACGGACTGTTTGCAACAGTGACCTTCATCAATCAGTCTGCCTCTCTGGCCTGGAGGCTCCCACCTACACTTCAAACTCAATAACGCCTGCACTGATCACTACCATGTGATCAGACCTGTGACGCATAACGAGGTACGTGTGCAATCTCACAGCAGAGAAGAAGAAAAACACTACAGGTCCTGAACTGAGCCACATCACTTATAACCGTGAAAGTCGGGGGGCTGCTTCACGTTTCTCGTAGTCACGGCTTCTCACACTGAGTCCATGCACATTCAAACGCGACCATGAAATCAGGTTAGTCCGAGGGAAGAGTAAACTTTGTGTGATCTTTTGATAGAACTGGGTTTTCTCTTCCATTAAATGCATTGGTATTTGTAGATATGCAGACTTATAGACGTATCTGTTATATAATGTCTGTGATGTAGACATTTGTAAATTAATTTCTTGCCACTGTTTTCCAAATGATCAATCATTTAGTTGATAAAATGTCAAAAAAAAAACTGGAACTCCAAATACAAAAACTGTTACAAATCACATCCAATATTCTGTTGTTTGAATGATCAATAATCACTCCAGCAAATCACTTGGTGATTTGTTTTAACTTAAATTAGTGTCACAAGATTAAACAGAAGAGGACAGATCATAAAAGAGTAGAGTTAACAGAGTAGAATAGAAAAGTAGAACATCATAGTAAAGATAAGAATAGAGTACAGCCAAGTATACTACAGTACAATAGAATAAAATAGAACAGAATAGAATAGAATCCAGCAGAGTAGACTAAAGTAGAACTGAACAGAGAGAGTAGACTAGAATATAACAGAATATAACACAGGAGAGTAGACTACAAAATAGAACAGACAACAACTGAATAAAAAAGTAGAATAGAATAGAATAGTAGAGTAGAATAGAGCAGAATATAAAAGAACAGAACAGAATACAGTACGGCAGAGTAGAAAAAATAGAATACAAAATAATAGAACAGAGTAGAATAGAATAGAATAGAGTGGTAGGAGTTGAGGGGAACTCATACTCAGACTGTGCGATGTGAATCAGTGTGTGTGTGTGTGTGTGTGTGTGTGTGTGTGTGTGTGTGTGTGTGTGTGTGTGTGTGTGTGTCTTCAGTGCAGTAATGCTGTGTGACATCTGCAGTGAGTGAGTCTTGTTTTGTCGTAGGATTCAGCCTCTGCAGGTTTATTTTTTCCTCATTACCTGCCGTTGTTTTGGCGCTCGCTCCGTGTGTTAGTTGAAAAGGTCAATTTTCCAAATCATAAAAGTGTAAACAGGCCTTTCACAAATATTTAAATGTTTACTGGGGCGGATTTGATCCGTTTGTTTTGTTTTTTCTCTGTGTGAGCTCAGGTCGGTGTTTCTCCGGTGGATGTTTGAATCCGGGCGAACAGTGAGCGGGGTCGAGCTGCGGCGCTCTCCTGGGAGGTGTACGGTTTCCAAACAGCTACAGAGCTCCTCAAGGGACCGGAGGCAGACTACAGGTGACGTTTTTACAAGCGGAAAAACAGAAAAGGTTTGGCTCGCCGTGTAGTACATGAACCTCTATGAATCCGTCCTGTGCCAGATGTCTGTATTCACAACCATGCAAAGAAAAGTTCATTCACAGTGTGGAAAATGGTACCGAGACATGCTTTCACTCTGCCTCAGTCCACTTTCACAACACACAGCAGCTGTTATCTGCTTTCAAAAAGTATAAAATGAAATATACAGTGTTAAAAATATTAAATAATGAGAATGTGTCTGTTTTATGGCTTCAAAGAAGATGATGAAGCTGCTTCCGTTTGACTGAATGAAGTTTGTCTGACGAAGGTCTGAGGACCAAACTGTTGTTAATAAGTGACTATCACAACTCCTACACATTAAAAATAATTAGCAATACATCACAGCTTTGCTCAGTTCTATACACCCTGCTGTTATAGCCCTGCTTGGTCTGATATAACCAGTGTTTTAAAATGGCTAATTCAAGCTAAGGTTAGCTAGCATTATATAGATATGATATGTTATGGATAATATCGAGTCAGTTCAATGACTTTATGCCTCTTCTCTAACTGTGTTGCAATGTTTTTGCCTTAAAGAAGCTATATGCAAGTTTTTGCTATCGCTACACAGCCAGCATTAGCATTAACAGCTAGCAGTATAGTCAAGAAGACATGTTGTGAGTTCAGCATCAAACTTCAATCCTTTACTCTCCAGCAATGGAAAGTAACACCAATGTTAACTCTTGTTTTGCTTCTATTTCTACCACTTATTTTCTTGTACTAAAGTTAGCATGCTAACCACCTAGCCCCACCCTTGTCGGACTGCCTCGTCAGTTCCCGATACCGAGTCACTGCAGTGTCCAGTCTGACCTGGAGAAGTAGCTGCTCAGGGGACGCATTATAACCTCTTGTGAACAATGGCTGAAGCTTTTGGCAAGCGAGAATCACCACCACCCGCTCCCGGCAAGAAACCACGTTTGGTGGCAGAGAAAACATGTAGCTCCTTTAACCATTATCCTGTAATTGTTGATTTATAGTCACAGTAGCCAAATGTTGCATGAGCCAGTTTTATGTGATTAAGTTTCTTATGTTTGCAATCTTTTCAATGATCATAGCAAAGGTTGACATTTTGTTGTGTTGTATAAATAAAAACTTGAAAATCTCAGATTTTTACTTTAACTTGAGCACTGACAAAGACACGCACTGACGTGAGTTTTTTATTGCCTGTGTATGTGGCTTTCTGTGCGAGTGAGAACAAGATTCAAGACAGATGCTGTTGTTGTGGTGTGACAGAGACAAGTCAGTCCTGCACTAATGAAACCTGCTGTGTGTGGACTTGCAGCTTTATAAAAGGCGAGTGTACCTGACTCAAATCAAGGCAGTGATTTAATCGAGTAATGTTCTGTGACATTTGAACTAATTAAATTGGAGTTGTTGGGTTTATTTCTTCATCACAGAGTCGAGAGCAGGCCGTCCAGGTTCTGCTGGCCTCATTACTGAGCTGTATCTTGGCTCTGGTTCTTAGTGTGCGAAGTTTGAGTCAGAGAATTTAAAAAGTTGAGATCAGAAATAATGTGTTTTCTCCATGTAACTTTGCGTGCCACTGTTGCTGTGCAGTCGATACTGGACAGCTCCTGTAACATCAACGTGTTCTTTCTTCTTCACTGGTTTACAAATCTGTCAACAACAAGAACGGCCAACTCACAGCAGGAATGGAAACCGTCTGGAGTCTGGAGCGTGTAGGATAGATCTGAATATGTGAAGTCATGGTGGCTTTTTAACCATTCTAACAGAGTGGCTCTAATGGTCCAGACTGAAATATCCCAACAAACACCAGATGGATTGTCATGAAATTTTATACAGATATTCCCGTTCCCCTGAGGATGAATCCTGCTGACTTTGATGATCTCCTGACTTTTCCTCTATCGCCACCTTGAGGTCCCCTTCTGTTGTTTTGAGTGAAGCGTCTTGACAACATTTGGATGGACAGCCATGAATTTTGGTAAATTTTGTTATGTCAAAATATAAATACATTCAAATCCTCCTCAGAATTTGAATAGAATCATTTACTTTTCTAATGTTTTAAAAAACAGTAAGTAGCAGAGTATTGATAAGAGTTAAATAACCATCTCTAGCAAAACTTGCCCATAAAGATCTTGGAAAACAAAAACAAGAAATTAATCTTATTTCTTTATTTTAAATTGCAGTGACATCTCAGAGTCTCAGTCCCGAGGACGTCTGACGTCGCACTTATTGTATCATTTCCTGTGAGTAAGAAGCAGTTAAGTATGTTGTTTTTTTTTATATACTAACATCTAAACTAAGAGTGTTAGACGAGCTGATATTTGGTAATATAGAATATTGCCATATTTCCTTCCATATGTGATATTTTTCATAGTATTTTTTAGCAGTTTTGCACAATCTACCCTGTTGCTGAGTCCGACCCTCATTTCACCGCTTTGCTTGCTGTACATTGCACCTTGACACGTGACAGACAAAACTTTGAACTGCTGTTTAGCGACAGCATCGCTTATACCTGAAACATAAAATACAATAATATAATTACACCGTAACCTCATATTTGGGCAGCACTGTACTGATATGTCAAATTTTAGATATCGCACCAGAACTAAAGACTGTTAGTTTGTTGTAAATACTCCATAGAATTAGTATGTAGTCTGGATTTGGGATGCAGTGAACTCACCCAAATGACGACCAGCGGGTGAAGAAGAGCTCGACTCGCCGCCTCCAGATCCTTCAGCATGGACTCCACTTCAGAAAGGGAAGAATGATTCACCTGGAGACCAAGGAAGTCAACAACTGGATAAGAAACTTTACAGAGAAGATTCATTTTTCTCCAGTATGACAGAAGCTTTTTTGACTTTCTTTTTTATTTCTCAGAAGAAGTTGTGCTTGAAACAGGAACTTACAGAAACCTGGATGAAGTTCCACTCCTTTAACAGATACCTGCCGTTGTCTCCCTTCAGATCCGGGACGACGTCCAGCTCCTGTAACACAGAGACACCCCGACGTTAAATATTCAGCTGATATTCTGCTTGTCACAGGATCCTGAGTGATAACATTTAAAGCAGGTGCTGCAGCACCAGAGCTCCATAATGCATCTGATGTCGAGTGACTGATCGACTTCAGTGCTCAAAGGTCAAGAGGCTTCTGGTTTTTGTTTCAACCACTTCGTCAGTCATTTAGTGTGAGAGTACACCCACCTGTTTTCCTGCCATGAATCATTTTATGATTAGAGAAAAGGGATAAAAAAATATAAATACACTCAGAGGCTACGCAACTGAGTGGCTTATTTCCATCAGCTGTAATCAGAAGCTTATTAGAACAAATGGAAGAGGTAAAAAAAGTTTTAAAAAAGTTTCTGGGCTCCTTTAAACTTCTGAACTGGCAGGAAAATTCTGTCATATGCAAAAGCCGGGGACAGCAATCATACACAAGCCAACTTAAATTTCATTACGCTGCAAATTGAGTCGAAGGCCGACGCACGGCCAAGAATCGTAAAAGCTTTTTCGCTCAAAGAACCAGGACATTTAGGTCCTGATCTTTCCATTTAGTTTGAGCCCTGGCAAACGAGCAACATGAGGCAACCAGATCGCTCACAGTGTCCACCATGTCCGCTTGTTGTGCCTATAATTACAGCCTGGTACTTCAATTTCACACACGCAGGAAATAAACACAGATATAAACATTAGGAGTCTGCGTTTGGCATCGAGATACACTTGTTCTACTTATTAAAAGTACGGAGAGTAATTGAAAATGTGAAATGGTTATGGAAAACATATGTCAGAGGGTTAATTGGTCTTGAAAGATAACTGCCCATGGCTTCAGGAGGAAAATCATTTCAGTCCGAAATGTAGATTCGCAGGGTTTAAAAAAAAAAATTTGACGTGATCTAAACCAGGTTGGGCATGAAATCCTGAAGTAGGAATGTTTATTTAAATTTAGGCACGGACTGGAGAGCCAAGAGGCCGCGGAGGCTCGACAACTGAACCACTCCGAAGAGGGACAGAAGGAAAAACAAAGTCTCAGAGCTCAGCTCGGCAGTCAGCTGCCCACTGTGAACTTCAAATGTGTCAAGGAACAGACACAGTTTTAGTCATTTGAGTGTGGACGGGTCTAATTTAAAACAATGCAGTGTTTAAACATTAAAATGCAGGTCTCATATTGTATAAAGGTCTCTGTCCATGTGTAGTGTGATTATAGATCAGGTCTAGTTTCTATATTAATACTGTGAAAGTATCAAAGCCTCAGTCCACAGAGAAATGCACACAGCCTGTATTCAGAAACTGAGCCTTAAAACCAGCCGTCAGGACAGTTGGTGTTGATGTAAATACAATGACCACGTACATCAGGTTTGTCCACATTACCACTTACCACATCTGAGGTGCAGTATTTTCTCTTCCCTTAAAAAAAAAAATAATTTGATTTATAAACTTTTGTAAACTGCTTGTAAAACTTGGAAGCCATAACTTCCTCTCCATCAGTGACTGACGGAGAGAAAAGCTTCTCCCCCGTTGTGGTGTCCACAATGTTCCTCGCTCTCTGTCTAAATGACGGATCCTCCTACAGATCGAGGTTAATCACTGAAAACCTTCACTAAGTTGATACATGAGTCTGAGGATTTGTTTTGAAGTGGACTGAATATAAGAATATTATCATACATCAAGATAAAAGGCTTAGTGATAAGGGAGAGAAATCAGAGGAGGTGGTTGGACTCTTTTTTTTTTTTTCTAATGAAATGAAATACTTCTTTCCTCAATTATGTACTTAAGTGTCCATAAAACATCCACTTGTCTGTGTTGAGCCTTTGTTCCAAATTCATTGCAGCCAAATGCCTGAATAATTCATGCATCGGGAATTATGCAACAAAAGGAGAAAGAGTGAAAACTGGTTCAACATGGAGGAACTAGAATGACGGAGTTCAGGCTTTTTAACTCAGAGTTTAACACATTACTTATACTTCAATAACAATAAGAATTTGTCGACGAGCACTTTTTATTCTCAGCTACGACCAAATGAAAAGGTTTTGAATTCTTAAGGCATGGAAGTGCTGTATATGTAGCTCAGCCACCGGTTTAAATATTTACAAGGAAATGATCTTGTATTGTGATGCTTTTGGCCGAGACACCTCTACTATGATTTGTTCTTATATATGGGCAGATTTCCTGTTTGAGAGGCTTTTTCAGATGCTCCTCCCACACTCCTACATTTTAATTTTAAAACACATCACTTTTGCTACATGTACTGTACGTCTGGTGTCCACATTACTCCAGAGTTTCTGATCTGCCTTTAGGAAACGCTGCTGGCCTCCGTTTTTAGATTGAAAACTCGACTCGACAGGAGACCGTTGGAAAGGATGATGTAGACACCAGCCTCGAATACCAGTGGTGAAAGCGACGGGGATAACAAATGACACGCGTTGCTCGCAGCTGTTGTGGAGTTATTCTGCATTTTAACGCTACAACTGTCTTTGCTGTTCCTCGTTCGTGGTATTTTGCGCAACTAATCAACTGCACAGACGACATTCTGCTTCAATCTGCTTGCTTGTGATTGGTCATGTACGTACATGTTTTCAGACGGAGATCGTTTCTGATACAGAGTTAAAACGGTCATCAGACGGTCCCCACATAAATAAAGGTTGATATAAAGGTAAATACTTGACAGATTCATTTCTCTATGAATTTTACATCAACTGACAACTTTTCCTCTCTCTGCGTGAGCCTGGATTTAAACTGGATCTCTCATGTAACATCCTGCTGAGAGAAATCTTCATCATATTCTTACTCTGAATGTCTTCCTCTCTCTCGCATACACACGCTGCCAAATCCTCCACCTGCAAACACACACACAGCCTACACTATACTGTCAGTTCTCAGCTGAGCTTAGGCGGCCCAGCCGTGCTTATCACTGTTATTAGATTCACGTAATGGCACCGGGACAAAGGTAATTCTTCATCTTCCGCTTCTTCCACTCGCCTTTCATCCACCCAACCCCCCCACCCTCCCCTCCGTTCTTCCTCCCCTCCCTGACTCCCTGAAAAGGATGTATCTGGTTCCGAACACGCGCACCGGAAAGACACGCAGCCCCACCAGCCACCTGAGCACAGGCGGGAATGGCTCCAATCAGCCAAGCCAAAGAGGGCCGACCCCGACCTCCCAATCCCTCTCTGGGGCGCAGATCCAGCACCGGACAGCGAGATCTGCCCCTCCTTCACCGGCTGATGAAGGACTTGGAGCGAGTTTAAAGGAGGACGGGCTGTTTGGATCACGGTGGAACATGGAAACACATCACGCGGCGTGCTCTGCCGCCCCCGTCCACTATCAACAGCTACACCCAAGGAATATATATACACATCAAGAGGATCCAGGAAACACGTTTCTGTACATGAAGCCATGTGTGGGCAATTTGTCAAGCTGGGCGTCTGCTCTGGAGAAGACTAATAGCCGATGGGTGTGAAACATAAGCACATGGAGGGATGAACCTGTGGAGTCTCATGTGATCAATACAAAAGCCCTGAACGTTTAGTGAAGCTTATATTGTTATTAAATCTGTGTGGGAGAAGTTTTGATTCAACTTAATTTCATGTTGAGTGACTGAGCAACACAACATGAACCCTCTTCAGTCTGGGGTATGGAGCTGGTTTCAGAATGAAATCAGACTAGAACCGACACCGACAACGATTATGTCGTATCATTATATAATATCTTTGACTTTAATCTGAGTCAAATCTAAATGTCTACAAATCGCTTGTTGCTACTTGTAAGGCATAATTTCAATGAGCTCATGATACAATTCAAGACGACTTAGAGGAGCGTATCAACTTTTCTTATCTGAATTAGTATTAATTTAGCAGCTAGTGAAACACTAAACGTGAGGAGGGGGAGGGTCAGGTTTGATGAAGTGAGGGCTACATGTCTCATCTGTTTCCAGGTGAAAGTGATAGAAACTTATCATGTGCCTCCTGAAGAGCCTTTGAGTTATGGGGAGGTGATTGTGTGACACTGAAATTGGGTTTTTAACTCTGCTACAGACAAACTTTAAGTTCTTGAACATGCTGACTGAGCAGATCAACAGAGGGGAGAAGAGAATTGCAAGAGCAGTTTGGGATGTTTTGATACTTTCTGACATGTTCATTTGCTGCGACTGCTGTTCATTCACAGTCACGTCTCTAAGCCTCAAGATCTGATTGTCAAAACACAGACTTTCTGCTGGGTATTCTCATAAAAAAACAAAAACATTATGAGCTTTACATAGACAGTCCATGTTCATAATAATGTGTCCACCCGTCTTTGCTGAACGAGCTCTTCCCTTCCACAAAACACACTGCACCATCTCACACCAATACACTTTTACCGCAGGGTCGATTTTTACAACATCATCACTTTATTGTTCTAAATAAAACCTTGTGGTCACCTGTCCGTGCAAACAAAGCTAATGTTACTAACATCCATTCTTCATCCTTGTTTTTAAAGAAAGAGGAAAGATTGCATGAGTTACTGGTTACGTGGTTTGCTCGAAGGAAACCAACAGTTGTTGAGGTAAAAGACAGACTTTCACATGTGGAACCTCTGCGTGGTCTGAGCCGTCAGATTTAATTTCTCAGGCCGTCACTCTTTACTGTTTTGCATATGGATACTGTTTTCCATTGTCTATTAGGAAGAATTTCGCAAATCAAATGGAGGATGTTTGTAACATGGGCTGAGGACAACATGGGAATTTGATGTGCCCAAAAAAAGATTAAGAGTGAAAGGGAGGGATGTGAACTGCCGTGGAAACTGGGAGCTTGTCAAGTCTGACTGAGCTGAGGTGGTAGGAAGATGATGAGGAGAAGGCAAGAGGCTCATCACTGAACACTCCATTAGTCAAGCAAACTCCCACGATACAGGAAATATAACTGCCATCTGCTCTCCTGCACGCAGGGGAGTGAGAGGTGGAGGTCGGGGATGGAGGGGGGAGAAAATGAGGAGGAGGAAAAGTTGCAGAGTGTGGATGTCCCAGACAGGCTCCATTAGAGGCCTGACCGCAGATGGCAAGTCTCACCGCCGGGCCACCCAAGTGGAGCTCACAGTGAGTTTGACGGGGGATTGGAGGTGCAGGACGGGAGACAGGGACGGGACGATTGAGGAAAATAAAATATTAAACTGGTGGGAATCTTCAGTAATGCCGTCATCAGCACAACCAAGGTTTTAATCAGCTGTTACTGTCACAGTCTTACCATGTCCAGAGCTCCAGCAGCCTTCTGGAGGGCGTCAGCCAACGTCACAGCTCCTGCTGACCCACCGGTGATAACGCAGGCCGACCGGGATAGAGTCTCTGGAAGAGAAATTAATCAACATTTGTATGAACACAAATCTTCTAGCAGTTATTCTGGTGCCGTCAGCAGAGATCTACTGGAGAAGCGACGCATAAATAACAACTGAATTCATAACAACCAGCCAAGAAAAGCCGATACTTAGAGAGGTTTATATGAGTAAATTCTGTCATAAATAACAGGGAATTGTCTGAGATAGATATTTTAACAAACTTCACTTGTGTTTTACCCTGCAGCCTCACAGCTACAACAACATGTGAGCTAAATTCAGAAAAATTCAACCTCCAAATCTGAAAAAACACTTTTCCCATATAACTCTTCTCCATCTACACTTTTCCTTTTTGATTATCTTAATCATGACATTCACAAGTGGCGTCATATTTAGTGATTTAAGTTATGTTGTTTCTAGTTAAAGTGGATATTTGTAAGTTTTCTCTGGGTGGTTTCTTGCCGGGAGCGGGTGGGGGTGATGGTCAAGGTTTGGCCACCTTTGTGTTTAGAATACAAAAGGTTATAATTTGTCCTCTGAGCAACGCTATGTCCTGAGGGCAGATTGGAGGCTCACAGTGAGTCACTATCGGAAAGTGATGAGACGGGCCAAGGCTAGCTGGTTAGCGTGCTAACTTGAGTAGCAGAAAAGACGTGATAGAAACAAGAGTTAACATTGGTGTTGCTTTCCACCTCTGGAGACAGCTGTTGGCGAGTAAATGAATGAAGTTTGATGCTGAACTCGCAACGTTTCTCCAAGAGTGGTAACGCTAACATTAGCTGTGTAGCAATAGCAAAACTTACAAATATCTACTTTAAGGTAATAATAAAAAACAGACAAGTCTGGTAAAGCTGAAGGGAGCAGATTTTATGTAAAGTGATCCTGTTGACAGCTCAGTCTCCCCTTTAGCTGCTGAGCTAATGCTAGCTAATGTTAGACTGACAGGACAAGCTGCTCAGATCTAAATATTAAAATAGTAATCTGATGTACTTAATGTATGACTAAGAGATTCTGACTATTGTTCTGTGATCTGCTATCATTAGCTGTTGCTTCTGTGCTCAACAGCTATCTAGGTTAAATCTAAGTGGCTAACGCTACATCGTTTACTGACACACTCATTAATCTGGTGTTTGTGAACAGCCGAAACACAGGATCAACACTAATGTTTTAAATATTTAAAAAGTAGTTAATCTGACTCACAAAATAAATGTTGATGGAGCTTATAAAATCTAAAAATTAGACACCTCCAAGCAGCACTGATCCTGCACTCGATTTAATAGGGATAACTGGGCGCAGAGAGATTAAGGTGACAGGAAATTTTATGTTTTGAAGCTGTGGTCTGCAAACTTTTTCACATCCAGGATCACTAAACTGACACAAATTAGACCAGGAACCCCCTCAAGGAACCCTGTGGGTCCCCAGACCCCAGTTTGAGAACCACTGTTTTAGCTGGGTCATTGCTGCAATGGCGCACTCTGGTTCAAATCCTGAGCTCATCACAGCCACTGCTGCAAAACACTGAGGACCTCCCTCACGGCTGTCGCACTTCCACTGAGAAAACAGTTCAAAATTGAACTCGACAGACACACACTTCTCAACAGGATGCACACAGCCACATGTACACACACATATACGCACACACACACACACACACACACACACACACACACAGAGCGGGGTATGCAAGTGCGTGTGAGCACACAGAAACACAAACACACACACACACAAACTGAGACACTCGACAGTTTCTCACACTGACAGATGTGAGAACTTTCTTCCACGTCTTCTCTAAAAAAAAAAAACACACACACAATGAATTCATTGACTTCAGAGGCTCTGGGAATAATCACCATGCACCTTGTGTCACCATCAAACAGGTGATTGTTGGTCCAGGTGCTGCTGGGGTGAAATATAGGGCTGTGTTTATTTCCATTTCTCTGATTGTGATTGTCTCCCTTGTCCTGACTTGCTCTCCGTAGCGTTCACAGACTCCGAACACCCGCCCTGTTCTAACTCAGCTGAACAATGTCACAAAGAATTTCTCCCTCTGAAAACAGTGAGGAGCCATTTTGGTTCAATGTCACCTATTCAAACACTGTTGTGCTGCTGCCTGTCAGACCATTTAACCTGCGGCATCCAGGCTTTCATGTATATACTGTATGTCTACATACATTGTGTGTGCATATAATGTAAGAAGATGAAAGTCCACTATACGCAGTACACACAGGAAATAATGTAATGTAATTTATTACGAAGATCACTCACCTTTGATAATCGACTCTGCAGCAGCTAAATCCCGTTTGTAGGTCACCTGGAGGACAAAATAATATGTTATGGGTCAGTTCATCCAAATTATAAAAAAAACTAACAAAACAACAAAATAAAACATATATAATTTATACTTAGAGGTATCGTAGATCTTAGAAAGTAAAATTTGGAAAGCTCATTAGTAACGTGTCCTTCCAGAAACAGCGTCCTACTTAATTCGCATCAATGGTTCCCAGTGTCACGAGGAAACAGGACATAGGAAATAATATATTTTGTTGCTCTGCCATGTGTGTAGCACCTTCCTGTGTCCCAGAAACTGTTCAACGGAATTAGTAATGGTGAAAAAACACAAAATGACCCTCTGATGAAGCTGCTCTCAGCTCACACAGTCTTGAGGCATTAGGTCACAACTTTGTATTTATCTCTTAGCAAAACTTTGGGAACCGCGGCTCTGGATTATCTTGGATTGTGGAATAACCGAGACACTGTTTCTAGAAAAACAAGTAGCTCTTTAAATGTTATTTTAATGTCATTCCTCAAAGCTTTTAGCACCACAAACAAAATTCAGACTATGTCCATTGTACCAGGGTGGAGACAGAAATCTCAAAAACCTCAGCACATAAAACCAAAACTATCTCCACGGTTAGATAACACTGAGTGTAACTAGAAAAACATGTCTTTTGTAATTTGGATTTAATCCTTTAAAGCCTGAGTTACATGATCTTACAGAGGCTTCAGAACAAAACATTTACATTTCACCTAATCTCTACACGCTAATCCCGGATGTCACATTCAATATGTTAGTGTTTCCCGCTGTGCCAGCACCTCTCACTTTTAATGCACGAGCTCTCTGTGCCGATATGATAAGTACGTAGCGGGCACACAGCTGTGCTGCCCAAACTGTTACCAGAGCCACAATCCCCAACCCAAAGCAGGCTTCTGGCGAGCTCACCTTCCACAGTGTTGGCGGACCCTCGATGAGCTTGGCGTTGGTGCCACAGTACTGCAGAGCCAGATGGAGACACTCGGTGCCAAAGTCAAAGTCGGACTCGGTGCACTGCAGAGGGGACAGGACAGAGAGAGGACAGGCTGTGGACACTCGGTTGGACGATGTGTTTCCATCGCACGCAGAGGAAGTGAGGGACATTGTGTTGTTCCACTGCAGTGCAGATGGAACAACTGTGTTTTACAAAATAAATCATGACTTTATTTCTTTATTGTCCCTTCATTGCCTTTATACGTCATCTACTTTCTCGAACTGTCCTTATTTGTGCTGAAGTATATTTTATGTATTTACTGTCCTGCTTTACTTTGGCCTGACTGTCTGTCTTCCTGTTGTTATATTACCTTCTGAGCCTCTCACCTATCATTGCTTTTGCTTCAATTGTCAAAGTGCTTTGTAAACAAATAGTCTATTACATAAACATTTATTTCAAAAATAAGAATCCAACTCTTTTCTAACAGTGATTTAACAAAACTGGAAGTCTTAGCCGTGTATGGCACCACCAGAGGCTGCAATGAAACAACACGCTAAGACCTGACCTTTTCTTAGAGCCAATAGTGATGCTGAAGTTTATGATATTTCCTTGGGAACTTGAACATGCTCCGAACGTTACTTGTCAATCTGCTAATTAGATTATGACAAAACCTTATGTGCAAATGTCAGTTTTTGGTTAAAGATGGTTCATTCTCTGAGGAGACTGATGGGTAAATTTCTCATAAATCTGCAGTTTAGATTTAAAAATCAGCTGCGCACAAGTAGAAATTTGTAGACTGATGTTGGCAGGAAAAGGTCAGCAGCCAGTGTGACCTCTCACTCTGGATTAATGGAAACCTGGTCACTAGTTTTTGAGATACTTTGGACATATGTTTTGTCCATAGAGGTAATTTTGTCCAGACATCATGATGATGGGGTGTGTGATATATGAATATCTGTGGTCATTTGGTTGGTAGTTGGTTGAGATTACTCACCCTGCACTAAATTCTTGGGCCGACGAACTAAACAACAAAGATCACAAAAGCAGATGAAAACAATATCATGGAAACCTTCAGTAGTAATGTCGGTCTGAAGCCTGTTTGGAACGGTGTCACCTGCTTTTAAGAGCTGCCTCACTTTGCTACTGTCAGAAGAGTTCAGGTTCTGTCAAATCAGAACATGACCTGCTCTGCACTCTCTGATCGAACACTTGTTCTTCTGTCCAGGCATTCCTCAGATAATCTGGCTCTTTCACTTGAACTTTATGCACATATTTCACCAAATATCTCACTATCTGGAGCCATTTTACAGCGTCTTCGCAGAAAAGCAACAGACTCGTAACACGCAGCTGCCATCACCACATTTTTCAGAGGATACTTCACAGGATCCTGTTTTCTTTGGCCGACGGAGCGTTGGCACTGCAGCGCTCTTATCTTTCTGAATTAAGATTTAAAATGTGCAAGTTCTATTTTGTCAGGTCATGAGACATTTTCCCACATTTCCACTGTGCACAATATACAAATGATCGTTCCTGCATGTGCGAGAAGTTGCAAAACCTTATCGTAGCCTGGTGCCAGTGGTGGTGCACGGTTGTTCCATGTTTACTTGTTCATCTGGGTGGAGCAGCATGATCTATTTCAGGATCCTGTAATGTTCCCCTTCTTCTTCTCAAATCTTATTTCCCATTCTCGATCGAAAAGCTTCAACAACACTGTTACCCACAGGAATTAATCTGTGCTGGACGACTCTGTGAGGGGGTTTCTAGAAAATTTAGTCAGTGTTTGCAACAAAAACACCTGTTATTTTCAAACCAAAGATGCTTTAACAACTTTTATCATAAATGTTTAAGCAGCTTCCACTTTATTGGCCCATTTCAACAGCAGAGATCTCACACTGTTTATTCCAGCAGTTTGTTTCCATGGATTTTCAAGAATCGCTTTCCAAGGCTCATTAGTAGGTTAAAAACATGTGGCTCTAGTATATTTTACTGAAGGAAAATGCTACACATGCAAATTTGTCGCTTTTTTCCTCATTGACTTACATAACATAAACATGCCTGACAGCAGCTGCACATGCTATGAGAGAGGGAAAAGGGGCACGTCTGTCATAATCAGCTGAATGTCACATTTTAAAGGAAGAAAATAAATACTAAGGTGTGGAAAATCTATTTAGTTGGAATGCTCAATTAAATTTAATGTGAGGAAAGAGTCAGAACAACGACTCCTCAGGAAGCTGTGGCTCTCTAGCTGCCTGTCTGCTGTTGGGTGCTGAGCAGGAGGTCTACAGGAGACAATGATGACACGACCCTGATAAGAGCGCTGACGCTGAACCAAAACAGTAAAGTTGTGGGCTGTAAACACAAAGCAATGAGCTGAAAGATCAGATCTGGTAAAAGGCACAGCACCGTAAAGTTTACAAATCGAGCAGCTAATTTCACTGTTCTCTGTAAAAAAAAACCACAGATTCTGAGTCAGTTAGCATGAAACTCGTCTTGGCGATTTCTCAGGGTGATGACAGGACGATCTGATAAGGATATGGATACGGATAAGATCAACCAACCCAAGTTCTGCTGTTTTCATTCCAGATGATGTAGATTTATGTTTTGCCTTCAAGTTCATATCAGTGAAACCTGCCTGTTTATGCTGCAACAGCAGAGAGGGCTCATGGTAGAGAGAGGGAGAGAGAGCGCCTTCTGATCCGTCTGATGCAGCGCTTTGACCGGTCGTCCCCCACTCTCTGCAGGTGCAAACATTGGCTGAACATTATTAGACAATGCTGTAAATATGTGCATGAATTTCCTGTATTGCAGGTGCTAGATTTGCAGGAATCAAGTAAATTATGTGCAATATCTGCAATCCCGTAATGAAATTCAAGCCCTGAAGATGCTAAAACACTTAGACGAAAGCTTAGACTAATTTCACTTAACACACAGTCAATTGATCCAGTGTTAATGTAAAAATATTGATTAGACCTGCTCTAAACTGTATCTTTTTAGTATCAGTGCCAAAACTCAGGTATCAGTATCGAATGACTGTATTTAAGTCGTCATTGTTGACTGTGATTTATTCTCCTGAACTGATCTTATTTAAGATTAATATCTTTATAGTTCTTTGTACCAGTGAATATTTCCTTTGTGCTCTGACTGACTGCTGGGAAAGCTCAGTTTGTGAAGATCACATGGAGGTTTGGATTGAGGCGATGAGCTCATTTGGTTTAAAATACAGTCTGGACTACAAAGACGGATTCATGCTACCTGAGATTATACCCGGGTAATATTTTATCAAGCTATAAAAGAGAGGGGTCTTTTATTCCAGGGACCCTGCAACTGAAGAGAGAAATTACAGGAGAAATATGCTCTCGGTCCTGAGGTAATTTAACCTTTAGCATTTTCTCCCAGCACAAAAGCCGTCAGTGAGGACTGGATAAAGTGTCTCCCCCTTTGTCTTTTCAGCCCTAAGTTCCTCTGCGCTCAATAGATGTCGAAATACTAATGTGCAGCTCCGCAGATTTTTCATGCACATGTCCTACAGTCCTAACCTGACACTTTCCCTTCTTTTGAAGGATTGAAGAGACGAAAAACAAGAGGAGAGACTCAATCGACCCCAACCTCCTCCTCCGTCCCCAATGACCTCCCCAGTTTGTCTTAATTTTTGCAACTTGACCGGCCTTGACACCGCAGCACAAATGTGAGCTCATTTTCTGAAAAAGGCCAAAGCCAATAAGGCTCTGAAAGCAATCTTAACATCCAAATGTGCCAGGAATAAAAATAACTGCAGACAAATGGGAGTCCAATTGGAGGCATGCTTTAGCTCTTAGCTCAAAGTTTGCAGCGTTCTTCAAAAACGTGGTTATCGGAAGAACCCATCTAATGGAGTCAAGGTTGAAATAGCAAACTCAAAGTGTCTGAAAAATAAATAGGGTCAACTTCTGCCCCTCCAGTTTCATATTAAGCTTGGCTGCCAAGTCTTTGCAGTAAGCTCCTGCCTTCAGAGAAGAATCGACACATTTACGGTTTACGTCAGCGGATGAATTCTTTCCATTTTTTCAGGTACACATATTAAAACACACTCAACTGCTGAGACTATTAATCCGAATCCACCTAAATGTGCCATGTAATTTCAGTGCCGTTCCACCGTTTTTCCAGCTCAGCCTTTGTTCACTTTTGTTCCACAGACTAATCTGCTGCAGTGTGGCAGAATATATTAAACATGTCATTTCTTTCCCAGATGCAGTGAAAATGATAGCACCAATGCCACAAGCTCCTCAGAGTGAAACCCCGCAGGTTCTGGCACATCAGCCGAACAATGAGGGACTGTAAAGGCCTGATGTGATGTATGAGAACCATAGAGTTCCTTTGTCATCTAAGTGGTGTAATTTTTACAGCATAAATCTCGAGCTGACTGTCATTTTAGCGGATTTGAGAGACTTGTTTTGTAATTATTTCACACAGGCAGTGAGCAGCACATGCCTGCAGGACTTTGATTTTTCCATCTTGTGATATCAAGCGTTGTTGTCGCTGTCATGGAAATCACACTTGTTGCATGAGCAAATGTTTTAAAACAAACTGTGCTTTGACCTCTTCAGTCGATGAGAATAAATGATGAGAATAAGTACATAAAGGTGGTATTTATTTCTCTGCCAGTAACTGGTACTGAGCATCAATTTATGATCAGTTGTAGTAACAGTAAAAACTGTGGGATCAATGAATCAACGAAACAGACTTGCTGAGTGTTTCATGTGTTGCCATATTTAATTCATTAAGTCCCTACAATGAAATAAGAACAGATTTAAGTTTCAGTTTCTGTCTCAAGCTTGTTCCCCTTTTAAACTATCTTATTTTAAGTATCTTATTTCCATCCATACATTTAGCTAGCTAATGCTAAGAAAGGGGTAAATGCTTATTCATGTGTCGAGTGCGATGAGAAGTAGAAAAAGAGAGATGATGCCCGAGCTGAGCTAACTTTATATAAACCAGGATTTGCAGCCACGAATAGCCGTGTTTGCACATTTGGTGCAACATGACAAAGGACGAAACGTCTCACATGAGTCTTCAGTCCTGTCTTCAGAATGTGCCTTTCCTTCCTTCTGTGCACTAATGTCTAAAGCAGGGATGCACCGAGCTGATACTGACCTGGTTAAGTAGACTGGGTATCAGCCAGACGTGACAAACCCATCAGTCATCAAGTCATTACAAAACTGTGTGTTTCCACTATCAGTTACATTCAGGCCAGGCTGCAGACTCAGGTTTTCAGCAGTCCCTAAACTCTTACATACTTTACATAAAAATGATTCCAGTGAGTTCCACACAGTGAGGTTTGCAGACATTAGTCGTGGATCAGCAACAGCAGACACCCAGAGCTGAGGTATCAGGAGAGAAAAAGTCAAGACGGTGCATCTCTAGTCTGAAGTAATGGAAAGAAAACACTCTACTCTAATTAACTGGTTGGTGCAGGTGTCCTGAGCTTATGATTACCACAAGAGGGAATTATTGTTGTGAATTGTGTCATTACTCGTCAGCTCCTAATACAAAATCGTCAGCGTACGGTATCGACATACAGCGACATGCTGCAGTCTACTCTTCGTGCAGCTGTTTATACTGGATGTAATATTGTGTGTGACAGCACGACTGTGTAAACTGTGTATGTGTTGCCTGGAGAAAAGTTTTTCACTGAATGAAAAATCCACTGGAGGCATTTTAATGCATACAACAATGGTTGAAATAATTTTTTCAACCATAAATTTATTGTGAAGGAAGAACATTTGTGTTACCTTTTTAGTTATAGTGACTAACTTGTTGCTATGGCAACATTTTTTGTTGCCACAGCAACAGGAGCTAAGAAACTTAAGCCACAAACTTAACGACACATTTGTTGAACGTCCTGCTGCTCAAACACACTGCACACACAGCACCATGTCGTCATTATGTGTCAAGGTCACAATACCAAGGACGTTCATCATTCACACTAACACACAGGAGGATCTCCCTCATGTGTGTTTTAGGTAAACTAAAGGACGGGTCCTACCCTCTGATAGGCTTGATAGATGACGTCGTATGTGAATCCCTGAGGCATCTCGCTGGCTCTGTATCTGGCTCGCTCCAGAGAGTGGTCCAGGTATCCCTCTGATGTGGTGGCGATCACTGTGGAGACAAGCGGTCGGATGGCTCCCGCTGCCTGGGTGGAGAAAGGAGGATTCAGCTTTTAGTATTTATCCTGAATACAATCATAGAGTTTATACAGAATCTTTGAGAGATAGCATAAATTATGACTAAACGAGCTCTGTAAAGGGTGAATTAGTCTCAGAGCTACGAAATCAAACGCCACGGTTTTCAAAGTTTGGTGTGGTGGTGTAATGATACGATCAGCTCAATATTTATACGTTTTTTTTCCTTATCTATTTCTCTTTAGGCTTATTGTATGTACGTAAGTTTTACCTGTTTTACTTGTTTCTAATAGTTTTTCTTACAAAATTTAGTGACACATCCAAAAAAAAAAAGTATAACATAAGAACATAAATGAGCTCATTTTTAATTGGTATTTAGTGGTGGAAAACGTTCAAAGAAAGAAATGGATGTAAACTGACACAGATCCACACTGGGCAGTGCAAAATGAAAATGAAGCTGCATCAAATTGATTTGAAAATAAATCAATTTTTAACCTCCTAGGACCTGGCACCTCACATTTTAGGTTCTCTAGACCACAATACTAACTTTTTCTCAACAAGGGCCTGGTGACCACATATGAGGATATTATACTGCCACTCAGTAATCGAAATTTAAAACTAATGTCCTCATATGTGGACATCATTTTTCTCAGGTCCCAATCAGCCTAAAAAGCAAAGAGAAATTAAAAATGCACGCCATGCAAGAGTTCGGGTCTTAGGAGGTTAACCAAGAGTTTTCAGTTTGATCATGAACTGTACGACCACGTAAATGAAAAGTTCAGAGAGGAAAGGAAAAGTTTATACAGTGATGTTACACCATTAATGACAACTCCTCTCACTAGATGCAAAATCTGCAGTGTTTTTTTTAGCTTTAATATGATCAAGACTAATAATCATGAATAATAACTCATGAATTATGAATGAAGACCAGGAAATGCTGTAGAAAGCCTTAGAAAATGCTAGTAAGTCGATCTTGAGATGTTCAGCCATCACTGCACATTTCAGAGAGAACGTTTACTCGGTGGTACTTGTCGTCAGCAGCCAGCTGGAGCTCGCACCGCTCGCACTTCCTCCCTTGGAAATTGAAAATAATCAGCATTTGTGAGATAATATTTTCAGGTTCTCTCTATAGCGTGATTAAAGACAGATTCCAGCGGTAGGAAGCCAGTGAGCGTGTGCGGGAGAAAATCCTCACGAGTGAAAGGAAATCAAACATGTGTTCTGCGTGTTACACATGCTGTTAAAATCAAAATTAATCTCCTGCTCCTCAGCGCAGACAGGCTTTCTGTCATGAGCGGGTGATACGGGCGAAATAATGAAGACCAGACCGCCTGCTGTGAAAGTTCATCACAAAACCTCTCACACACACACACACACACACACACACACACACAGACATAAACGTTGGTCCTGTATCGGGGGTTTCTTGCCTTTTTTCACAACCTGTGTGACCTGCATTCAACAAAGCCTTTCCTCAGCTGCTGAACCTCACACATGAATCATGATGAAACTAATCTGTGAGGTTCTTCACCAGAGCAGTCGCAGCTTTGACCCTGTGTTTTCCATCCATCACTGGTGAAATAAACACTGCCCACCGGGAGCGATGTACGTGTCAATCTGATAAACACTTTATGAGAAGATGGAGAGGCCGATCGGAGGGGACTATTTGTCGTCTTTGGTCTGAGCCCGACTCTGGAAAACTTGACTTTGTCATATTTTTACTGCTTGCTTTGTTTATGTTCACACTGCACAGTGAAAAATCCCCCGTGCGCACAAACAAAAGTCACATGTTTTCCCACCAGGTGAAAGCTTTGATTGCAGGTCCGAGAACTGCAGTTCAGCATGATGGATTTGTTTATACTCGGAGCTGTAATTGACCTTCTCTGGTTTTCAGCTAAAAGCACAAGAAGCAATGAAGTATGAGCTACAGCTGAGATTAAATTAGATGTACTGCGCTCTCCAAGCATGAGGAAATACTGGCATTTTCAGCTTGTTTCCTCTATTTGTAGAGGGATTACAATCTTTCTGAACTGCTCCTGGAAATAGACACATCCTGCCTTCATAAGCTACTGGAAAAATTGACAATACATCCACAATTCATATTCACAAATGGGAGCTTTGGAGATAATCTTGATTCTTTCAATTTTCAAACATTTTGCCGAGCTTTCAGGGCTTCGTCACGGCAGAGTCACCGTTTGCCAACAAGTAATTGAATGTTTTAAGTGAGCAAAGACTAATTTCTTCGAATTTCTGACAGAATCCATCTCCTGTCTGCTTTATTTTGTTTTTAAAGAAATTTATTTTTATCTTTATCCTCTTAATATCTGAAGCATTTTCACTACAGCCACAGTTAAACAACACAGTCACAACCTCACAAGTAGGAAATCACAACTTCATTGTGTGTTTTAGGACTGCGACTAATGACTGTTTTCATTATCGATTGATCTGATGATTATTTATGTCTCAAAGGAACAGAAAGAGTAACAAATTCCCATTCGCCCAGGATTTGTTGCAATTTTTTGTCTTATATTGGGCTGCAAAAAAAGATTATTTTCAATTAATCTGACAATTATTTTCTTGATTTAATTGTTTTGTATATAACATCAGAACATGAGTCCAAGACGCATTATTCAAACGTCTTGTTTTGTTTGAACAACAGCCCAAAGATTTTCACTTTACTATTATATAAGATGAGAGCTGCAACCATCAGTTGATTTGTCAACCGACAGGAATTGCTATTTTTACTTAATGACTTACTGTCTTAATAACAGTGAATCGAATATTTTGAGGTTTTAAACTGTTGATTGGACAAAACGAGACATCTGAAGACGTCACCATGGAGAAAAAAATCGGCAGATCAATCAATAATGAATATAATTGTTGCTTGCAGCCCTATATAAGACAAATTACTGCAGCAAATCCTCACAATTGAGAAGCTGGAATCAGGCAATGCTGTGGATTTTTTGCTTGAAAAATTACTCAATTGATTAGTCAACTATCAAAACAGGTGCTGAATAATTTTCTGTCAACTTGACTAATAAATCAGTATCAATATGAAGGCAGAAGCACAGTTCAAATATGCAGCGTGTTGGAGAGATGTCAGCTTTCACTTTTATACTAACCCCTTGTTCCTTAGCAGCCATGGCGATCTTGTACAGAAAGTCCTCCTCGACAAAGGGCCGCACAGCATCATGGATGATGACCACCTTCGGCTTGTCGGCCGGTAGCCTCTCCTGCTCCTCCCCCTGCCCGCCCAGAGCCAGGACCCCGTTGCAGATTGACCTGTGTCTAGTCGAGCCGCCTGGCACCACCCGAACCTTCCTGTGCTGGAAGCGCTGGATGATGTCCGTCATCAGGTCCATGTTTTCTTTGGCAACAACAACCACGATGCTCTGGATCCATGACACCCTGCAAGAGCACAGCAGCCGCTTAGTGTTGTCCGGTTTATAAAGTGAGGATTAAGACAGAACATGAAAGGTGGACACTGAATTTAGGCTGCAAATAATCAACCAATTTTTTTTTTTTACTTGTCAAAACAGCGATATAAAGAGACAACGAAAGCAGAAAATAATCACTTTTGAGAGGCTAAATGTTACATCAAGTAAAAGTTTGACATTTCAGGAAATTTGCTTTCTTGCTGAAAATTAGACAAGAAGAACGATACCATACTCTCATGTCAGTATGTAAAATATGAAGCTAGAGACAGTGATCCGTAAGCTTAGCTTAGCACAAAGCTTGGAAACAGCTAGTTCTGTACAAACGCAACAACATCTGCCTACCAGCACCTCTAAAATATCTAACACATTATACTTCTTCTTCGTCTTTTAAATCTCCTTAAAATAATATATAAAAATGACAAGCTGTGGTTTAGCCAGCTTTTCCGCCTTGTTTCCAGTCTTTATGCTAAGCTAAGCTAACGGCTGCTGACTGAAGCTTCGTATTTAGCATTTTACTGATGTCAGGACTGACACAAAAACTGCTCCATTAACAAGAAAACCCATCTGCACAAATGTCAGTAACACATATATTCTCTAGAATCAGAGATCACATCAGGGTCTTTGGTCCAACTCATTTCTAATGACCTTTGACCCTCCTCCTCTGGGTCATCTTCCTCTGTAATCGCGGGGGCCACACAGGCAGCATCTAATCCTGCTCTGTAGTCCCAGGATGTTGCTGCATTTGTTTCCTGACAGCACGTAAACACTGACAATAAGCTGGGAGGAGACACTTCTGATTATAAACACCGGTTGTTATTGTATTGTTATAATGAAGGTCAGGCAGTGATCACATCAGACTGTAAACATCCACCTTCTCATCACAGATATGGAGCCTCAAGTCAGCAGAAAATATGAGGGTCTGTCTGCCAGTGGTGGAAGGAACACTCAGATCATACGTTGAGAGCAAAATGTGATGAATAAAAGCTAAAGTGTGTGAGTAAACCTAATTTCTACTAAGAGGTACATATATATACATACATACATATTACTACTATCTCCACCTCAAGACAATGGAGGGGAATGAAATGTCTTTTTTTTTCAAATTATCAAAAATTATAACAGCTGTCTTTCCATGTTTTGAGGTGTATTAAGAGTTTACACTTGATGATCCACAGAACAGGTTGGACAGTTTTCACTGGACCTATTTTCCAAAGAAGAAAGTCCCTCCATGTTTACTCCATGTGCTGTGAATTAAGGAGACCCACCCTGCATCTGAGGAGATGTTGCTGTTGAATATTGAGTCACAGGATTAATCACCACATATAAACATGTCTGCACGGTTTGACAAATAAATCTCAACTTTCAACTGCATCTCACTTGCCTTATCAGTGAGATCCACTCAGTGGAGGGAGTTTGCTCTGTTGTCATGGAGATTATGACAACTGTTCCATCTCCATGACAACTGGAGATTGTACAGATGAAGGGTTGGATGAATGATGATTTTAAAAGTTTAAGTAAAAGTACAGTTAAGTGTATGTATAAGCAGCAAAATGTACTTAAATGTAAAAGTTTTTCGGTAGTAACATCTGATTCAATTTGACAATAATAGATTTTTAATATTACACTATACTGTTGTAACTGCTGGTTTTGGAGCTAGTTTTACAGTTTGACCCTTTAATCTCTAACAATGTTTCAAGTTTATCATTGTCTGTAAAATTTTATTTATTTTGTCTACATTGTGTTTTGTTCAGTGGACAAAGTGACAACTAACTCCAGCTGTGAGATAATTGTGGCATAAAAAGTAGAATACTAGCCTATGAAAAGTAGTAGAGTAGAAGTAAATAACAGAAAATTAAAATAAAAGTACCTCAAAACTGTTCTTCAGTACAATATTTAAGTAAATGTACTTTCCACCAGTGATGAAAACACTCATAACAGTGGATGAGCAGCCTGCACTGAAACACTGACCGTTAGAGGTTGGAGGTCTCCCGCTGTCACTCCACCTGTACCTGTGTGTAATCACAAACAGTCGTTATCACTTCTTAATTATCTTGCTTTAATCTGTTCTTACCTCTCAAAAGACTGGATAGTGTAGCTTATGAGCGGTCTTCCCAGAAACGAGCAGAACTGCTTTGGTGTTTGTAGTCCGGTTCTCTCTCCGGTGCCGCCGGCAGGTAGAACTACAGACACCGGGAAGTCCATGCTGCGTTCCCACGGCTGGTGGTAGCTCTGCCCGCCTTCGCCGGCTGGGAAAATCCCGGGATGAGCGGGCCTGTCCGGATCACAGTTATCGCCCTCCATATTCATATGATTTACCTCTATCAGTTCATGGAGGGGGGTGTGGAGGTGTGGGGGGAAAAGCCAGATAATTCCAACATATCTGTCCAGCCCCAGCTAATGGGCGGGGTGGAATAACACCGGTAACGTGGATGGAGATTTGGGAAACACCGCCGTCGAGTTAGAGTTAAACGCATTACTTCCGGTCGGTATTTTCAAAATAAAAACTCCCAAGCAAGTGGCAAACTGCCGTGACGTCACCCAATTGGTTTGTGAACTGCCGTTTTGAGGCCTCAAGTTTGACTTAATGGACGTCGTCATCTTGGTTTGTTGGACGAAGACTGATGGTGAATAACGGCTCCTGCACCTTACCGCCATCACTAATGGACGGCAGCAACAGCTTACAGTCAACCTGTCAGACTGTTGCACTATCCTCCCTGAGCTATTAAGTATTATCTTTACATTTCTACTATAATTTCTACTTGTTAATAAATAAGATTTATCCACGTCTTTATTATGCAAGCTTGTCTTGTGACGTGAAGTTCACCTGTACCTTCATTCATTCATTTAATTTGTCAGTTACATTTGATTGTAAATTGCACAAATTATTTAATACATCCATTTATTATTCTTTTGTACACCTCTCTAGTGGTGTAAATTGTTGAAATTAATGCAGTTTCAATGTGAAATAAAGTTTTTTATGAAGCTTTGCTTTGTTGATGTTGATTCAGTGTTTTTCATGGCCCCTTTTTATTCTCCTTTGTAAATGAAACTGAGCGATACTAGACTCGCTACGGAGCAATATGTGAGGCTACATGGGAAAGTGGTCTCAGACTTTTCGACACCACTGTATATAAACTAACACTATACTGAGAGGTGTTCCAAATATTTTTTCCATCCCATTTATAGGAATTAGATTTGACAAAATATTAAGAACACTTTTCAGGTCCTCCCCTCGCTCCAGCACCACTCCCCTCTTCTGTTCAGCCACCTCCTCTACCTTCATGCTTACATGTCATAAAGTTATCAGTTACACTGCCTGGACTACGTGTACCCAGGACCAGAGCCTACAGGAAGAGGAGGAAAAACCCCTCCTGCAGCCAACATCATACATCTGCAGCAAGTGTGCAACCCAGAAGGATTGGCACTGACCTCACTCACATTGCAGGTGTGTCACACTGTGTGACTGTTGGTGGAAAGACTGTGGAGGGAAGAGATGAAGGCAGGAGGACAACTTTTTCTATCTTTATTTATAAATTTTAATTGACATTATTTATTATATTTGTTGCATTTGGAGTGGTGTTTGTGTCACCTGATGTCTCATGATGATCTCAGTCCAGTGTTCCCTCTCTTTCAGCTCTATGTTTGGTCTCCACCAGCTCCTGAGGGAAACTTGTCTCTACCTTAATGTTCCGCTATGAAAAAGTATATATATTCAAAGATGACAGACTTTTATTGCACAGTTCTTTTTCTTTTCTTTTAGGTATAGTCTTTAAATTGTATTCACAATGGCCTTAAAAAGTTTTAAAAACTCTTCAACGCCAAGATGGAAAGTTAAAATGAGCGCAGTGCAAAGGCTGGACATTGACTGTTTCTCTGGTAAAAATGTTGTAAATAGTTTCCATTGGGCACAATGCTGTTACTGTATGTAAGGATTAATTTGTAATGTGTGCTTTCTTTTATTCTTGTTCTACTTATATATATATATATATATATATATATATATATATATATATATATATATATATATATATATATAAGGCCATGGGGCTGTCTTCCCAGTCACCGTCTTTATGTTATGACCCAGCTAGGGGAAAAGGGAAGCAACAGAAAACCAGTTGTTATTGGTAAATCAAATTTACTGATTTAATTTATTACATAACCAGGAGGGTAAATAATTAAACAAAAATCCAAACAAGGCAAGAGGATAATTGAAGTAGGGGAACAGGAGCCAACAAAGAGCCTAACTATGTGATTCTAACCAACCCAAAAACACAAGAAGCAGCACCCCTGTTCCTAATGTGTCCAACAGTCTTTCTCTAAGGGTGTGAGGCACAATCAGAATTTTAAACCTAGCCCATTCCCAAACAATCACTACCAGCATCTCAAACCAAATCACAAATTACTCACTGTTCACACAAGTGGTACAGAGGCGAGCTGCCTATCATGTCAGCCACCACTAACGATGTGAGGGCTGGGCTCTTAAACTCTCTTCCTCTGATGCTTGAACGGCTGCAGCTGTGGTAAGGATTGTCAGGATCATTTCCGCACCAATAGGAGAAGCCGGCCGTGGAGTCGGAGGCTCCTCCTCTCTGCTCCGACCAATCCCGTCATGGAGTCCGCGCAGCCTGATTAGCATACAGACAAAACACACTTTAAAATTCAGGTGACTGCGCTGCGCTCAGTTTAACATATTTTTATATCACGAAAAAAGTTGAACAAGAAAGAGCAGAACTGATGACACAGTTACGGAAGATTGCGCCAGTAGAGGATGACATTAAAAGTACTAGAAAATTCCTGGATAACTTTTGAATGTTCCTGCTGCTTGATGCGTGTATTTCACTCCTCACATTTCAATCTGCACAAAGGACGTTACCTTCAGTTTCATTCATGTCGCAGAGACTCATCCTGACACTGACCTCAGTCACTGCAGGTGTCCCTCTAAAAGCCTTGTGAAGCTGTCACGACTGGCCACAATAACCTCACACTGATAGTTTCAAACACAAATGTGTCCCCACAACCACAGACAGACATGTACACACACATGTACATGCCCTTACAGAAGTTGATCTGCAATAAAGCTATACTACTATATCCCCATATAGACGATAGCTGAGTCATTCTATGAAACTGGACCGGGCCGCTCTCGTGGCTCAACTGGTAGAGCGCGAACCGCTTAGGCTCAGTCGGCCATGGGTTTGCCTCCGACCCATGGCCCTTTGCGGCATGTCATCCCCTCTCTCCCCCACTTTCCTGTCACTCTCTCACTGTCCCTGTCTGAATAAAGGCAAAAACTGCCCAAAAAAAATAACTTAAAAAAAAGAAAAGAAACAGGTGCCATTTGGTCTGTAACATTTGATGAGATGCATAAGGAACAAAAATGTGAAAAAGTGTGTTTACAAATCTTAGAACCATTAAGTCAAGTACTCTTGCCATAATGTTAAATGAGAAAATACTATTTATAAAGACTAACACTATTTTTAGTATTTTTCCTTAGAACACAGCAACTTTCACGTCCATATTAAACAAATTGACACTTGTATCTGAAATATCACCAATAAATGTTGTTTTTTATCAAACCTTTATTATTGTCAGGACTATATGTGTGTCCCTATTTATATCAGATATTCTTTTTAATAAAAACATACTTTCTTGTAAAAATGTAATGATTCGTGTGTGTTCCTCATTTTGATTTACCACCCCGTCACACTAACATGTGAAAACACAACATGCAAATAAACCAAAATTTCAGTCATTTAAAAAAGATCCCTAACAAGTGTTGAGGTCTGCATGAACATTAAACACTGAACGCAAATAAACACAAGAATTATTATCAAAAATAATCAAGTGGTTCTCAAACATAAGCTGTCCTACTGTATGTGTATATATAAGGATTGTATGAGGGAACAGCTTAAGGAGTGAATGAGTGGCCAAGTGAACTGAAGGAAGAGTATGGCTAAGACACTAACAGTGTGTGTGAGTGTGTGAACTGACTTATGTAGAGTCTCACTCAAAGTCCTTGATTTCTTTAGTAGACTGGCGACACAGGGGTTGACTGATGACATCTTTTTCTGAGTTTCCAAGGCTTTGACCCGTCCAGCCTTGGTACCTCTCTCAGGATTTATCCCGATGAATGGCCTGAAAAACAAGAGTGTGTATTCAGGGTTGGTGAGGAAATAAGAGAGTGTACTTTCATGGTGCAGATTAAGTAATAGTTTGTTTCGCCTTGATTAATGTCATAAAAGCTTCCTTAACATGCTCCATGTTTTAGGCAGCTTGTATGTAACCTGTGAGACGAAACTCAACAAACACACGGCCAACATGATTAAAGCTGCTGTGAGCACACAGTACTATTGAAGGATGTAAGAAATCTAACCTTTGAAATAAGTCCAGTGTGCATGCAGCGTCATCTGAAGAAGAAGAACTGAAGACTGAAGCTGTAGTGAGTAGAAAAGACTGCAGGGAGCGTGGTCAGCTGGCTGGGTGCCCTCACAAATGACGTGCCCCTCAATGCTGATCATGTAGTGGTGAATGAAGCTTACTGGTGTTTCACCTTAAATTTGACAAAAAAAAAAAAACAGCATTGACATTGTCACACTGCAAAAGATATGTACCATGAGAAATGGTTCACAGATGAGTCCTGTTGTTTGATATATACATTATAAGGTGTTGTGATTTTGAGCTGAACCGTGTTGAACAGCCACATTATGTCTTGCTTTGTTCATTGTAATAATACTGGACGTAACAAATGACAGTTTAGCTAGCTGGCTAATATTAGCAAACCCAGATTAGCAGATGCTAACACAAAGTAAAGTTTAAGATGAAACTCACCCTGTAGTTTGGAGGATCAGGGTCAGAGTCCAGCTCCTCTCTCTGTCACACGGTGAAACGGGTGATAGAAAGTTAGCACTCCAGTGTTACCAATGTTTTCATTTAACAACAGACGGATTTTTCTCCAGTTTAGCAACTGTACAGCTATACCTCGAAGTTGCTAACGTTAGCTGACGAAGCTCAGACTCTGATCACAAATGATTTTAAACTTAATTCGAGTCCAATGCTCTTTTACATTCACTCTGAATACGGTTTATTTTAGCAAAAATAATCCTAAACATAAAGATAAGTCAGGAGGCATTCTACTAGATAATCAATACAGCTTGATTGGAAATGTGATATATTTTGCCTATGCTAACAAGTACTGCAAAAATGTACTCACCTATTTATTTGAAGGATGAAAATGGATGTTTTCCCAAAATGCATTGCGAAAAAATACTTTAAATTACAGTTTTCTTTCCTCTGAGCAATAATGCTGTAAAATACCGTTATAAACAATTTCACCGAGAATAATTTGCAGTGATATACTACATTTAAAGATAGCAGGATTATACTGTTGAAATTTTCCCGTAGATTTACAGCAGTTTGTTAGTGTATCGAAGGCAATATTATTTTAAGGTTAGGTGGTACACGGGATAATGTTTGAAGCTTTTGAAAAATATTTAAGTGCAATGTTTGCCTCTGAAATGAAGTAAGAGAAAATTAGTTAGTCTGTAATAATTTTAATACTCAAGTAAAGAACCACTTCCTTGAAATTTAGATAGAAAATATAATATCTATATGCTTTTTCTGATGCTAAGAAAATCCATTGCAATATAAACTCTTTTTTTTGTGAACAAATTATTTCATTTCCGGTCAAAGTCCAAACACTTGACGCATCGTTAAAAAAAAAAAAAAAAAGCATCGACAGCTGCAAGTCGCTACAAGTCAATATTCTCGCGTGACTTTAGATTCTCTCACGCTGCGAAAAGTTGCCGCAAATCTCGCGGGATTCTGTTTTTGGAATAGAAAAAACAACGCAGTAAAAAACATGCCAAAAGTATTCTTAATGCTTACTTTTTGGTAGTGTAGAATTCATGATACAGACATTATGGCATTATTGTGTCATATATATATATATATATTTTTTTTTTTACAAATAACTTAAATGTAAAGGGACATTTTATTTCCTCAATAACTCCCTTTGTAAACATTGTAGTTGCGTTTGTGATCAAGTCTTAAATAACAACGTTGGCCTGATTTAAGCTTTAATGTGAATCCTCCTGCAGATCAAACACTGTCATACCTGGTAAAGTCTCCACTGACAACAACGTGTGATAAAAAGATGTTTATTTCATATAAAGTTATTACAAGAATGAATGATGAAGAAGCTTTTCCAGACTTCACCCACAAACTTACACCACTCAACCAGAACGTATCATGTTATATGTTGCCACAGAAAATATATTACATCATAGCTACATCATAAATCTTACATGGTAAAATTTTATACACATGGCCATACTTCAAAAGGCAAGTAAGAATTTGATATATGTACAAGTATTTACACAAGATTGTTTTTTTGAGATGTTTTGTGTTGTTTACTGGTGTTGGTGCCAAAAACAGGCAAATCTCCATCTGTGTATAAAATGAATATAGTTATGAACACATGCACATGGCTACAATGGGACAATGTGTGTTGTCTCGGGGCTCCAGAAAGCTCTGCAGGCTGTACACCCCAGGTCTGTTCACATTATCTTTAACCTCGTGGATTAAAATGTCGAGAGAAGTCCTCAGCATGCCCTTTGGAGTTCTCCATCATAGTGAGGAACCAGCTTCACATAAATCAAGTCCCAGTCACATTGAGAGATAATCCACAACCTCAAGCTCTGGATGTTGTGTCTCAATATCACTGAGACCAAACTCCTGCAGGCTGATGTGGATTCAGAGTGAGTCCGTAAGTCTGGTGGCTCTCAGGGTTCAGTCTCGTGCCAGTTCTCACTCAGCCGGCTCTTCCCCAGCCTCCTCTTGCTCTTGGCCTTGTGTTTGTGCAGCAGCTGCGGCGGCGACACGGCCGGCTCCTCGAACTTGTTGCCCGACTCGTTGTGCTGCCTCGAGTACCTCTTGCACTTGCAGGAGGTGACCACGGTGATCTTGTACGTTCTCGTGCTGCCGTCCTGGCACTGCAGCTGGATGCGCTGGGTGCGGGTCTTGTCGTTAACGCACCTCCAGTCCTGATTGCTGCTCCGGCGACCCCAGAACTTCCTGCCATAGGCGCCGCCGATCCAGTTTTGAAGCATCTGAGCTGGGAGACACTCACCGGCACACACCAGCTCCTTGATGGGGTTGATGCTGGTGCAATGGCCATCAGAGATGTACTTAGTGGACCTCAGCTCTCTGCATCCAATTTGGCCTCGTTCTGTGGAAAAACACAATGAGAATTAATTAGAGATCCCTGCAACTAACGATTATTATCATTATCAATTAATCTGCAGATTTCTTGATTATACCCTTTTCTCTCTGTCAGTATAAAGTGCCTTTTTTTCTCTGACCAAGTCCAAAACCCAAAAATAATTCAGTTTACTATCATGCATGACAAAGAAAAGCTGCAGATTGAGAAGCTTAAACAAGCTAACGTTTGGTATTTTTGCTTCAAAAAGTTTCCAATAAATTTTTTTCTGCCCATTAATCGACTGATTGTTGCAGCTGTAACATTTCCTCAGAGATTTGATTCAGAATTTCCTCTTAAGCACCAAATGAGACAATACAATTGCATATAACAGTAATGCTGTGTCATTATTTCATCATTATATTGAAAGATAATACACGATAATAGTGGATTACTGTCCAGCCCTTTACCCTGCAGCCTGTGGCGAGTCACAGGGAAGGAGCACAATAACATGTTGACCTTTCTACTTCAAAAAAGTTGAGGAATTATGTCGTGAAAAAGAAAAACTTTCTTTATGTCAGGGATTTAACAGGAGGATTATTTCTGTGCAAGATCTAAAACTGCCATTATTATTCTGCTGCAGGCTACAAACACTGCCCCCCCCACCACCACCCCTCATCCCACCACTGTAACCCAAGCTCAGGTCCATTCATACAGCTGCATACACCTCAGTGACAATGCCCCCCCTCCCCCCCTCCCCCTCTGTGACAGTGTTTGATGAATGAACAGGGCTCAGGCTCCATCTTTCTCTCCCTCTCTCTTACTCCCCCACTCCCTCCCCTTCCTTCATTCCTTCGTGGCTGCTGGGGGAGCTCAGAGCCACAATCACAGGTTTCCTGTGCATGGGAGAACACCTCCATTCAGCTGCACTGACACCAGGTCAGTTTGCCAGAACCTGTCGGAGCCTCTCATCCCGGCCTGGACACCGGCCAGCCGGGGAAGCAGCCTCTGCTGGGAGTCATGATTACAGGAGCAGAGACACTGTACGATCAACACTGAGGGGATTATACTCTGAAATGTGCCATGTTTTTTTGTTTTATCATATTCCAGCTCCATAATGTCTGTACAAGACTGTGGCAAGTTTACAGTGACCTTAGTGCACCTTATGGGATTCTTACATTCTTCCACAACAGCAGGATTTTTGTGGTTTAGGCTACTTTTTACAAGTATAAACTGTGTGACTTCTATGAAGTATTGTTATGCTAAATGTAGTTTATAATGCTTTTCAGTAAAGCAGAGATCATGTGTAAACTGATTGAAATGATGATGATTAAGTGCCTGATTAAAAAGATCCATCATCTGGCTCTCAAAAGGAGGAAACTTTGATGCTTAAACCTGAACTTTATCAAGAGATTTGTGTTGCATGCAGCCTTTAATGAGCAGGAATGAAGAGATCAAGTGAATAAGAAGAAAAAGATGTTGTACAGTGCACATGGGACAGCTTGAGAAACAGTATTTTTCTGTTTTCTCATCTGTTGTTCATGCTCCTTTGGCTACATCAACTGAAAAAAGTAGGGCACGAATCCATTGCAAAATCACAGAAAGATGATTTTCAAATATTATGACTGTTTAAAGTCGTTCCCAAATTCCCCAAGATTTAAAACAACAACAGAAACTAAAAGGAAATAATTAAGTCAAAGATTTAGCAGCAGGAACAGTTTCCTAAAAAGAACCTAAAGGCACCAAGCTGGACCACACCGCAAGTTCGAGTCCCTGTGGAAAAAATCAGAAGATCATTTCACAGGCCTGATCACAGTCAGACGGATAAATGACAAACCAGCAGAGCATCCTCACTCACCGTCTCTGTGCTGCGCCGCGCCGCCCGCTCCTCTCCCGCCGGTGCGTGCGCGGTTCAGGGACACGTTGCTCTGAACCTCCGGCACCGGCGCGCTCGCGTGCGAGAACAGCAGCTCCGTGGCGTCGTTCTTCAGGGCTTGGCAACTCCTCAGCAGGATGCAAAGTACGACCAAGGAATGGCACGACTCGTGCGCGCTCAGGTGCATGGTTGCTTGCAGGGGGGGGAGAAGGGGGGATTGTAGCGGCTGGAGATGGAGATGTTGGCCCGGCTTGAAGGAGGGTAATGCTGGGTGAACTGCACGGAGGTCTCCGCTGCCCCGCTGGTTTTATAGCACAACAGCCGGTCCGCCTCTCGCTCTGGCAGCTCCTCAGGTGCGTCTCTGAGGGGACGCTCTGATTGGTGCACGCTCATAAAATCAACCCGCCCACTGCTTTTATTTTGGAGAGTTAAATTTGATCCTGGATGCTGAAGATGAGGAAGCTTCTATCCATGATGATGATGATGATGATGATGATGGGATTAAGGGCCTGAGTAAGTGGCCTCTGGTTCGATTCTCCTACTTAAACCAAATTTGGTTTGTTTTAGTTTATTAACAATATTAATATATCTGTAAAACAACATATAAAGAGATATGATAATAAAAGATAATAAGATATGTTTTAAAAAAGCAACTTAAAACTAGAAATCAAAACTGAATCAAATGAACACTGATGACATTTGTCAGAAAAGATCAGGATATGTAACACGACAATTCCTTTATACGATCCCTCATCATCTTCCACTGCAGATGAATTCAGCGTAAACTTGTTTTCTTGTGAAATCAAAATCAGTTTCATAGAATACGAGTGGCAGATTGGAGGAATACTTCCTTCCAGACTCTAAAGAAGGCAGGGCAGAGGAAATACGTGACAATAATAGTCTTAAATTGTTGGTAGAAAGAAGGCTACTTTCCAAAGTCAAGAAGTCCTGATTAGATCCGAGGTCAACGTCAGTTTCTGGTCTATATTCAGATTAACTAAACGCAGCAGTTTCATTCTAAATGAGACAGAAACATTTTGTAATCATGAAATCACATATTATTTCTACCTTATTTCTACCTCGACTTGACGTTAGGATTCTTTCAGCCTTAGAAAACGTCTTTGTTCAAGAATAACAACAAAAATCTGGATCTAAATTAAGCTTTAACTTGGCAGTTGAAGACCAGCTTCCAAAACGGTCCTAAATCAGACTTTTGATGCAGCTGTGGAGACTAAATCTAGTATGATGCTTTGATACCTCCACCTCTGATTATTTGCAGTAAATCTGCCGTTATGCTGAGTGAAATAATAAACAGCCGTAGCTTTGAGTGACTGTTGCTGCTCTTGAGTTATGAGTCAAAGCAAAGCAGATGGAGGTTAGTTTTGTTTCCTTAGTTTCTCTTGTAGGTTTGAGGCTGATGGAAATGTTATTTGAATCAAAGTATTCAACAAATTAACATTTTTTAATGGTGGCGCTATAGATGAAAACTGAGCAGCTCAACAAAACGATTTCATGGTGGCACTACAGGAAAAGTCAGGGAGGGGCCACCAAAGACAGTAGCATTCATCCCATATGGGGAGAATGAATGTTTGTACACAAATTCATGGCAAACCGGCGAATAGTTGCAGAGATATTTCAGTCTCTGCAGCAATTTGAGGCTAAAAAGAAGCGATCTTTGCAGTTTATCTTCACATTTCATCTGAAAATATGGAGCAAAGCTGCACTGGATGCTTATTGGAACCAATATTGATGTATATGTTCAATTCTCTGTCAATTTAAGTTCATGAGTGAAATCCAAACTGGATCTCAGACATCAAAAACAAACAACTTTAATTGTGTACATTGAAAATAGTTCGGAGCAAAAATGATCCGAGGAGTTTCCCACATTCAACACACATGGTCAAATTATGTGAGAATGTTGAAAGATGATGCATTCATTGCTCCTTTGTTCAACAGATGCAGGAAAAGCCTTGATGAGCTGTCAGTCACATCTGAACTCTGTGACGTCTGCCGTCTTGTCCGGTGTGTCAGACCCTGATTCGGTCCACATCTGCTCATTTATTCACCAGCGTCTTCAGCAGCATTAATCACACGTGTGTGCACAGCTGACGACTTTCAGACACCGACTCATATTTTACTTCCTGTCGAGTTCCTCCGTGTTGGAGGTTCTCCACGTCGCGACTTGCCTTTCTCAGGCGCACGTTTAATTCAAGGATGAAAGCTGATATTGTCTGTGTGTAATTTGCTGTCTGTCTATGTCATCCTCCGTCTGCCTGCCTCTCAATCCCTGTCAGTTACACATCTAATGATCCGAGTGCCCAGACTAACTGGAGTCTTTGTGCGTCCGCTGCACAAAACAAGGGGAGATATAATTACCTTTGTGGGGAACATTCAACCCAGGCTTGTCTTACTGATTTGAAAAGAGGCGTCGTGCAGAGACACTAATTGTTGCTCATGTGAGTGAAAGCTGATACACAGATCACTTGACTGGTTTATTATCACACCAGCACTTTGTCAGGTCTGTGGCCCCATTTCACGATGGAGAGTGGAATAAAAGCCTGAGATTGTGTCTTCTTTCGTTTTTTGGAGTGAAAGGTTATCGTTCAAATCAGCAGGTGGAGGAAATACATTTGGTGGAACCACAGGGTTAAAAGTAGGTTAAAAATAGAGTCTAGATCCGACTGTTTATTCTAACTTAATCCTATTTGGCCAGTTAGCTCAGATACTGGGTTGTATTTTCATATAATGCATTTTTGCTTTTTATGTTACAGGAGATATCAACGTGTTTTTCAAACATAACATTATTATACTTCCACTTCTGGGCAGAGTCCGGTTGTTATCCTCCGATATTGACTGACAGTCGACTTTCTGTGTGTGTGCAAGAATTGGTTCAGATGTGGAAGTAGCTTCTGACAATCATGCTGTATATGGGCCAGATTCGGGCCATGGAGCCGGGCGTATACTGGGCCAGAAGAAAAACAAGCGCTTGGCCCGAGTATGGGCCGGATTCATTTTGCTAACACGAGCTCTAACAGCGTCTGAGACTGACCAGTTTGCGAGGAGATGCTACACAGATGTTCTAGTTGAGCACAGGTTTTGTGTCTTAAACCCACAAACTAGTTAATTAATGATACGTGGCCTCGGAAGGTCACGCAGTTGCTGGAATATGAGTAAGCCAGGTAGCTAGACATGCTAATCACTGCTGTTTATGCTAAAGCAGACAAACAAACCCCCCCCGCTCCAACCTTTTTAAACACAGTAAATGTAGAGTAAGAGAAATACTCAGGTACCAGAACCTTAAATGAAATTGTTCCTTCCTGATTCTGCTTTTTAAAAAAATCTCCTCAGCAGCTGAACCCAGCCTGTCATTAAACTTCACACTCAGCTTCTGTTATTGTTTCCTTTCTCTTTTGTTTTTCCTCAAACAACGACACCAGAGACTCATTCACTCCACTTCCGAGAGAAAATAAAGGACAACACGTCCCACTCTTCTCAGGAAGCTATTTACACTCCGACGCCCCTCTGAGCTTCTTATGAGAGCGGGTTAAAGAGTGAATATGATAGGCCCCGCGGCTTTTGTGCCCTCACTGTGTAATGAAACAGGAAGCTGGGAGCTGACTCCCTCTCCCTCACACTGAGACTCACCAACAGGAATTCGGTTGCCCCTAACCCTCATGGGAAATGAAAGGTGGCTGGGTTAATAGCTCACTGACAAGCAGCATGAGAGGGGGAGGGGGGAAAGGTACGAACGACACCTGGAACAGAGTCAAGAAAGAAAGTTTGGGACAGATCCCAACAATAGATGAGGGCTGTGTCTCAATCACTTCTGTTATTCCCTGAGAGGGATCTAATATGACAATCAATACTTCTACTATCGATAAAAAATTCCTGAAGGAGAAATTTTGAATGTGCCCGCTGAAAAGCAGTTTGAAACTGTGAGGACCGGCCAAGGTGACCTCACAATGATGGTTTTCAAGCCTAAATTTGTCCCAACAACCACAGCAAGACATGTACATACACACATGTACATGCTCTTGCAGAAGCTGATCTGCAATAAAGCTGCTGTGATTTCTCCTGAGTTAATCAGTCCAATCACAGTCAGCTGTGTGAAAGTTTGGGCAGCAACTGCAGTTGTGCACTTGTGTGTGTCTGTCAATTTTCATGTGTGTATTGTTGTGTGGACACTTAGAAATGCTAAAACAAATCAGCCCTTTATCTAAAGTTTACCCAATATACAGCAACTCTTAGTAAAATGCATTCCTTTGAACAGAATGGTGATGGGGTTAATGGGGCGGAAATAAGTGACTGCAGATGCCTTAAAAAGGTTCACTGTGTAACTGCTGCTAGATGTCCTGAACTGTCCGTCTCATCTTGTAATACCACTTTGTTCCTCAAGAGGCGAGAGTGAGTCACTGCAGCGCCATAAACTTATCATATAACTTACTAACAGAACTTGAGGTTCAGGTGAAACTGACGGTCTCTCCCAGGGCTCCTCCCCCTGTGACAGTGAGTCATGTGACGACCTTAGTTTTCTCAACCGATGCCCATCCATCCACTGTACCACAGCACATGATGTAAGCCGCAAGAATAGAAGAAAGCACACATTACAAATTAATCCTTACATACAGTAACAGCATTGTGGCAAACACCACTCCAAATGCAATAAATAAAATATAATAATAAATAAATAATGTCAATTAAAAGTTATAAATGAAGATAGAAAAAGTTGCACTCCACTCGCAGCATGATGAAGGGATGACGACATCAGAAAAAGGCAGACTCAGAAAATAAATTTTATTGCCAGGTAGGTTTTCACTTACAAGATATTTGGTTTGGTGTAGTATCCAATTAATGTATTCATAGGAAATAACAAAAAAGGTAAAATACTGCAACACTCAAATATAAATATACATAGATACATATATATAAAAATTAAACAATGAAAACGATACTACACAACTATGTACAAAAGTGTTTTAGAATGACAAAACTCCTGCTGGGCAAGATGTGCAAAAGGTATTGATTAGGGGGTGTGTAACAGTTCACAGTAAAGACAATCTGTCATGTGCAGGGATAATACCTCAAGGTGTTGATGTAATGTGGTTGATGATTGATGAGGCCAGATGCAGAGGAAAAGGCAGGTGCTGGTCCATCATTGATGATGATTAGACTGGACCTCTGGTCCTGATACAGACAAACATGTGATAGGACAATTCCTTTAGATCATACAAGTTCTTTATATTAAAACATGTTAGGTATCTTGTGTGTATATAATAAATTGTGAGGATAGATATGAATATGCAAAATAAACACAGTATGAATATTATGACACGTAAATGCAAGGAAATGAAGGGTAAACAACTAGAGGTGTGATAACAATTCAATGTACACACACTATATAACCAACAAATTCAGTAGTACAAATATGGATATACTGTAAAATACATAACCAATATAGGCAGTGGTATATTCATTAAGAATCAGCAGTATGAACATGTTTACACTGTGGGTCTGATTTAATCACAGCGGTATAGACAAGTCTTACTTTTAAAAGTGAATGACAGCATGTTACTCACCTGGACCCTCCTCACTGTCTGGACTCTCTGCCGTGGGTGAGACAGGTGGAGGAGGTATTGCATCTGTACTGGCTCAGGTCCTGATAAAGACAGAGGGATGATGAAATCTCCTAAGAAATGTAAAGACCTAGTGCACTTTCAATCATGGCTGATCTCCTAACAGTAATGTAAAGTGGTTACAACATGGTGAACCGTTTCCCCTTGCTTCCAGTATTTACACTAAGCTAGGTTAAAGTGAGCACTTCCAAGATCCAACTCTATAATGACATAAAAACATAAGAGTATAGATCTTCTATAGATCTAACTCTTGGAAAGAAGTGTGTTTTCCCAAACAATTTCTTTAACCAGCAATGTAAGAACTAGTAACTACAACTGTTAGATAAATGTAATGAGGTTCGATATTTCCCTTTAAAATGTGTCCCCAAACCAAAACATTCAAAACAGCAGCTATCTAACTACAGTAAACATAGTGCTGCAGGGAATGTACTAAATGATCTATAGTGTAAGAGACTATGGTCTATTTGTAAAATCAGCTGTTAAGTTGCAGTAAGTAGTAAACTACAGTGTGAATAAACCTGAAAACTCAATTGACTTGGTTTGCCTGTGAATTCTGGTGAAACACTCCCCTCTGCTGGATATTTACCTTCACTGCCGATGAATGATGACGCATTTAATCTTTAATCTGTACAAAGATGAATATAAAATACCTACAGATACCATTATCCATGCATGAAAGATAAAAAAATAAAAAAATAAATAGTATAATTTTTTGAAAATTATATTTTGTTTGTTGTGATTTCAAACACAACAGCAGTTTCCTGGCAACAGGTGTGGCTGGAAATCCAAAAGGTGACAGACAATGGAGGTTGGCAAGGTGAACAGCTTTATCTCAAACACTTTCAACCTCAGTTTTACTTTTTGAGATTATCTGTTTTTTTACTTTTTCTTTTACCCTAAACACAGGATATAAATGACATAATCCAGAAGTGTGGGATAAGGAGGGACGCTGATGTTTGCCAACTCAGCCTCACCTCAAAGTAAGACAAACATTTCTTTTTTTTGGCATTAAAAATAAATGTATCTGAGTCTCAGTGCAGCTGCTGTGAAAACTGAGTCACATGCTGAATAATTTCACAAACAAGCCTTTTGTAAACAGAAAACTCACCAGTGTCCCCGACTTATCAAGATTTCACTTTCTGAGGAAGCTGTGGCTGAATAACAACAAGGTAAAGCTTCATTTACAGCAACTGGGTGTTTTAGTTTAAATTGACAGAAAGTCTCATTTATTCTGACTCTTTCAGATCAGAGAGCTCAGCTGTCGCTCCCTGAACTGCTGCGTGACCGAACTTTACCTCCACAACAACAACATCAAGTCTATTACAGGTGAATCTGACTGAAGACGATGTGAAAACGTAATGCCCTTTAGTAGAGCACTAAGAGTGAAAGATGTTTTTACAGACCTGTGGCACATGAAAAATCAGAGGCTGATTTTGTTTTTACAATTTAACTTTCAATATATTTTAACTTGAAGCACTTAATGCTTCATTTACACAAAGACAGTGAAGCTGCTTAAATGTTTTGCTCAAGTAAAAACACAGATACAACTGTAGCTGTCAGATAAATTTAGTCAAGTTACAATATTTCTATTATAGTTCCTCAAAAGAGTAGTTTCCACTTCTTTCAGGTGTAAATTTGTGCAGGTAAATGAAAACCAGATGCATCCTGGATAAATGAATAATAAAGATCCATGTGAATCTTTGTCTTACAGGGGCTCTAAATCATCTGACCTGCCTGCGGCGTCTTTTTCTCCACAACAACCAGATCAGAGGTCTGGAGGACACGACGCACGAGCTCAGGAGGATGCATCAGCTCCAAAGTGCCAGTGAGAACTTTCCCCGGGCCTGAGAAAGTCCAACACCTCCATTAATATTCACACCAACCTACAGATGGTGAAATGTGACTGTATTTTATTTTATTTATTTATTTATTTTTTTCAGCTTTTTTCCTCAACCCCATCTCTCATGAACCTGGATATCGACACCATGTGATCCACCGTCTGCCTTCTATCCAGGTGTTAGACGGGAAAGGTAACGCATGAAGACATCCCGTCACATTTCACACTTTTATTACAAACTCTCTCAAACATTTTTTTCAGTAGATATGGTCCTCTACCTGTTGTGTGTTCAGAGGTGAAGCCAGAAGAGAGGAGGAGGTCCTTCCAGATGTTCAGGCAGGAGAGTCACCGCGTCCTCCAGTCTGTGGCCTTCGGCAGACGAGTAAGATAAACCGCACGAGGAGAGGAAGATGACGGTGGCCGCTTTCTCAAAGTGTTCAGTCATTACACGCTGTAACGCAAAATATCTCCCACTGTATCGCTGTTTCTGTGGTCTGCTCAAAATGATCTGTTACAAAAATCTGACAGCAAGGTCTGTGAATTATCCAGACAAAAAAAAAAAAACAAAAAAACAAAAACAGGATGTTCTTTTCAAAATAAGACACTGCTTCTGAGTAGCTGCTGATGAGAGCAGGAAGAGAAACAGGAAACCTCTGTAGAACTGAGGGGAACTGAAGAATCTGTACCACAAAGTTATTGTGATGGATTGTAAATATAAAATTATTGATGACAATCATATAAATTATTGATTATTATATAGCTTTAATTCCATTCACCTTCAGTTTACTGGGGTGGCAGCAGAGGTCTTGCAGCTGACACCTCAGTACATTATAAATCTACATGGTCACAATGTCTTCTGTGTCACTTAATGTTTTTTCACAAACAAAAAAAAAAAAAGTGCATGGAAGTGCAGTATGCCACTACGGATATGTGACCCTTTAAATATCCATTCTTTAGTTATATATGGTGTAAGGACCAATCCAAACTCTTCAGTGCAAATGTGGTCAAAAGCTGGATTATTAAGAGGCCAGTAGTTACTACCTTCATGTTTAAAGTTTTCACAAGAGCCTCCAGAGTTAAATCATCACCTCTCTGAACATTATAGGGTTAAAAAAAAAAGAAAGCAGAGGGGCCCTGCATTAGTTTGCATTAAATTGTTCAGGTGTACATTACCTATGAAATAAAAACCTTTTGCCTCTGATGTTTTCAGACCCACGTCATGTCATCACTCTAACGACAGTATATCCCAGACTATAGTTTGCTTTCTGAAAAATAAAAGCTGAAATAAATCTTTCTCTCCACTATTAGTCAGATATTTCATGTTCGTAAAATGAAGCAGTGACTGTAACCGACCTGAGACAAGAAATGTGTATTACGATTAAATGTTAAGAATTGTGCAAAACAGAGTTTAAATATATTTGGCTGAGGTGTATGTAAAGTTCTGACTTCTTCATCTGAACATACAGAGAATAAACTGGTGAGAAAAATGAAGAACATACCGGAAAAATATGAAAATCTACTGCAAAAAAATAAATGGTGAAGATGGTTTTTATTTATCATGATTAAAGATCAAGTTTTTGGATCATTCAGGGCAAACAAAGCCTCATGGGACGTGTGGTTCACCTTCAGCTTCTCTGTCCATTCAGGCTGCATCATTAATGAAAAGAGTATCACCGTTTCTTTTGTTTTTCCCGGACATGATGTTTCTTGTGCTGCGTACAACAACGCTTGGTCAACAAATGATGGATCAGTGGGGGAAAAAAAAAATCTGTCATTTAGTTACAATTTGGAAAATCCTGAGTGTTAACATTATCTTTCAAGATACACTAAAAATAAATCATGTTTATGTTGTTCATATTTTAAAAAATATACATTTTTGGTCAATATTGTGCAGCCATGCTATCCACTCACTATCTACCACAAAGTTATCAGTACAAAAAAAAACCCCCAAAAACATCCCAATAACAAATCAGTTAAATGCAAACAACAGCAGCTCTGATTGGCCACACAGTCACTTCCTTCCCGCACAGGTTGCTACAGGTTCTTAAGGCAGATTTACGTTCCATCGTGGATGTGAACCAATTAGCTCTTCATATACCCATTACCCACAATTCCTCCCAGTGACCTCTACCACAAACACGCCAGCCTACGCAATTCTCACATTCACATATGAAAAAATAAAATAAAAATAATCAACATATAAAAATGACACAAAGATGGCCGCTGTGGCACAAACCTTCCTCGAATGCTTCGGTGTCGCCCCGCCTCAGTGACAGTCTCAGGTCGATAATAAATACGGGCTCGTCTCTCCGGCCGGACCAGTCCTTGTCTGGCTTTCAGTCTTACTGCCAGTTTGCTCTCTGTCTGTGGAGTATGGATGTGTTCTGGAGAATGGCGGATGCTGACGGGTGCTCCTCAGTTGTTGGCAGCTGCGATGGGGGCGGGGTTTGAGGTTTCTGAGGGTGCGACCTCGCTGTTGGTCTCCACTGACAGCTCCTGTATGGAGTCTGTGGCTTCCTGCACCGCGTCACTCTCCTCTGAAACACAAACACAATACTGTTACTGCAGGTCTGACTTTGCTTTTATATTGAGAGCAACATGTGGTCATCACGTTCTGTCATGTTAGATTTATGGAATAAAAAGCAGCCTTGGCAAGAAATGGATTTGGATTAACGTCATTCCAACAGATTTTTAAGGCTCATTGCTTTTACAAAAAAAAATAAAAAACACCATTATTATTCTTTAAAGCAGATGAATTTGCATCTTGATTTTATATCCACATGAATTCCAAAGTTTGTTTATTTTTGCCGTGCGAGGACACTGATGGAAGCAGTAAAAGTCCCTCCAGCATCAGAAAATCAAGAGAAAATCCAAACGAGAAGATAATTACGCGCCTCTCAGCACACAAAAAGAAAACTATATGGTTAGATTAAATGGTATTTTTAATATGAGACTTTTAAAACATGTAATAAAGGAAATACTAGTAATTTCCTGCATTTATTTCCTTGAAAAATGAAAATTTAACACTGAGCCCTGCAAATGTATTTCCGATACAAAAAAGACATTTACAGACTTTTGCAAAATGTTTCTAAATGTACAAGAAAGCTCCAAGAAGCTTAAAAATTTTCCCAAACTTTTACTTAATGCTTTGAAAAACACTGGCACTAATTAGTTTGCAGTCAAGTTTAAGTCAATTTCAAATACTTGCTTGTTGAAATGATGCTACTTGTGTTTCTATGCGAGTTATACTATTAGGAAGTCATCGCCGTCTTCTGCCAACTAATCTGTTCACGTCGGACCAGCGATCACTCTGTTCCTTGTTTTGAGTCTTGGACAGATGAGGTACCTTTGCTCTGCTGCGTCCTCAGTTTGGCCGATTCTGCTTCGTGCGTCTCTCTCTGCTCTTGGAGCTTCTTACAAACTTTCTTGTGGGTGAACCAGTGCATCTTCTGACAGGCTTGGCCACAGTAGATCACCTGGTGAAACCCGCCCCCCCAACAAAATTCATATTATTTGAACATGTGCAAAGTGTAATAAAAGCTACGAAGAAAAAAAAGACAAGAGACACCAGCAGATGAGGCCAAACTAGGAGTTCCTAAAGATGTAAGAAGAGAAGAAGAAGAGCCTCCGTCGTTCTCTGTGTAAATAAATTTAGGGCTGCAGCTTTCACTCTCACCATTTTGCAGATGGAACATCTCTTCTCGGCTCCTTTCTCTCCACAGGAAGTGCAAAACTCTGCGTCCATGAACCCGACCTGACCTGTGATGGCCTGAGTCAGCACTGACAGAGCTGTGGGGTCGTTACCCTGTGACGAAGGCAGGGAAAAAAAACACTGATCACAAACACAATGCTGGATATAACCATCTCTACACGGTTTTAAAATCATTCATCCAGACTCACAATCTCCACAGGAGCGATACTCCGCACCAGCTGCTGCAGCAGAGTGGCGTCGCAGTACGGGAACTTGCGAATGCACTCTCTGATAAACTTCTCCTGATAGACGGGGAAACCGTCGCAGTCTCGCCCCTTCAGCAAACTGCAGGAGAGACATGAAGGAGACGAGCGACATGCGCATCACTTTACAACTGTCATCAGGACAGAAGAAACTTCAGAGCAGATACAGCAGAGAGTCAGTCAGACTCAGTTTTGTCCCATTGAAACTGTGAATAAATAAACAAAACATAAAAAATCCATCGTCCCCTGGGATAACAACATATATTGTGACATTTGGGCTGGACTGTATCGAGATATTACATTTCAGATAACGTCTGAGCCTAATCCATCGTGTCTACTCCTGCAACACAATCTGCCATAACTGGTACAAACATGGCGCTATAAGAGTGATGTCACTGACACAGACAGACACTCAGACATTATAAAACAGTCTGTCTCCAATTAATTTACCATTAAACCTGGACACAGGACAGTGAACACCTTCTCCAACAGTTTACACCTGTAATGAACAGATCATGACGCAGTTTTCTTCACCTCTTGATGAGTCCGTCCAGCTTGTCCTCGCGGTCCTTGAGGAAGGAGGCGCACTTTCCCAGCAGGCAGCTGATGTAGTGCATCTTCATGGCCAGCACCTCGTTCATGTCCTGCTGCTTGATGCATTTCTCGCAGATGAGCTCCATCACCCGACGGCATTTGTCCAGAGCCTCCACCTCTGCCAGCAGGGGGTTCTCCTTCACCAGCATCACCATCTGGAAAAAACACAACACATTCTCCTTCAGTTCAATTTGTAATGAAAATGTAGGTTTTTCCAGGAATAATCAAAGTTGATGTCGACTGCAACTTGACCTGCAATTATTTTTTCCATTGTTATTGTATTTTTAAAAAAATAGCTTTAGCATACATAACAACAAGTGTCTTTATCACATTAACAAAATTTTGTTTTAAATCGTATCGAATTGGCAAATCTGGAAGAAGCAGCTTCCTTGTTGCTCCATGAAGACAGAAATCAGTGAAAGTGAAGATGTTACTTCTCTCGAAGGAGGAAGTGGAAATAAGAAATGTATAAAGAGATATTAGAGGGTGGTTGGATGAGGGTGGTGCAGGCCTGTAGGATGAAGAACTTGTTTAGTCTACGTCTGAACATATAGTTCCTGTCCAGTGGTGTCCTACCTTCACAGGGTTCAGGTTGGTGCTCATGATGACCTTGTGGAGGGGTCCGGCCAGTTTAGGCGGCAGCTTTGGTTCCTTCTCCAAACCCTGGGCCTTGGTGTAGTAATCCAGTCTGGCACGTGAAAAGAAGTTGTTGATCACCGTGACGCAGTCGTGTTGCCCTGAGGAGCGACAACAGAAGAAAGAATGAATGTATTATCTGTCACATGTTCATGTTTAGTCAGAGCTGTTCAAGTGTAACAGTAGACAAACAGTTTGTGTCAGTGTGAACAGAAAGAGCGAGGACACGTCACATCCAGACTTACCAACAAAGGCGGCCATTTGAGCGGCGGTCCTTCCGACAGAGTTGACAACGTCCGTTTCCGCCCCTGCGTCCAACATCATCCACGTGATATCAGTCTTTCCTGCAGGCACAGAGGGAGAAAAGTCACAGCACACAGAGGGAGGGACTTTCCAGAACAACCGAGACGGGATTTTTGATCTTTTTGCTGTGACGATCGACTCTAACATCTTAAACGTTTCACCTGTTACACGAACAGCGTACCTGACAGGCCGGCAAACATCAGCGCTGTGTATCCGTGCTCATGCTCGTTGCAATTCACATCCGCTCCGTGTTGCAGCAGCAACTTGCACATGTCTGCCTTTCCTTTGTAAGCAGCGTGCATGAGAGGGGTCATCCCGTACTGAGGACGACACATACAAAAACACTGTTGCACTGCCACACATATCAATACTTTTGCTCCTAATGATCTCAATACAGAGTTTAAACTGTCATGCTTCACTAAATATGTTTCATGTGTATTTTTACTATCTCTTTCTGCATTGCACTAAACTGCTGTAAAGGATTCACATACATTAAGTGCTACAAATAACCATTATTTAAATTGTCAATTCATCACATTGTCCATTAAATTTCAGAAAATAGAGATAATTTCCCATCATCATTTCCAACCGCTCAAGGCTTCAAATGTCCTGTTGATCAACAAACCCGAAGATCATCAGTTCATATGATCACATGATTTAATATGAATAATTTAAAATAGAGAAAAGCAGCACATTCTCAAAACTGAAGAATCTGGAACCAGAGAACGAAAAATTTGAGCTTGAAAAATGTCAGAATCAATTATCAAAATACTTACCGAATATAATTTTCTATATCTTACAATTAATCAATGAATTAACTAATCATTTCACCGTTACACCTCGTACTTTGCCTTTATTAAGTAACTGTACTCATGACATGTCACGTAAAACTATGCTTATATTTTGTATATCAACTGTGTTTTTTCCCCTTATATTTTGTGTTATTTTGCCTTGGAACATTGTTTTTCTATCTTTGAATTCTGTAACAACCAAATATTTTCAAGTTATTGACTGTTATGATGCTTAATGGGCAACAAGCACCAAGTCCCAGTATGTAAAGAGAAATCCCAACTACTCCCACCTGTTATAGTTACTCTTTAGCATTACTCCAACAAAATTCAACAGTAGATCCCTCCATTGTTACAGTAGATGTGACGTTATCCGCTACCTGAAATGTAGAGTATATTTACCAATGACCAAGGCCAGTTTCATGTTTTTCTCTCCTTTCATGCCAAAAGGAAAGAGCAAAATGTCCTGAAACTAGTGACAACTTCTAAAGACTCACACAGCTTCTACTACATAACAGCGTATTTGTGTCAAACAGCTGATTTTGACAGGTGGACACAAAAGAGTAACAGAAAAAAGGAAGGACATGAAGGACGTCCTCCAAAGCCCTTCTGTGTGGAGACTCACAAGTCCTCTTGTCCCACACATATGTCACTGAACAAAGGAAGAGCTTTGCTAAAAGATCTTATCATGTCTTCTCCCCCACAAAAACTTTCATCCTGAAATGCACTGACCACATTTTATAAAAGAAGCCTCAGTGTGTTAATGTGTTTGTGACACTTCTGATATGTGACAGTTTTGCACTGACGACTATATTTGAGTCAGAGATGCAAGCTAATGCCATGCCCAAGGATAAATACGATGAATCCGTTAATGCATTATGTTATATAGTGTTTTGTTTCCTGTGCAAATAAACTAATAGCTAACTAAATAAACATCAGCATCCTGGCATGTGAATTGGGAGAAATAAAGGCTATTAGCAAAGGTGTGGACTTGTTTTAGAGAGTAAACTCTTCAGAATTGTTCAGTTACCTCATCCAAACAGTTGACTCGAACATCCTTACAGCCCAGCAGCCTTGAGGCCTCTTGAACATTTCCTAATAGCACAAGACTCAATATTAATCCAGTATAAAGACAACACCAAGCTTTACCAACAGTTTATGCAGATCTCAACAGCAAACCCATCTCTTTATTCTGAGTTTTTTTTTTCTTTTAAGGATATTGTCATTAATTTACCTATCAATGCATCAGTTACATAATACATACTCTTGCATATCTACAATAAAAACACTTCTATAGAAACTACTTTAAAGATTAATTTCATCCTGGAAGTTGAAATGGGAATATGAAGACAGCAGGCTATCAGAGGTAAGCTACTCATGTACACATCATTAGCTGTTGGATAACGTTAGTTGCTAACGAGCCTCGTCATCAAGCTAACCATTAAATGAACCGGTGTGATTTAACAAAGCTGTCACATAGTGGCAAATTTGTTAAACTGACATTATTCTGTATTATTTGTATCACTAACCTATCACAGAAGCTAACAGGAGCTAACTGCTGCATGGTTTCCTCAGGGATTAGCGTTAGCCGAAGAGGCTTACCTGCAGTAATAACCTCAAACAACTCCTTTTCACTTGAGGACAAGTCTCCCTTCTTAGGAGCAGACATGTTGGTGGTAAATACTTGAAAATTAGAGAACGACGACACAAATTAAACACGTAAATGTTGATTAAAACGATCCTTTCGGTGGCTCTCAGAGGCTGCTTATGCTCGGGTAGGAGGGCTAGCTCAGGTCGAGCTGTCATTTGGAGCGTACCACTGCGTCCTGTTAGCGGGGGGGGGGGGGGGGGGGGGTTACAGTTACAGCCAAGAAAATACTTCAAAATCTATATCGGAAGCTCGAATATTCTTTCAGAATATATAATGAGAATTACACGGAAGACATACAGTAATACAATTACAGCCAAAACTTTAGCATTTACACAGTTACAACGGTTAATCAACCCCTTATCTTTAAGTTAAATAATCAGCTCCACCAAAGTCCATAAAGATCATTCAAACTGTAAAACTCACACTGGAGCACATAGAGGGAGAGGTGACACTTTCCTGTGCCTATATATATATATATATATATATATATATATATATGTATATTTATATTCAAAATAAACTATGTGAAGTATAATTCTTCTGCAGTTGTTCACGTTGTATAATATATATATATATATAATATATATATATAAATATATTTTTTTCTTTTTTTTTTTTTAGATCGCTGCAACCAGCACGTTTGTTCAAAACGTGCAACCTTTACTCTGAAGACGAGCTGTTTCTGTTTCCGGCTCTCGACTTCCTTGTTCAATTTTTATAGTACAAGTGGGATGCGCGAGGCGAACAAATACTATAGAATTGAACGGGCGCCATTTTTTAGATCAGGTATCCAGATCTTATAATACATCCATGGTTGGGTAATGGAACAAACTGATGCTTTGGTTCGCTGAATTGAATTGCACGTCTTAATTTAATGGCGTTAACAGTGTTTAGGCAGCATCTGCTAATTAAGAACGAGCTCACAAACGTCAACATACATTTACACTTAGCACAGGTAGGACAACGATATTAGACAATATCCTCTAAACTGGCATGTTTCATTATACAACATGAACAACTGCAGAATAATTATACCTCATGCACGGACCATAAAGGAGTCAATAACATTTTAATAAACATTAGATGAGAGGGATAAACTTGCAAAAACAGTGGTGGAAAGTAATCCGTGCTGTAATCAAAGATGGATTATGTGGAAATGGCATACACTCAGCTGGCAGTTTATTAGGTACACTTAGATAAAAGTGATGCAACAGTCCTGCAATAAATCCTACCTCCATGTTCAGTTTTTATTGAGCGGTGTTGATTCAACTTAATGGTTGTTCCAAAGGGTGTAGTTTGTGGTGCTGCTTAACTGTAAATCAGAAATTACAAATGCAGATAAATGAATCTGGCAGTAAAACGCTCACTTTTCATGATGCATTGTATCAATAGGATGATTCAGATGATATGTTACTCCTGGTTGCCGTTTTTATTTGCTTTAGTAGATACAGGCCAACGTTGTAAAATGGATTAGAAACCTTCCTTTTTATACTGAAGAGTGAGAATCCTGAGAATATAAAAGAGACTCACCTAATGTTTAATGAGTCTTGGATAAAGCTGATTCAGAAATGAGTCATGCAGGTTCAGTGTGTTTGTTTGTATCTACATAATTGTGCAGATATTTCTTCCTTAGTATGTAAAACGCATGGAAACTCTGGATTAAGACAAATGCAAACCATGATAATAAAAGTGAAGGGCAAACTAAAGGTGAACCCTTAATGAGACGCAGTGTCACCAGACTGAATTGCTTTGCTGCCAGTTGAGCTACTTATTCTTTCATTTGGACAGTAAAACTGAATCTGGCTGTTTTGCGATAATTTTGACTCATTGGGGCGGTTTCCAAATACAAAACATCATTGACAATATATAAAATGTTTGAGAAGTTTTCAAGCTGTAACGGAGGTTCAGAGGGAGAGACATTATGCAAAGAGATAGTTATTGTAGTTTGATGACTGATCAACAAGCTTTGCAGCAGCAGTGGTGATAAACAAGCTGCTGTATATTTGGAGCCACATTGCTGCATTTTGTGTAAAACATCCGAGTCATTCACTGTGACTTACGCTTAGATAGATTTACTTTATTATTTGGCAACTCACTGAATATATGTCAACTTGATACTTCCTATCTCTTGTTTACATTTGTTCATATGAGTGAAGATGTTTGATATTTAATTTAACATTAACTAAAAGACTTTGTAGGAAGAAAAAAAACGTTGAAGTGATATTAAAACTTGGTCAACTATTTACGAAGACTGGACAGGTTCTTGGCTCTGATTGAGATACTTTTGTCAGTCAAATTTGGCAACATGTAAACACTGTGCACAGGCTGGACACAGAATGTTGTAGGCAAATTACCTTAACCTTTGTAATGTTGGGATGAAAGGTGTATTTAGTGCACCAGGCCTACGGACTACTAGTGCACTTGATTGAACTATTGGAATAAAAAGATGTGATTAATTAATATTTGAACATGTATGTGTTGCAAGTACTCAAGTGTTCATCATTCCTGTAAGTACATTTAGATGCAAGAAAATTTCAATCAAGATAAACAATATTTTCTTCGATTATGAGCTGTATTTATTTCCCCAGTTTAATCACAGAAGTAAAGCTTCATTTATGTGGAAATTTTTTAAAACAAAAGTTAGAAAGTAGCATCAAACAAGCATGATAGCAACAAAAAGATTATGTTTCCAGTAATGAAAATGTTATACAAAACAGATGTAAAACAAAATAAGAAAAAAAGACAGCAAACAGAAAAGGAACAAGGGAACAAACCGATTAAAAAGTGGGTAAAACTTGTAAAATTACACTATTTATATCACAGTAGGTTCACAAGTAGATAAAAGTGTAATATACGGGTTCTCTGCCTTGGATTACATCTGACAGACTGACATATCTGACACGGAGAACATGCAAGGCTCAAAACTGAAATGATATATAAATAATATATAATAATAATAAAACATCACTTTTATCTCCTGCTAACCATGAAAGCAACTACAACTGCAACAAAACAGCACAAAAGCAAATTTAAAAACACAACTAACATGTGATTAGAGACATAAACCAAAATTACTAATACAACTGCAACATGATCCATGATGTGTAGTTCACTTGGCTCTGCGCTGTTGTCCTGTGCACTGGGAGAGAATGTGTGTTTATGTGTGTGTAGGTGATAATCTGAGTTGAATTTAGCAACAAATACTAAAGCATGAAAGTGAAGCATAGTTTAGGAGAGTTCTAGATCACACACACTCATCGTTAATATCATAGGTCACTGCTAATATGAAAATTCACTGTAGTGTGGCATTGTAGTATGTAAATCTTTGGCTGAGTATTTTGACTTTGCTGTGAGTTTCAGTTAATCTGCGTCTCATTCTTCATCCATCTGTTATCTTGACACGGTTCCTTGATAAAAACTCTTCCATCAGGATACTTTTTCCATCTTAATATGAAATTATCAGTCACACTCACGTTCTTCAGCTGCTGCGTGATCTGAGGAACAGAGGACAGAATCGACAAATTAAAAGAAAATGTTACTGTTTGTATATCCATCCATCCATCCATCCATCCATCCATCCATCCATCCATTTTCTGCTGCTTATCTGGGATCAGGTCATGGTCACTAAAACAATTCTACTGCTAAACTAGCAGTGTGTCCCAATTTCATGGTCCATATTTACTGTAAACAGTGTGTACTATACATTTATTGTTTTGGTAAACTGTTTTAAATGATCTTAATATTTAGCAATTTTACATTTACTAATAGGAAACTATACAATACATATTCCCGTGCAAGTCATACTTAATATTTCTCCTAAGATCTTATATTCAGATTTTGTTCTCTGAGTTGTCCACAAAGTTGGATTGGTTTAGCTAATTTCTTTTCTTGATAGTGTGTCATGGCAAGGACAACCGTCCTTATTTCATCCCCTCCCCTCTGGAATGCCCCAGGGATCTTTCCTGGGACCCCTTGTTTTTGCAATATACACCACCTCCTTGGGTCCAATTGGCTTATCATATCACTATTATGCAGATGACACCCAACTATACCTGGTGTTCCCGCCAGACGACCCCATAGTCTCTGCCCAGATATCAGCTTCATCCACCTTTATTTACAGTCTATGGTCAAATCTCAAGAAAGTGATGAAATGAAAGGAAATTCAATCTGACATTATTTTATAAATACCTTGTGTGGCCATACGGGGGTACTGTTCAGAAAAAGTTATAGTCTTGCTTTATATCAAAGTGTGCAAGTTATTCTTCTTGTGGTATTTTTGGTAGTTACTAAACAGCTTCATGTTCATTACGAACCAAGACAGATTGCAGTCAGATTTGTGATCTGGCCTATGGAGACGCATACATGTGTCGATGCGTGAATGAAAGTAAATCTCATATGGATTTTATTTGGATACAAGACATTTGAAGTGACAAATGTAAATGTGACCTTTGACTCACTTGTTTTAAGATGTCTTCTTCCACTTCAGGGTTGTTTTGCTCCAGCACTGAGTCTTGTGAGCTGATCCTCACTTTAATGAACCTCACAACAGGACCTGATAATGAGACACACACACAGTTTTCATTATATCCATCATGACAAGCCAAGACACAGTAGGATGTAAACTGAGCTGTACATCTTAATTCCCTTTTCCTGAATTTTAAGTAGGTATTTAGGTATGAAATTGTTCAGTGTTACCTACTGATTTAGAATATTTATATTGTAGAGAAAATAGATCAGCACTATCAAATTACATGTAATTTAGATTATGAGCTGTGATCAAAGGCTTTTACCAAAACAGAGTAGGAAGAATCTAAATGAAGAACTTTGCTTACAGTTACAGATGAATGGATGCACTTCACCACATGGCTGCGCTCCCCATCTACCAGATTCACTCTTTAAGAAAGCAGCACATTTGTTTGAACCAGGTTGAACAAAAACGGGTTGGCCCACTTTCCAGTATCTCAATGAGGAGTAAGTCCCGTCTGACCAGCTCCAAACATCTCTGAATAGGCCGATCCACACCTTCAAGTCTTTTGCTACTTTCTGAATGATGTCGCTTTCTGCCTTATTCCTCACACTGACCAGGTCTGTGTGATATGTCCTGCAGTAGTCCCGAGCACTATACCAAGTCAACCTTTTTGCATAGAGAACATACTGTTCTTCACCAAGTTTTTTCCCTAAATAAAAAAAGGAGAAAGAAATCCCAGTTATTTTGTTTTTGCACCTTGCTGAATGTATGCAGGTTTGTAAGGATTTGGTTTCAGCTGGATCCAGCTCTGCAAAGAAGTTAATGTTTTTGGTCTCCTTTATTTGTTTGTCTGCCTGTTAGCTAGCAGGATACATTAGGCCTCATGCAAGAACATTTTTGTATTTTTATCCTAAACCTCTCTTGGTTTTTTTTCCAGGTCAGATTTAGCAAACAAAAGTAAGAAGAATAACTCCACACTGCAGGTTTGACAAAAACATAAGTTTAGCAGGGCCAGTAATCTTATGAAGGGACATGAAACAATCAGAAATGATTTACTTATCAGACAGAACACAGTGTGTCTCCTATAATAATACTACATCTGATGTGAAATATGGAGTACCCCTTGGCTGTGTTCTTGGCCCTCTACTTTTCTTTTTTTATATTTCACCTCTTGGCCAAATTATTTGCGGTCATGGAATTAATTTACACTGTTATGCTGATGATACTCAGCTGTATTTGCCTATAAAGGCTGACAACTCTTCTCAAAATACAAAGTTAGAGGTCTGTTTGCCTGCTGTGGAAAGCTGGGTGTCTGGAAATTTTCTGCTCATAAATTCAGATGAAACTGAGATTCTGGTCATTAGCCTGGGCCAACTGTTTCTCTTTTGCCAGATGGTAAATTTGGTCAAGGGCAGGAAACTTTCCTATGCAGGTACAGTACATGTATGCAAGAAATAATTAAAACTCTGCGATATATCAAATGACACCCCAGAATGATGTGTAAAAGTACCAAATATACAGCCACATTATTTTAGTTTATTATTTTTATCCCCCCCGCCCCCCGCCCCCCCCAAAAAAGATTTCCGTTTGTTTATCAATTGAATTGTACAGGCTATAGGTCACATTAAAGATAGAAATATTTCTGAAATGATTTATATTGGTCGCATAGCATCACAAAAACCTGGCATTTTAACAGGGGTGAGTAGACTTTTCATATCCTGTAGTACATGTATTTATGTCTTTGGTATACAAACATGTTTGCATGCATTTGAATGTATGCGAATAAATGACACTCACCATCAAAGCAAACTGAATGTAGCTCGATGTCACAACTATTAGAATACAATTTCCCAATCTTGTAATTAACGCAATTATCAAGGCTTTGTTGACCCCAAACCAAGTAATTTCTTTCTCCCTCCTTGTAGAAATCTTTGTCTGCCAGAGTCCAGTGCCACATCTTAGTTGTTTGCAGCCCAAGTCCTATCCACAGGCCATCATCGTAATTGTCCTCGACAGTTTTAAGAAGTGTTTTCATCTCTCCCATGTCGTCTATGGTGGCCAGGTCAAAGCAGTTCTCTCTGCAGTAGCTCTGAGCCTCATACCAGGTTTTTGGAGTTTTCACTAAAACGTATTTATGCTGGGGGAGACATGAAGACAGAGAGCACAGCCCTGGGGAAGAAATGCAATAGCCTTTATGCTATGAGATTGAAATTGTCTTCATTTTAAAAGACATGACTTAGCTGTCGGACATATTTGAATTATATCAACATGAATTTACACGAAATATGAGGTGTAACACTGACCTGAAAGAAGTAGAAGTAGATGTGAGATCCTTTCCATAACTGTAACTGTACATAAGGAGTTCATTAAAACAGGGGAAAGAGAATTTACTTCTTCAAACTCCAAAAATGTATAATATTCCTTTAGAAGGTAAATGAGCATTTCCGTTTATGTCAACATCATGGCTGGCAGGGACTAAACTCTTATTTATTCTACCCATAATCCACACTGTGTGCATCCAATTTCTAATTCACTAATAAGTCAAGTCCTCTTTATTGTAATTCATCATCTACAGAAACTTTGTGAACGTACATATTTTTGTATATTTTTTCATACCTCTGAAACTGTATATATGGCATGAAAAATAGTTCAATTCCAATAAGTCCCCGATTTTTTATCGTGTGTGAATGTCTATATATACATGTATGAGTTGTTAATAAAAATTTCTAAGTAATTGCTAATATCAGAAAAGAATTCAAAAGTATATAAAGGTTATAAACACTTACCCAGTGTTTGGTGAGTCTTTATTTGTCAGTGGTTTATTGCATTTTCTGTTTCTCTTCTCTTCCTTCTGTCCAAATGATCTTTTTTTTATTCTCCTTTATATAAAGTTGATTCAGAAACACGTCATCAGGGTTCAGTTACAGTAAGTTCATGTGCTTCATCTGCTAATGTATGGGGATGTTTCTTCCTTAAAATGTAAAACATAGGGAAATCATGCAAAACTTCATAGCCTACTAATTGATTCAGGCAAGATGGAGGAGAATCCTTAAAGTAATACTAACATGTGACTTGTTCACAATTGTTATGCAATAAGGGTTGAATCAAGGGCCACTGGACTCGTTTGTAGAAGGCATTTCACACCTGATTCAAGAGGCTTCTTCCTCTTGAGGAGGAGATGAGTGCATCCACTTTTCCACTTAAAATCTGCACAATGTTTTTACTTCACTTGTTTTATTCCCTTTGCATAAACATGTAAAGCACAACTGTTCAGCCACAGAAACTAAAAACAAAGATATGGCTGTGTTGCATGTTTCTCTACTACAGCCAACTGGGGCCCAATTTGAATTTTTGAAGTATAGCATAAAAATTTTGATTTTTTTTTCATTTACTTAATTTTAAAATGCAGATAAAACCATCTTCTTATTTAAAATTTGTTTCCAGGTGACTGGTTTTAAAATGAGAATCTTGTAAAGAGGTTGTTAATATGCACTTCAAGGCTGCATACATGATACTTTGCTAAACGCTTGAGAATAATCATGTCCCAGCCAAAATATCAGCATCCTCAGCAGGTGATGATCCATGTAGAGGTGATGGAAATAAAGAAACAGCATTGTTCTTGTATTGCATCTTGGAACTAGTCAGTCCAAGTATTATATGATAAGAAAAATGTAAGATTAGACTGTTATTTCATTCCTACATAGCCCCCTCCTTTGCAATTTGTCTATTATTGTACACATAGCTTTCAATGAAACACTTTAATACTGAAGAATAACTTAAAAACCTGACGATTCTTACGCAAGCTCTGGAGCTGTCTTTCTCCAAGCAGATATGGATATTTGTTTTTGGATGGGAGTCTGAGATAATAACATCATTGGAAGGTGTAAATCTCACTGAGTTTTAAAATATATGTATCATGTCTGTGGGGTCAGATTTGACTGAACTGTGGCTCATGTCTCTCTCGCTGCAGAAGTTGTTTGTGCACTCCAGTCCAGCAGGTGGCGGCGGTGCTCTCGTGGCTGACTTTATTTCATGTCTATAACTTTAAACACCACACAGAGGGCTGGAGACGATACTTCCTGTTGTTTGAAGCACATTTGGCAAGAAGCAAAGGGTAACGTACAGCATTTTCTTTCAGTTTTGGCATGTTTGATACAGTAGTAGTGTAAATATTCATTGCATGTTTTAGTAGCACCCTCTGAATGTGTGTGAGTGAGAAAGAAACAAGTTTGATCATTGGTGAATAAGGCAAGAGACATAAAACAGTGACCAAACACCAATAATAACAAGGTTATCTACAATAATGCTGTGTGAGTCAGTGTCATCTGTTAGTCAGTCTGTTTTTAATTGTTAATTTACTTGTTCTTCTTACTCATTGTAAAGCACTCTGTTTTGAAAAGTGCCGTATATATAAAGTTTATTATGATTGTTTTTAACAGATGCTCGTGGACAACAACTGACAGTGTGCCTCTCTTTAACTGCACGGTCCAGCACTGACCTGGGAAATGAAACAGGAGTACCAGGATCTCGTCCTGCAGGCGTGTGGTGCCTCATCTCTGCGTGTCGGTGCAAACATCCAGACCCTGTGGAGCGGTTATGGGGAAATATTCAGGCTACACCTGGAGGACTGTGACCGACCCTCTGTAGTCGTCAAACACGTCAGGTTTCCACAGGAGGCCGAGCACCCGGGGGGTTGGAACACAGATCGCTCCCACACACGTAAAGTGAGATCTTATCAGGTGGAGACGCACTGGTACCAGAACTATTCCACCAGTCCGAGCTGTCGCATCCCTGCCTGCCTAGCTGCCTGTTCCCATGGAGATGAGATGCTGATCGTGCTGGAGGATCTGGATGTGGCAGGTTATGATCGGAGGAGGTATGACCACTGAATGTTGTATGAAATACTGGGTAATCTGTGACTCTGCAAAGTCTAGGGCATCAAATGAATAGTGATATTCAACATTTCCATTAATATGACACAGTTTAACATTTCATTAGCGCTGAAAAAACACATTTTGAGAAGATCAGTTTCCACAAAAGATCCATATAAGGGGGACAAAGTGACTGAAGGAGAGATTTTAGAACAACTGTCAAGATTCCTAAGCTTTTTTTCTGACTCAAAAGCTTGTGAAATTTTTAGATTATTTTTCATCATTTAATTAATTCATTAAAGTTTTTATTATATTTTCTGTAAATTTTATTCTCCTACATGCTGTTTCAAAGGATAATTAATTCTGGTAGAGAAATACTAAATCCCTCTTTTCTCATATTTGAATTTTTGCTTAAAAACAGTCAAATTTGACTATAGTCCAAATTCAACCTTCAAAACCCACCGTGTGCAAATGGTTTGTAATTACAGAAGATAAACTCTTTCTTATGTTTTTAAATCTCCCACATTTCCAAAAGACTTCACTGAGGACATGTTTTTAGTGTCTTCAGTGATATCCCTGGTGAACAGTGTAGAGGCCCACAGAATATTGAAGCTTGGGGTTTATGTATAAAACTCTTGTCGCCGTGACTTATTGGATGTGGATGTTAGTAACGTCAGAATAAATCTGAAGGTCTGCAGTTCAACTTCATAGCTATTTTAACATTTCAAATCCAATGTGCTGGTTCAAATATTTCAAACCAAACAGTAAGAAACTGCAAGTGTAGGTGTGACACTCTGTTTTGGCCTTTCATATTGTATAATTCTCAGTTTCAAGGCATGTTTTCCAGGTCTTTCAAGGCAAGACGAAGCGTGGGATATGATGAATAAGAATAAATAAGTTTGTTTTCCTTTGTAGAACCAGTGTGAAGGACAGAGAGATAAGAGCTTGCCTCAGCTGGCTTGCCCACTTCCATGCTCTGTTCCTGGGTGTGGCAGCAGAGGGGCTGTGGCCCGTTGGTACCTACTGGCACCTGGAGACCCGGCCAGATGAGCTGGAGGCCATGGACGACGCCGAGCTCAAAGCAGCAGCCGGCGACATCGACAGAATACTCAACGAATGTTGCTTCAAGACTATCGTGCACGGAGACGCCAAGTTAGCCAACTTCTGTTTTTCCCAGAGTGGACAGGACGTGGCAGCTGTAGACTTTCAGTATGTTGGTGGAGGCTGCGGGATGAAAGACGTGGTGTATTTTTTAGGTAGCTGCATGGAGGAAAAGGAGTGTGAAAAGAGGGTTCCAGGCTTACTGGACTACTATTTCACAGAATTAAAGCTAGCTGTGAAAAAAGATGTGGATTTAGCTGCACTAGAGAAAGAGTGGAGGGAGATGTTTGCATTTGCCTGGACAGATTTTCACCGTTTCCTGTTGGGATGGATGCCCGGACACTGGAAGATCAACCGCTACAGTAAACAGCTGACCAAGGAGGTGCTGCGCAAACTGAAACCAGACCAGAAACTTCAAACATCTGACAACAAGAGGAGTAAACGTGTGGCTGATAGGTGATCAGCTGTAAATCTGAATATGGAAAAATAAATCACCCACAAACACACACTTTATCACGATTTACAGTGAAACATGCTTAACAACCATTTCTGGATAAATAAAAGTTTTTGACAAAATGCTTGGGTGTTTCTCGTCTATACTGCAACTCTTTAAAGTAGAAGAGAACATTTTTTTATCTTGTGAAGTTGATAAACTTCTCTCAATTCTCTTTTCGTTTGCCGTTTGGTTTTATGTGCCTTGAAAATTACAATAATGAGAACTGAATGAGAAATGATAACTGGAGTGCATCCATCAAATCCTGAAAAACCATACTTATTTTCTTAATCTCTTCAGCACTAAGAGCTTTCATTACTGAAACAATGAAGTCAATCAGTGTATTGTCCAGATGTTTCAACAATTTGAATAATTTATGTTTTTTTGGCTGGGAACTTCAGGGAAGGTTCTCTAAATGTTTCACAAAATAACCTTTAGAGCCAAATTAACCTTCAGAAAATGTTAAAAGACTGTTCTCTAAGAAAAAGGTTTCACAAAAATAACCTTTGGAGAAGGTTTCCTAAAAGTTCCCTGAAGGTAAACTGTTTGCTGAGTTGGTATATGCAGTTTATTTGTCTAATTAATTGCTGATCATAAAAACAAAAACATCGCTGTTTAATTAGGCTATCTTTTAAATAAACTAAATATCACCTATCTCTTGCTATAGTTTAGTTTTTTATTATATTTAAATATCTAATTGTACATGTAATTATATTATTTATCTTTTTTAAGTACTTGATATTGTCATTTTGCAGTTTTTCTTTCTTTGTACTGTCCACTCTGCTGTTGCAGTACTGCAAATTCCCACACTGTGGGACTAACAAAGGAATATCTTATCTTAACTAACGGTTACCCCGAGGTGTCTCCTAGCAACCACTACAAACTCTTGGCTAAACAACTAGCAACAACGCTGTGGATTACATTAATTTTAACGTTATAGCTGTGGTTATAACAGTAACAATAAGAGCAGTTCAAACAGAAATGGTCCGTCTTTCTCGCTGTTTATCTTTTTTTTTTTCTTTTTCCTGATCAGCTGTTTCAAGAGGATGATGACGTGTTTCCGCTCTCACACCCGACATTACAACAACAAGGCAGGCGAGCGGAGCTCGGGCGGAGAGAAGCGACGGCACCAGAAGAGTAAACAGGTAGAGGAAGAAGAACAAAGCTCCCTGAAGCGATAATCCGCTTTTATTTCGCATACTGAGGCTGTTAAATGTGTTGTCACCGCGGGAACGGTTTGTCATTCTCAACGAATTTCTAGCAAACCTCAGCGAAGCTAGCGTTAGCCGAGGAGCTAACCCTGCTACCCTGGCTTCATGACAAGGGTCAGAATATAAACAGAGCTGGCCGGAGTGTCCTACCTTATTTAAAGCCTGTTTACACAGTGTATTTGTCAGTTTGTGAGCACGGAGGTTTCACACGTTAACAGAATGGTCAGCTAAATTAACTCTTCAGTCCCCTGGGTTAGCGTGACTCGGGGGGTGATTTACAGTAAGTTAGTTGTTTTGACAGTTTACTGTAAAAAATGATGCAACAGGGCAGGTGTCAGGAAGTGAGACTGCCCCACCTCAGCAGTGGTAACTTTCTGGTGCAGTGTTTGAACGTTTTACCCCTTTAAACAGAAGTCACGATATTATAAGATAACTTATATAGAGCTGCAAGTAACGATTACTTTCGATTGATATTCTGATTAATTTTTGGATTAGTTAATCAGTTGTATGGTTTGTTGGACATTAGAAAATGGTGAAAAATTAACATATACATTGCCCAGAGCAGAAAGTGATGTTTTTAAATAGCTGTAAAAACCAAAGATATACAGTTTACTACAGTGTAAGACTGGAAGAAGTGGCAAATAATCAAATCTTTAATATTTTTGCTTAAATTGATGAGTTGTTTTGTTTGTCAAACGTCAGATAATAGTAAAAGATGACAATGATCATTTCTCAGAGCCCATGTTGATGTTTTTTAATAGCTCTTTGTATTAAATTGACAGTCCAAAACCCAAGGATATTCAGTCTACTACAATGTAAGACTGGAAGAAATGGCAAAAAGATTAAACGATTCGTTGATCATCAAAATAGTTGCTGCTAATTTTCCTGTCAACCGACTAATGAGTGAATCAACTAATTGTTTCAGCTCTAATCTATTATATATCAGAGCAAAAAGACAGACTCAGAGAGTAAAGAGACTCAGATTCTTCCTCTTTTTTTCACCAGAAATCCAGGAGCTGCCACCACACAAGAATTGCCTCTATACATTATATTGGAAACCACGAACAGATCTACAGATGCAGCAGATGTTGTAGAGGGGGAACCCCATCCCCCACTTACAGCAGGGACTGTTTTAGGTGTTTTGCTGAGTCCAGAATGGAGAGGATTTGAGGCTGAAGTTTTCTCCTCAGGTGAGTCCTGAGTCGTGACACTAAGCTCTCCTGAGCTCAGGTTCTTCAGAGCCCACCCTGCTAGTAATATGAGCCATGGACTCTGGGGCAGTTGATATTCCTGTAACCCTGGTCATTAAGGCCCCCAACCAGAAGTATGAAGACCAGACCATTAACTGCTTCCTCAACTGGACCGTGGAGAGGCTGAAGAGTCACATCTCCAACGTGTACCCCAGTAAGCCGGTAAGCAGCTCTCACGTCTCACAGATTTCTCTGTTGCCTATTTTCTGGCTCCACTTAGTGTTTGAGTGACGTTCAGTTAACTTGAAAAGGAGTTTAAAGCGGCTTTATGGAACAGGAGGGTTTTTGAAAATATTATGATGATGTTTAGGTGGAGTAGACAGTTTTTTACATTTGAAGAAGCTGGAATCAGTAAATATTCAACACATTGAATAATTATTTTTTGCACACAGACCACTCATCTCCTGCAGGGTTGGTAGGCGGTTTACAAGTTTTTTATGTCAGTTACATAAATTCCAACTGTGAGTAGTTTTTATAGGAGGGAAACTCCAACCACTCCCGTAGTATAATCCAAAGTAAGCTTAGCATGTTCCAAGCAATCATAACACTAAATACAGAGCACACATCTTTATCCTGTGTAACCACTTGAGGTTGTGATCAGGTGCATTGTGTTGGTTTGTACACAATAGAGCTCCCACGTTTGGTAAAAATAATCTCCTGTTGCGTTTTGTATGTAGTGGATAGAGAGTGCTGCATTTTCTAAATAGATAAGGCCTTCAGTTGCTTGGGAACACTGTAGTTTACATGTATGTTTCTGCACCTAAGAACAAAAAACACAGGCCACAGATATAAAGAGCAAAGCAAAGATGAATAACCATTGCAACAAAACATGTGCTAAAAGGGGGGGTCATGTTTGTGGATTTCACCTGGAGGGTTGTCAGGAGTACTTTCTCATTTTAACATTAAACATAATGCACAAGCATGTAATACTTCACTGCTCCATGCTGGTCTCTGAAGGGTTTTGTTGTACCAGGGAGTATATAAGGAAAATTGGTTTATTCAAATGTGTCATATGACTACTTTGCTAGTGGGATGTATTGTCAGAGATGGATGTTTTTAGTAGTGTCTAATCACCTGAAGCTAAGAATCGTTGTGTTTTCGTTAGTTTAGAATGAGCCCTTCGTATTTACAGAGGGAGTGGATCCTCTTCCACAGAACCCGCCATGTTGCACCACTATGTTTCTACAGTAGCCCAGAACAGACAAACCAAATACTGGCTCCGGAGAGGGCCTTTCACATTTTTAAGTTACCTTAAGGCCACCGTAGGTTCTTCTACATGTTTGGAAAGGGAGGGGAGCGGATGATCCTTTAACACTGCCACTGGTCCTTTAACACACATAGAAAATCCCTCATGTCTGTGTGTGTATGATGACAAATCATGTTCCAAAACAAACAAGAAAACAAGAAAATCGCTTGCCACTGTCGCCAAGTGCTTGCTCTTGGAGGGAGTTATTGGTTGATATAAAGAGAATCTCTCTATTTGAAAAGTGCCGTGAGATAACTTCTGTTGTGAATTGGCGCTTTACAAATAAAATTTAATTGACTTGACTTGAACAACCTTTTGAGTGTCTCTTGCTGTGACACTTTAGTCGCCAGTTTTCCATCATGGTCAAGTGTACTTCCTACAACAACACAAAGAGCCACCACTGAGGAGAAGTGAAAGCTTAGTGACGCACAGAGAAGATGTTTGTACATGCAGAGAATGCTTTTAGTACATTTTTAAAATCTAATCTAGCTCAGGAATCTAATCTAATTTAATCCAAAAGGTGCCTGATTGCTTCACACACATTAAAGATTTGACATTTGATTTTACAAAATAACATTCCACCATACAACAAGGTAAAACATGAGTGTTTATCTGAAAGGCTCGTGTTTCTGCTCTGTGATGCTGTGGGCTGTGTATCGTCGAAACAAAGTTGTTGAGGTTCAACATTCTTGACCTGGAAAACAGCAGTTGAGAAACTAGCTTCACCAGAATGTCCATTTAGTGGCGGTTGATTTTAATTCTATCACATGATCTTCATCAGCACATGGAGTTTGCCCATTCGTCATTAAAATGTAGATATTCAAATTTCAATTTTAAAATTGGAGGTAAAAAAAATAAAAAAATCCACTCTTGACCTGGGAAACACTTGCAAGAATGTTGTGGGTTTAATTTTAGCTCTGAGACCCAGATTTACTCCTGGGCCCTTCGCAGTATCTCTTCCACCCAGTGTTACAGTTTATGTGTGAAGACGAGCCACAAGATTTCAGGTCAGGTCGTATAAAGGCAGCATTTTTTAATCACATGACACCTTTATCTGGTTACATCGTCAAGGAAACACTGAGAGAGATGGTTGGATGGGTCGATGACATAAATGCACTTGCCTGTTGCAGTTTGTGTTTTAATAGATAATTGTATTTACACCTCTTCACACTGTCTCACCATATGATGCTATGTGTGTTGTAGCTGTCCAAAGACCAGCGGCTGGTGTACTCAGGACGGCTCCTTCAAGACCACCTGCAGCTCAGAGACGTGCTCAGAAAGGTGAAGACTGACTGCAGCACTTGTTTGTTGTGTGTGTGTGTGTGTGTGTGTGTGTCTCTGTGTGTGTGTGTGTGTGCATAATGTTTCACATGGATAACATTTAGTTTTGCAGCATTGCAAATACACAAAAATACGTTTTTTGAACTGATTATTTCTTTATTTCCTAGGTGCGTTAATGTACAGTAAGGAGTTAAATTGTGAATTTATTGATGTCCAGCGTTTCCCATAAATCTTTTCTCTTTCTGTGCTGATGCTCTATACGGTTATTTCACAATATTAAAAGAGTGAAGCAGATGGAAACTACACAACAAGTCAAAATTATTGTGCCCTTAAAGAAACATGTTATGTTTGGAACTGAGGATGTGCAGCATCCCTTAAACATAAAAACACGAGCTTGGCGCCTCATTCCTGACACACCTCATGTTTTACCTGTCACAGTAAAATAGTGTTAATCAGGTGAGAGTGGGATGTCACAGTATCTAATTATCAAATTCAGCTTCTACCTAATGAACAGGGAACTCACAAGCTCTCTATATGCAATAGTGTGGTTTAATAACAGCCTGTACTTATACGTGGAAGGAAGGAAGGAAGGAAGGAAGAAAGGAAGGAAGGAAGGAAGGAAGAAAGGAAGGAAGGAAGGAAGGAAGGAAGAATGAATGAAAGAGTGTATGCAGCTACTCAGTCCTCTAATGACTTGTTAAGCCTCAGTTATTCTGACCATGTTGGTTGGTTGTGTGTGTGTGTGTGTGTGTGTGTGTGTGTGTGTGTGTGTGTGTGTGTGTGTGTGTGTGTGTGTGTGTGTGTGTGTGTGCGTGTGTGATCACGCACAGCTTGTGCATGTCTCTCTGTGCGTGCAACTGTGGGGGAACTGAAACTGCTGCCTGGGAAACAATAGTTGATCTGATGTGTTTCTACCAACAAAGGCTGAGCTTTGTGTCTGAATTCTGGTCAATTCCACACTAATCCTCTCTCTCTCTCTCTCTCTCTCTCTCTCTCCATTTCTTGTTTTTTCTCTCCGCTCTGTTGCTGCCTTCACCTCCTCCCTCCTCCTCCTCCTCCTCTTTTCTTCCTCCCACATCTCCGGCTCGTGCCCTGAACTTATCGACCCGCAGCAGGATGAATACCACATGATGCATCTAGTGTGTAGCTCTCACAGCCCCCCAGGCTCGCCCACGCCTCGCAGCCCCTCCATGGCCAACCCCAACTCTTCTGCCTCTGACTCCAGCGTGAGTAAAACGACGCAGCGCTCCCATGTCCTCCTCTTATAGGCTGCAAACAATGCGGGTATTACAGGACACACAAAGGCTGAAAACACACGCTGAAATGTTAAGCTTCGTCAAACATTCACGAGTTGCGGAGCTACAAGGACTTCCACTTGTTTGTAGTTCATCATATCTAGTGCTAGCAGCTTTCATACACAGCTAAACCCTGAAGATTACAAGATGTCTGGATCTGTGCTCAGTGTGAGTTGTTAGAACTTTGCACAACTTACAACAAATCAGCTTCCTTCGGCATCCACTCTTCCTGTTGACGTTTTCCATATATTTGTTATTTAATGATTCGTGATGGTTGGTTGTTTTTATCTCGTCATTTAGAGTTCAGACAGTGCCAGCTCCGCCTCCCCCGCTACCACACCAAATCAGGACAGTCAGCCAGCCTCGTCCTCGTCCTCCTCCCCCTCTGTCCCAGGAAGTTATGATGGGCTGAGGTATCGTGGCGGTTTCCCCCAGTACAACCCTCAAAGCCCCCCCGGTGTCCCTCAGTGGTAAGCAAGTCTCTGATCCCACGATATGACTGATGAAGACATTTTCATTGATGTTTCAGTGTTTTCATCAAAAGCTGGTGACCAACTGAACCAGGATTGGTTTGGTTTTTTTCCCCGAAACCAAACCAGGTTATAATTTAGATAATCTTCGTACCGTGTTATTGTAAAAATGACTCTGATTTGACAATAATCCATGTTGTCTATACAGACAACTTCATTTGCTACACACATGCTTCCCAAAGCAGGTGTTTTTTACGTTGTGGTTCTTAAAGTGTACATTGAAATATCATAGGAAATATATAATGTAATGTAATCCAATGCAACAGTCCTGCAATAACTCAGACCTTTAAAGAAGCTGGTTATGTTCAGTTTTGGTTGAGACTGTGAGAGACATGCTGGTTCAATGCTGTGATCACAGGCGGCAGTTTGTGGTGGTGTGGTGAACGGATCATCAGAAGATACCAGAGATATTTAGAAAATATTTCCAACATATATAATCTGTAGGGGATTTTGTTGTCATTAATCTGTGCATTTTGTATATTTTTGACATCCTTCTACAGGCCAGGTGGAGCCCAGGTCCCTTTACAAGGTGGCCTCCCTGCCAACGCCCCCCCCCACCCCATGTACATGCCCATGCAGATGCTGTGGTGGCAGCAGATGTACGCTCGCCATTACTACATGCAATAGTAAGTCAAAGAAATGTGACTGTAAATGATTAAGACGCTGAATTGAAGGGTCAAGATTATTAATGCCACTGTTTCCTTCACAACATATTTGCTGTTGTAGATTATTAGTATATAAATGTAATTTCTAGCTTGACAGAGCTGGTGGTGTCTTTGTTTTCATTTCCAAATAAATTTTACAGCTTGTTTTACCAATTATTTCTGTTACTGGACAAAAGTCGACAACTGCTGTACTGGCTTCACTTCAACCACAACACATCCTGTCGCTTAATGTAATGCAACCAGTATTGAAATATGCAAAAAAGAGAAATGATATGTGGAACTTAACTATTTCCTCCTGTCTGTTCCAAGTTTTGTTGATCAGTAAAATCAGCTGATTTAGCGTTTGAAATGAAAACCTGTAAAATCGTCTCTATGACTTTGCACCTTCCTCTGTCCAGTCGTGAATGTTTTCTTCTAAACATGTGAATCCTCTGTCATGTCTCCTCTTCCTCTCTCTCTTCACTTCCTCTTCCTCGCTCTCTTCACTTCCTCTTCTCAGCCAAGCAGCAGTAGCCGCCTCTCAGCCTCCCAGCACCCCACCTCCCTCCTCTCCCTTGTCCGCCCCCCATCAGCCCGCTCAGCCTAACGAAGCCGTGCAGCCCCCGCTGGGGCCTAACCCGGCCCCCAACCCTTTACCAGAGAACCAGCCGGCCAACCCCAACATCCAGATGAACGCGCAGGGCGGGGCGGTGTTGAACGACGACGAGCTGAACCGCGATTGGCTGGACTGGCTGTACACAGTGTCTCGTGCTGGCGTCCTGCTCAGCATCGTCTACTTCTACTCCTCCTTCAGCCGCTTCGTCATGGTGGTCGGCGCCATGCTTCTCGTCTACCTGTGAGTCACTGCTGCAGAGTAACATCAGTTGAATTCATTGGATTGTTTTACAGCCAATATTTAAAGCAGAGTAGCACGTTTGAAACATACTGTATGTCTCTATACATCTGAATTTTAAAGATAAAGCTTTAACCCAGATCTAAGAGCATGTTTATGTTTGTATCTTTTTTTTTTTAGGCACCAGGCCGGTTGGTTTCCCTTCAGGCCGGAGCAGCAGAACCTTAGAGGAGAAAGGGCTGGAGCTCCGCAGGAGGAAGCAGAGAGACATCAAGACATACAGGAAATGGTGATTTAGAAAATGTCCCAAATTCATACTAGTGTGATGAAAATGTGTCTTTCCTGTGATCGAGGTTTCTAAATATGCAAAGGGCTCCACTGTTACTCATTTGCATCTCTTCAGAATACACAGACTACATACGACACCTAGGAACTGCAGTTTAACCTTCTGCCTTTGGCCAAACCATTTATGTGCCTGCTCTTTGCCGCTATTTTTACCTCCTAATGTTAAAAGTGGATGCGAGAAAATATAAACACGAGTGCTTCGGTGTAGAATGACGTTCAGCTCTGCCTGAAGTGACGAGACTGCCATCTAGTTTTACAGCTGCACTATGACAGTTGCGCACACAGAACTATAAATTACTCTATAATATAATCAATATTAGATTAGATTGAATTGAAGGTTCTCAGTGAAAAACTTGAAATTTTCTAAATTTGTTTTGAAAATGTGCAAAAAGGCCCAAATGTTAAAAATGATTGGAGTCACATTTAGATGTGGATCTGCACCAGAAATTAGGGCATGACCTATCTTTATAATACATTTAATGAAAATCAAAGTTTGGAGATTTTACTGCTGAAAAACAAACCTAATATAGAACTGTGTCCTGTCCTTGTTTCTCTGACCACGACTGTCTCTGTCCATGTGTGTCCCAGGAGCGTCTGATGGATGAGGGGATGGAGGACGATGACAGCGGTGAGGAAGGGGGTGGAGGCCCTGAGGACCAGGCCCAGGCTGCTGCTGCTGCTGCTGCTGCTGCTCTCCCTGAGCCAGGCTTCCTCACCACCGCGTGGTCCTTCATCAGCACCTTCTTCACCTCGCTCATCCCCGAGGGACGGCCCCATCCGGCCAACTAGGTAGACCCCCTACCTCTCAAAACCCCTCTTCCTCCTCCTGCCAGCAGGTATCGCTCTACGGCATTTCCCACCTTCATCTTTACTGTCCTGAATACCCCATTAACTCCACAATAGTCCAGTCAAAACCAAATCAGAGCCGACCTTTTATCCCAGACCGCCGGGCACAGCCCTGCCACTCGGTTACAAACCTCCTACATGCTGCCAACGAACGAACGGACGGATATTTTAAAACGGACTAATCTGAAGTCTGAGAGCAGATGCCGTGTGAGCTCGGCAGGGGTTTAGAGGAATAAATGAACATTTAGAAAATAAATATAACGCTGTGTTAATGGAGTAAATGCTTCAGCAGTGAAAGTTTTTTTTTTTTTATTTCATCGATCGTGAATTCATTGATTCTTGGTGATGGTGAGAGACGCTGGAGGGAGCTGTCTTCCATTTTAAGCAGTGAAAAGGTCATGCTTTTGAAATGTTTCAAATGAGGGATGTGACCCAGTTCACACGAAAAAAAATTTATCAGGAATCTCCCTAAAACAACAGGGAGATGTGTGTCCTCAATAAACCATGAAAACCACATCCCTAAAGACATTTTCATGTATGCACTCGATGTGCATATAGACATTGCAGCTACTGAAGCACATTGTTTTCCCACTTTGTGTATTTACACATGTAATTTACACATGTAAGTATATGCATCTTTAATTCCTGAATATATGCTTTTTTGAATAAAAATCTTGCTGCGGTTCGACTTTCTCTGTTGTTTTACTTCCTGTACTTTACCTAAAGTCCTGCAGGTGGCGACATTCACACACAGATGTTACAGTGGCTCAGGGTGGAAGAGAAGGAATGAATGAACTTCCTGCTATGATTATTTTTTATGTTGTCTGCTGTATATATACATACATATGTGAATATATTATATTCTACTTCTTCTTCTTATTATTAATATACACCATAGGCTCTCTTATTAAAACATCTTACTATGTAAACACGCTACCCACAACAAACCAGTCTTCACTCCCAGTTATGTCAACTGTCTATTATGTTTTATGTTTTTTATGATTCTCAGTCACCATGACTTGCATGTCACTCCTTGTTTTGTTTCAATTATAATGATATTAATAATAATAAAAAAGTTTATTTGTGAAACCTTTTACAAAAAACAAATTACAGAATTCTTCACATAAGCGAACAAATGAACCATAATAAGAAAATGTTAAAACACAAATTCAAGTCATGTGAAAATATAATCAGAATAAGCTGTTTGATCAATCTGTTATAAAAAGATTTAAAAAAAATAGATGATACGGACTGTAGCTTTACGTTCAACAGTTGCACAAGCTCGTCATGCTGAGCTTTTCGATAGTAGTTGATATTGGAAAACGTCCAGAGAGTAAAGAAAATGTGTCAATTACAGGAAATGTGTGTGAAACGATGCATGAAATAACAACTTTATGCGCTGTCATAAAAAACATGACCTTCACAAAGTCAAAACCTCCAGTCACAGAGCACATGATCCTGATTCACACTCATCTTTTTAACCACAGCTCTGTCAGTTTGATCCACACTGAGGGTGGTAGTGTAGCCGTAGACTCTTATTTCATAATTGCCCCAGTACTCTGTGGAGGTAAGTGTCTTTCTCAAGGGCAGCTCAGTGGTAGACCGGGCAGGGGAGAATGTGTTTCATTAACTTCACCTGCTGAGAACTGTAGGTTTCTAAAGATTGTAGTGGCTCTCAGCAAACCGTACATATTTCAGGAGGCAAATTGTCCTTGAGCTTTGAGGAGATCTTAATGAAAAGGCTGGATTTTTGTCCCTGTTGGATGTTACAGTTACACGTTGTTTTTACAGGGCCAGGATAACGCTGCTCTGACACTATCCTCACAGATACAGAGGTGAGTGGGGAAGCAGCTCAGACAGCGATGCACTTCAGAGAGTCCTCCAAAACCCCCTAATCAAATGACCATGGATTTTTGTGTAGTTGGTCGTAGAAGGCCCAATTAATTATGCATGACAGCGGCTTGACGGCCATTTGATTTCGTTACGTGCACCCCCTCTGAGCCGCCGATCCAATCAGGTTAGGACCCCCCCTCTCTCTCCCTGCCTCTGGGGCGAGGGTTAGACTCCCGTTATCGGAGGGAGAGATTTCTTTAAGAGGGTGTTTGGGGCCTTGTAGGACATTTCATCATCATAATAAGTCCTTGTTATGCAGCCAGCTCCGTCCTGTTTCCCTGCTATCAGGTCTCGTTGTCTTTGGAGAGGCAGCAGTTGGGCTGGACACCTGCCACCGAGGATGCACAGGAGATAGACTGAGTTTATTATGAGCAGAGAAAAGACAGGGGAGGGCAGATAGAGTGTGTGACACCTGTGAGGACGGGATGCTGATGCACCGTAGCACCTGCTTTCAGTAAAAAGGACCCTGACTGAGCACGTGCAGTAAAAGTTGCACGTAGAGACTAGATTAGTTCAGTGGCTTGTTAAACTGGTGTAAAACTGAAACAAACAATCAATTCATCAAATGAGACTGTCCTCCCTTAAAAAACGAGCCCGTGGGTCGTTTGTGAAGCAGGTGACTATGACACATAATAACGTTTAGTTGCTAGGCGACATCGAGTGACCGTAGTAATTGTAACAGCAGCAAAGGGAAAAGTGCGGTGACGTAGTTTAAAGAGCGACAAAGTCAAATCCCGTGTGAAAGTAGCAGATTATGTTGTTTCATCTCCGTTCGAGAAAGAAGATCAAAGAAACGAAGATCGTCTTTTTTCAACCCGAATCACGATCTTTCCCCAAACTTAGCTAACAGGTAGTTAGCTAGCTAACAAGTAGTTACCAAGTTAACAAGTAGTTAGCTAGCTAACAAGTAGTTACCAAGTTGACAAGTAGTTAGCTAGCTAACAGGTAGTTACCAAGTTAACAAGTAGTTAGCTAGCTAACAAGTAGTTACCAAGTTGACAAGTTAACAAGTAGTTAGTTACTTTTATTGCCAAAACCTAACCAAGCCATGACTATTATTATAGTAACCATGGCAACGGAGTTACGTGCGCTGCCCTCGGTACAGTCCGTATGTTTATTATTGTAACCATGACAACCAAGGTACACCTATGGGTGTTATCAGAGGGTTGAAAAAAAAGGCCAATCTGGCTGTTTGTTGGAGAGATTAAAGACATTATTTAGACAGTCTTTAATCTCTCTCCAAACAAGTCAGGCATGTTGGTTTCCATGCGATATGTTTGAACACTGTGGATAAACAAAAATGTTTTCTTTAATCTGAACAGAAAATAGAAATCATGTGTTAATTACACTAGGAACATCTCTAAGCTTATCAAGAGTCATGATGTACAACAACTGCTAACAGTCCAACAGCTCAGGCAGAGACTGTCAGGTCTAAGGAACACAGGAGCTCACATCTGCACCCAGACAATCAACTGTTGCCAAGGTTCTGCTGCAGGTAGGCACACCTGAACTCCATCCTCTATATAACCTCTGATGAATCCAGGCTCCTCCTCCTGAGGCGGCTCCTCCTCCACACCTGCGCTTCACAACAATAATGATATTAATGCATCATTGCATCCATTTTTAAGCAAAAACACCAAATGTTCACTGATCCTCACTTCAAAATGTATTGTTTTTCTTCATCATACGTGAGAATGAACTCGATATATTTGGGTTTTTGGACTGATGGTCAGATAAAACAATCTACTGGAATACACTACATTAGGGAAACTACAGCAGGAACATTGCATTATTTTCTGACATTTTACAAATTAAACAAGCAATTGATTGAGTCAGAAAAAAAAATCAACAGATGATTTAATAATAAAAAATAATCATTAGTTGCAATCCTAATTTAATATTAATAATGCAGTCTTGCCACACTGATACTACTTTATTACATTTTTGTAGCATATGTTTTTATATATTTGACTCTTATTGGTCTCATCTAAACCTTAGATTTTGTTATTGATACAAGTTTATTTTAACTTCCTCATCCCGGATGGATGTGAGGTCTTTGTGTTTGTTGTTTGAGAGTTAAAGTGTCCTGTATTAATATTTGCATCAGTATCAGAAACCCAATAGCTACAGGTCAGGCTCTAGTACAGACTCAGGCATGTGTCAGAGGTAATATTATATAACATGGTAAGTGGATTTCTCTGGCTGCGTCTGACACTGAAAGGAAACTCAAATCGTTTGCCCAGTGTAATCCTCCAACTCACTACTGTCAAAGGTACTGTACATACAAGATATGATTAACATGATTTTCTTGTGATTCAATTGATTCACAAACATGGCTGCATCCATTTCAGAACAACATACTATTGTTTGCATTAGCTTAGAGTTCAGATCTGACATTTGTTCAAAAGTTTTACTGCAAAAAGTTTGCAGCCATTAAGGAGAGTCCCTTCTGTGTATGAGTTCATTAATAAATATTTAATCATAGCTCCCTTTGAGCTCATTTTAGGCAGTGGTGGAGGACATGATCTTTCACTCAAGCTAAGCTAGCAATACCACCATGCAATAATACTTCATAACAAGTTGTTAAACCTACTGTAATCTGTATTTTTATATTAACAAGGGATCAAATGTAAAACTTATTGCCTACAATGACAAACCCACAGAAAATGATCAGTAACTCTGCAGTTTCCTTCAGCTCCACAGAGCATTTTAGCATCTTTCAGCTCATTTTTTTGGTTTTACAGCCCATCACTTTACTGTTTTCACTCTCATCAATCTCATTTTTAGATGCAGCAGGAAGTTTTTTCAGTTAGCAGCTACACTCCCCTCCAAAAGTATTGGAGCAGTGAGGCCGATTCCTTTATTTCTGCCGTAGACTGAAAACATTTGGGTTTGACACCAAAAGATGAATATGAGACAAGAGATCAACATTTCATCTTTTATTTCCAGGTATTTACATCTGGATCTGATACACAACTTAGAAGATAACACCTTTTGTTTGAACACACCAATCTTTCATGTGAGCAAAGGTATTGGAACATGTGACTGACAGGTGTGTTTTGTTGCCCAGGTGTGTCCTATTACACTGATTATTGAATGTCTACGCTCAGTTTCAGATTTGGTTTTTGCCTGTGCAGACTGCATTTATAGTTAGAGCTGTAACAAACATGAAAACCAGCGAGCTGTCTATGGGTGAAGCTCAGAGAAGATGGAAAATCGATCAGAGCCATTGAACAAACATTGGCCATAGCCAGTGCAACCATTTGTAATGTCCTGAAGAAGAAAGAAACCACTGGTGTACTAAGTAACAGACATCGAATGGGTAGACCGAGGAAAACAGAAGCAGTTGACAACAGAAACATTGTGAGAGCTGTAAAGAAAGACCCTAAAACAACTGTTAGTGACATCAGCAACAACCTCCAGAGGGCAGGAGTGAAGGAATCAGAATCTACTGTTCGCAGAAGACTTCAAAGGATTTGCAACTAAATATTAAGTCTTATACACTTTAATCTATTTTAAGCCTATCTGTACCAATACTTTTGCTCACCTAAGAATTTGGTGTTCCGTTACAAATAATGCGATCTTCTAAGTTGTATATCCGATATTTCCCTCATGAGCTGGTGGAGACCAAAACGGAGGGAGTGATGGATTTATTTTCTCTGTGGATAAAAACATGACTCCGAATGAAAACTAATTTTGCTTAATGTGCTGGATGTGTAAATAGACAACTGTTAGCCGTAACAAATATAAGGTGATTATCATCAGTGTTATGTTTACACCTTGTTGCACTGCCCGAGGTCAAAATCAAGTAATATAAGTTGAGTGTTAAAGGACAAAGTAAAACAACATCAGATAATGTCCCATTAATATCAGAAGAGATCTGGAAACTGTTACTGCAACCTTTGTGTCGGCCTGCGTTCTGTTTTAGAAACTTTTGGCAAAATCATTTGTACTTGAGCAGAAATCCAAACGTCTGCGGGCAGGAAAGTGAAATTAGTCTGAGCTCTGTCAGGAAGTCCTGTCATCTCTGTCTGTCTTCGGGCAACTTTGCTTTCAAGGTGTATTTCCTCTAAAACGATTTTCCATTGTTTGCCAACAGGTTTCACATTTCACCACAAACTCCTCTGTGTGTTTGTGTCCTTTGTCCTCCCTGAAGCACTTTGTGGCCTGTTTGTTAAAAGCGCTTTATCGCTAAATTTGACTTGGCACGTCTTGTCAGAGGAGATTGCAGCTGATGAGACTCTTGACCTGCAGATAAAACATCCATTAAGTGGCTTGTCTGGGGCGATTCTGTGCTCTTACTATTAGCATATTCTTAGCCATTTGCAAGATGGTGCATCAATGGATGCACGCTGCCGTACTGCAGCCAGTCACCACGCCATAAAGAACCACCTCTCACTCTGCTGCTGTGCTAAATGTCGTCTCCGACATTGTAATGCTCGCTGGCTGTCCTCCGCCAGACGATTCAAATGACCGCTAAAAGCCCGAGGGAAGGAAAAAAGGGCCAAAATGCAAAATTGATGGAAATGACATTAGATTCAGCTCATGCTCCTCACCGTGTAAATTATGCCCCAAAATGGACTCTCTGGCCCGACTGTTAGCTCCAATTTGTTAGGCCATACCTCATGGTGGCTTGTCTTGCCCTTCCCCTCTCCCTTTAATCCAATCAGAGCCACAATGGATGTTATTTATTTGTTTATTTATTTATTTTCGAAGGATGTAACCGATTCTTATCAGTGCAGAAGTGGGGCCTTCTTCCTGGTGAAACGGTGACTAACGTCCAGCCATCGATCCGTCAGTTCGTCTTGCGGTGGCGGGCGATGGTTCTGGTGATAGACGACTGTGTGTGTGTGTTTATATGTATGAGTGTGTATACTTTATGTAGTGGAGTCAATAGTGCAGATATGAGAGTGTTTTTCAGTCCTTGAATTGAGAGGGTGACAACACTAACAGGCTCATGTGAAAAGTATTTTGAGCTGATTCTGACATCAGGTTTGTTTTTCTAAATTATATTTTTCAAATATCCAGTGCTGCTGCTGGCCAATAATGTTTATGCTCATATTCTGTTACGCTCATAAATGCATAGGCTAAATGCCTAAAATGTAAATGTAAGACATTATCCTGCTCCTATTTGAAGACACTTTTTATGCACATCAATTACAGGTCTATTAGCTTTACAGAATATTATGATATACGATAGATTTTAAAGGAGAGCAGCATCCTTGAAAGAGTTTTAATAATTTAACAACTCTTAAGGGTTCCTGAGTGGATAAGTTTTACAATCTGTCTGGTTTGATCTGTCATTTAACTTTCCAAACATCTTTATTTAAAGAATTAGGTTGATGTTGTTCTAGATTTTTCTTGTTGTCAACAAATCGCAAAAAAAAAAGAAAAGCGGATCAAAACCAACTACAGAAGAACAGCCATGGATGCAATAATTTTATTATTATCTTGACATCAAGAGTTAATTAAATGTTGGGAAAACAGTATAATTTTCTCAAAATAATGAGATAAATAGTTTTTGCAGGAAAATAAATTTGATTTCAATCTCAAAACAGCAACATAAAATAAAAAGATTGCAAACATGGTTGTTCTCTTCTTGGTTGTTGGATGTGACTTCCCCTGGTACTGGTCCAGTCTTTCAAACAGTTCACAAATATAAAGTTTCATTCCTAAGAACAGCAGGGAACTGTAGTTTTTATGGATGGTTCGATGGAGTGGATGAGTGGGGAATCAAATAATGACAAAACAATAACTGAATGCGTGACACTCATCCACTCTTATCTTCTAGTTTAAATGATAAAACCTTTTTAACGTCAATACTCATACATGATAGGGCTTTTCAGAGCCATGTACAACACAGGAGCTCACCCCCCTCCAACGCTTGTCAAGCAAGCTAGCTCCCCTGAATTCATGAGTTATGGCCAAAAATGTATTTTGCGAGGTCACAATTACCTTGACCTTTGACCTTTTGATCACCAAATTCGAATCAGTTCATCCTCCTCATGAATGTGCAATAATTTGAAGCAATTCCCGCAAGGCGTTACTTGAGATATCACGTTCACGAGAACAACCTGAAAACATTGTGACTGTCGCCGTATGTTTCATATTTTAGATTCTTTAAAGAAGCCACCAGTTACCTTGACGACAGCTTTGCACAATATTGGCATCATCTTAACGAGTTTTCATGAGGTAACCACCTGGAATGCTTTTCAATTAACAGGTGTGCCTTGTCAAAATTTAATTAGTGGAGCTTCCTGTTCTGCGTTTCAGACCACGAGTTGTGTCGTGGCAGCGTTGCTCCACAGTAAATAATCCTATTGGACAACTGTACTCATCCGTAATGTCAGGAGCTTCTCAACTAAGTAACTCGACTGTTACTGTTACATTAAATCATCCCAGGTGACGATCTCATGAAGCGGGTCGAGACAGTGAAGCGTGCAAAGCTGTCATCAAAGCAAAAGGTGGCACCTTTGAAGAATCTAAAATTCTTTGTTTACACTTGTTTTTTGTTTAGTAGAACTCCATGTGTGTTATTTTATAGTTTTGATGATTTCAGCATCATTGTAAGAAACAATACAAATAAAGAAGAAGCTCTAAAACCATTGAATTAGAAGCTGGTACTGTATAGTGGGATTGTGTTTGCAGCAATCCACCTAAACAAACCTTTACAGGACACAAAATGGAGGAAGGAGGATCCGTCGTTCTTGTAATTGTACTTCAGCTGTGCAGAGTCTGGGGCTCATTTGCCTGGATGCTGATCCAGCCTTGACTTGCACTTGTGGCAGAGCATGATCAGAAACTTGGACGAGGTTTTCACATGACACACTATCCTCCTTTCAATCCATGTACTTTTTTTCTCCAAATGCCTGTAAACATCCTTTTTAACCTGCCTTTATCTCTCTCTCTGAATATAACAGGCCTCTTTCCCAGCAGACACTCACACATGTCAGAGTAGGAAGAGCACAGGTGTAAAAGTGAAAATGAACGAGGCTGAGTTTCATTGAGCTGCGACACTTGAATAGAGCAGAGGCATCATTACGGTCATTAGTAACAGCTGTGCTTTTCCTACTATGACAAGTCAACAGGGTCAGATGGTGAAACACGTGTGTGTGTGTGTGTGTGGTTTCCTTATATGCCATCGTTCATGCAGTGCTATTATTTGAGAGTTAATTAAGTTTATAACCACGATCACGTGACATTGTAGAAGCCACTTCCTGTCCAAACATTTGAGCTACTCATAATATTTTTTTGGATAAATTTACTCAATTATTTATGAGATAACCGAAGCCTGTTGTCCAGCAGATTAAAAATTTCATTTAATGGAGATTGTTCATGTTTTTGTAAAGTTCAATGTGATATTTTGAATTTTAAGTGTCTGGTTGTAAGAAATAGAAATAGATGTGACAGATCATCTTCATCACTGTGAGTTTTCACACCTTCAATGGTTCTGACAGGTTTTTCATTTCAATATAAAAGAAGTATTTGTATCTGTACTGCTGGATTGTGTATCTATTAAAAGACAACACATTTTGGTCATTGTCTGATCTGGATTACGACTAAAACACAATTTCTTTTTATTAAAATGTGAAGATTGCAAACCTGTTAATTCTGAACTTTGAAATTTATCAAATAATTATAAAGTCTCACCTGTTTAACCTGTAAAATATGTTTGAACTATGGATATAATATATAATTTCCAACTGTGCAATTACACCATATACTGTTGCATTTATATTTATCTTATATTGTAACTATCACCTATTTTTCATATACATATAATATATATATATATATATAGTTGTCATATATCATAGTATAAGGACATATTTTACATTTTAAGTTTATATTTATATTTATATTAATATTATCTTTATGGTCTTATTTCTTATTCTTTGCTGTTACATTTCCATTCTTGAGGGAGCAACTGTCACGTAACCTAATTTCCCCTGGGATCAATAAACTATTCTGATTCTGATAATACAGTTCAGTGCAGTGTGAAACACACAGCTGACCAGCAGGTGGTGTCGTGTGTCCTGTTTGTGATACTGAGGCAGTTAAACTCCTGATGAAGTCCTGGAAACAACAACAGTTTGTTTTTGTTGTCTGTATTTTGTCACACTGAACTTTTACAAGACTTGATTTCTGCACCAGCTGTTTCATATTTAATAATATTATATCCATAAACTAGAAGATAGATAGTTCTTAAATTATAGCATGGGCAAAAATAAATTATAGAGGTATTAGCTCAGATAAACGTCTTGTCTGCTTTGGCTTAAACAGTAAAAAAACAGGCTCATTAAATATCTGTATATCAGCTGTGGTTTTTAAATCATTTCATGATTTAATTTATTTCTGACAATCACTGCGGGGGAGAAACGTGTACATGATGTCAGTGAGAAAAAAAATAACTCAAAATATTTGGGTGGTGATATATATTTCTCAAGGTTTACAAATAACTTTTTTTTTTTTTTAAATGCGGCATAGTACATTACACATTATTTCCAGAGAGCAAAATAAATATATTGCACTTAAAAATCATCAAAACACAATCTCATCCGGTGTCAGATTATGGCATACGAAAGGAAACAAAACAATAAAAAAAAAAACCCAGATTATTTTCAGTGGTAAATCGGAAATGTGCGTAACGTTTGAAGGAAGTGTTGTACATTTAGAAAGATGGAAATCAACATTCAGTTCAGGCTGTACATCAGAACAAAACCTGGATTTGATTACAAAGCAAATAAATGGGAGTGAAGGATCCAAGTACTTGTCTTTCCTCAAAAAACAGATGAGATAAAATTAACTGCTTGCACATTAATGATATGCAAGGGGTCAGAACAGCAACAGGCTTCGTATGATAAATGTAAAAATGTGGCACAAGTCAAACCAGGACATTTACAGTGTGTTTGTGTAACAGCTCATTTATCATTACTTTGAAATTCTGCTTCCACAGAACTAAAAAACATCTTCGTCCATGACACACACCTCTGGATGAAGCTAACGCTGGTGCTTTCATGATTCAACAAGGTTTTGTGCATAAACATGACAGACGGACTCGCTGCAAGAAACCTCCCTCCAAACCAACAATTTTCTTATTAATCAGTGTGTCTTCTTAAAAGTCAGATTTCCCAGTGAAAAATGATGATTATTAGTCTTTCCAACATGCTTCAAACTGTGTCAGTAATTTGAGAAATTAGCCTCTGTATCATAAAACAAGACAGAACAGAACAGATCGCTGCACTAGAGTCATGACAGAGTCCGGCTGAGACTGATACTGGTATTTTAGGGTTTAAAAATGAGACAACAAAATATCAGCCAAGATTTTTTTTTCATAAATGTAGAACATAAACAAACTGATTTGATGAGAATCATTCAACTTTCAACATTTCACTGAGCTGAAATGATAAATCGGTTGATCGATTAATTCATCTTCTGATCCTTTCAGTTGGTTTTCAAGCAGAAAAATGACAAAACTTCACCGACTCCAGCTTCTCAACATGAGGATTTGCTGCTTCTCTGTGTCATATATGATAATTAACTGAATATTTTATGTGCTGTGGACAGTTGGTTGGATAAATCAAGCAATCTGAATAAATCACGTTGAGCTGTGGGAAGTTATTTTGGGTATTCTGACATTTTTTGAAGACAAAACAAAGAATTAATCAATCTGATCAATAATTATAATTGTTATTACGGCTGTAAAAGAATCTTACAGTTGAAATAGTCTCATCAAGGTCAAACTATGGAACGGAAAACTAATATTGTCCATCAGTCTAGCTGTGGTTTCTCAGACTTTTTTGGCTGTGGAGCTTCTGAATTGAAAATCTATCTTCATAATAAAATGCACCTCAAAACAGCAGCAGTCACTCCAGGTAGAACCATCTCACCTGTGCTGCTTGTATTTGAATTTCTTTATAAAAACTTTCAAATAAATTACTTTGACTACTTTTACATTTTAATGCAGCTGCACCATCTCAGAGCGAGTGAGTCGACTCCTGCAGCTTCCAGCTTCTTCCTCCCTGTGTGTTTTAAATGAAACAGCAGGGAGCCATTATTTCCAGGTGCGGACGCCCTGTCGGCAGCTCTGACGCCGCCATGAATCAGCCCGCGCTAACATCTGCTAAACACCAGCTGCTAACAGGCTGCAGTCGACGGTCGGCAGCAGAAAAACCTGGTGGAGTCAAACGAGATGTTTCTACATACAGTAGATGCTGCCTCCTGTTTACAATAGAAACACATGAAATCACGCTGCTGCTTCCCTTCAAATGCTTCTGTATGTTCTGTCATAGAAGAGATTACAATGCATCATCAGTGAGATCAACTTCTGCCTCTTTGTTTCCCTCAGCATCACAGGAAACAGATTGATTAGGGCTACATTTATGGCCACACTTAAAATAAAGAACTGAAGTATGAATATTTTTAAAACAGATGTTAATGGAGTCAACACATTATGTGGTTAGATTCCTCTTACTTAAGGCCCGGTCACTCCAGACAGCAACACAGTTATCGAGTCTTCGTCAAACAGGGGGTGGTAGATGGGACTACTCACAGGGCTAGCTGATCAGCTAACGGCTAACATGCTAGTAACAGTCAAGTCACAAACGCTCCTCTAGTTTCTTTGTATTTTGTTGTCAGGAGTGTTAAACGTTTCATCCAAGACAGAATTATTGAAGAGGAAAAAAAAACTCCTGACTAACGAGCTTTGCTAATTGTCAGTTAGCAATGTCATTAGCCAGAGAGGAGATAAAATAAACAACACAGCCAAAAAGCTCCAGTTTAAGCTGTAATTTCTTCCACTTTGGACTCTCTTCTGTCAGCAGTGTCTAGACGGTTTGCTATTGGATTTGCATGAGTTCACCAGAGTTGAACCTCAGGTGGAACAATGATGAAGTTTCACTGCCGCTGTGAGGAAATCCAAAGACGATGCTTCTGCAGATTTTTGCTGGTTTGACCGGGCCTTTACTTTAAAGTAAGAAGAAATCCTTCACCCCTGTTGCAGGTGATCTTATTCATCCCATATTATTCCATATAAAGTTTACCCAGTGTGTTTGTCTACTGCGGTCTGCATGCGTCCTATGATTTTTTTTTTCTTTTTTTTTTTTGCACTCTACAGTGAGAATTTTTCCTATGAGTAAATGTAGCATCTTCATCTTTGTACAATGCATTTTAACTTTATGTTTTTGACATTATTTTCCTCAGAGCGTGGAGTTGTAGCTTTGTACTGTACATATGGCTGGCTTTCTAGAAAACACAGAAAAGCTGAGACGACCGTTCTGCCTCTCTGATATGCTGAAACGTTCACAGACTCAGAGTCGCCGCTGTCCAACATACTGTCGCGTCAGGTGAGTCAGTTCAGGGCAACCTGCCATCTTTAAAGCTTCGGTGGAGACCCTGTAGCCAGTGAGTGTTGAATCTTTAGAGGGAGACAGGGTCTTATTAAATATTGTTAAAATGAGTTTACGTTGAGGATCCACTGTTCATCAAGGGCCAAGATCAAACATGCTCCCTTTACCGTCTTGTCTTGCTTTAGGTTTTATAGTTTGTACAATGTCACCAAAGAGTTTGTTGAAACCTGCTGGTGGTCCCGCAGGTCCTGGGGTTCTTTCAGTCCGTCTTCTTTTCTGGCTTGGCTTTCAGTGAACCTCATCCTCTTCATGTTGGTACCACCACCTCGCTCAGTGAGGGGAACTATTTACAAAGACCAGAGGGGAAAGATACAAACTGGATGAGGAGTGATGAGCCGGCGTGGAGAAATAACTTGTTGCACTGGATTGGGGGTGGACGTTAGCGTGAGGTTCGGCTGTCGCCTCCCCAGGACAGAGTCATACGAAGGGCGTCATGACCGTGGAGGAGTGGCGCAGTCCCTGAATGGCGGCGTAGGGCCCCTGCTGGAAGTAGTGGTGGTAGCGGGGCATGTGGAAGGAGGGGAAGGACGGCCCGCTGCCCTGCATGGTTCCGGCCAGAGCGGTGGGCGTCAGCGGCATGCCCAGCCGGCTGTAGGGCGGCAGGGAGCCCTGGATGGGGTGGGGAAGGGAGGCGGTGCCGGTGCCCATGGCCGTCAGGGACTGCGGGTGCTGGAAGCCCGAGAAGCCCGAGGTGGTGGTGACCCAGGAGCTCAGAGAGAGGTTGTCTGAGGCGGTGAACGCTGAACCTGCAGGAGACACATGTAGATGGAAATGTTTATGGGGACATAAAAATAGATTTAAGGATGAGGCTAAAAAGTTCTTTATTTTTCTTATTGTCAACAAATTCAATCAGAACAAAGACTTCGATTCTGTCCCACATTTCTGCTGCTGCAAAAACTCACTAGAAAACCAAATGTCTATTAATCCGCCAATGAAAATAGTCCCCACCAAAAGGACTATTCCCTCCTGATTGAGAACAGATTGCTTAGAGCTAGTGTCCAGCTTTTTTTTTTAATAAAATGACATGATTGATTTTGAATCAATGGGCTTAAGAGTCACAAATAATTAAGTAACAGATGAACACACTGGGATTCGTTGACAATAAGACAAATACAGAATAAAACCCACCATCCATTTCATCTCCTGTATCTGTATCTGTGCTGACTGAATCTGTTGTGTGTATGTGTGTGTGTGTGTGTGTGTGTGTGTGTGTGTGTGTGTGTGTGTGTGTGTGTGTGTGTGTGTGAAAGAGAGTTAGACAGCCGCTCACCTCTGCCGTGTGTGACGTGTCCGTCCTCGCCCAGGTTGTCCTCGTCGCCGGTGTATGTTCGGATCGGCGACCGGGCGTACGAGTGCTTGTGGATCAGATTCTCAACACTTTCCCTGCAGCAAAAGCCGAAGAGAGAGCCCCAAAATAAATCTCTTTTTTTCCCACTGTGAACGCACCTGAAGCTAACAACACATACATGAACTCTATTCTGAAAAGTGAAGCTTGTGTATTTTTCATAATAAACACATTTTGTTCATTTCAATTTTTTAAAAACATTTTTTAAATATTCAAAAAATTACTTTAAACTCATTACACTCAATCAGCTGTAGGATTCAATATTTCAATAGCTGTGAGAACAGGTCAATCTGCAGAGCTTCAGCCGTCAATAAATGGTCAACATCTCAGCGTCACAAAATCTGCAACACCAGTATCTTTTTATGTTCTTTAATATGTCTCAATGTTTCTGTGCATTCATGTAATAATTATGTGCACATGTCTGAAAATGTGTGTCCACTCTGTGTATTCTTCTTCTAATGTTTGTGTTGACTGTACATGTAGATACTGGCGTGTGTGTGTGTGTGTGTGTGTGTGTGTGTGTTCACTATCCCACAAAGTGCATTAGCTCATTTGAGTCTTGTCAGACAGCACTTCTCAAACACAGTGACACAAATTGTTGGGGGGGAGGCACTGCGTGTTTGTGTGTGTGTATGTGTATGTGTGTGTGTGTGAGTGGGTGGACAGGCAAGTGGTCTGCATCATGAGAGCCATGCGTCCACATTAGCAGCCCTCCCTCTGCGGCCCCCACCCCTCCAATTAGGTTAGGAAAGTGCAATATCTGTCAGCAGAGGAGTACAAATGTGTGTGTTTTTATCAGCGTCGGGCCCCTCCGGCGCAGAGGCCACAGCAAACTCCCACAATGCACAGCAGAGCAGGGGGGAGGCGAAGGGGGGGAGGCGGGGCATGCTGGTTTCAATCAGTCACTGCAGCCAATTGAATTACAGTGTGTTTTAGTGCAGTGGCCGACTCCAGACTAATGTGATTTCTGCAGCTCCCCGAAGATCAATTGATCAGGTCTAATTCACAGCCCTCAAAAAGAGAAAGACAGAGAAGAAGAAGCAGGGGGGGTGAGGGGGGGGAGTGGGGTTGGGTTGGAGTGTCTGGCTGTGTTTCGGCGGTCTCTGTTCAGGATGTTTGATTTAAGGAAATGGGCAGATGGTTTGATTTTGTCGGCTGATTTTGGCCGTTGTGCCGGAATCAGGAATAAAGAGAAGTGTGTGTTTTGGCAGCGTCCATAAAAATGCTTTGGAAGGGGATATGTTCCTGTAGGTGTGTGTGTGTGTGTGTTTGTGTGTGTGTGTATGTGTGTGGGTGTATGTGTGTTAATGAACATGCACTGACTCGGCTCTTTCATGCACAACATAGTAAAATAAAACAGAAAATATAACCAGAGAGCTGAAAAGACAACAAAGGAAACAGTAGAAGACAGAAGGTAGGAATAACAAGGGAGGAAAAAAATGAAAGAAAGAGGAAAAGGTTCAGAAAATTTAAAGACGAAGAAAGCAGAAAAGATAACGAGAAAAGACAACAGTGAAAAACAATAATGAAAAGGCATAAAATGAAAAACGAGAATGAGAAGACAAGAAAAATGAATGAAAGATAAGATGGAAATATTTAGACAAAGATGGACACCACAAAAGAAAACAAGAGAAAATGAAGGAAAATTACAAAGGAAGAAGTAAATACAATTAAAAAGAAATGAAAGGGAAAAAAACAAGAGAAAGGAGGGACAAGAAAAGATGAAATGAAGCACAAAGGGAAGAAGAAGAAAAAAGACAACAAAGTAAAAAGGTGAGACTAAATATGAAAGACAAGGACCAAAAGACAAAGAAGTAAAGGATGAAGGAAAGAAGAAAAAGAAAAGGGGATTGACAAAAAAGAAAGAAGAGGTGAATGAAAGAAAGGAAAAAAAGAAAAGATGACATGGAAAGAATGAAGGTAAAAACAAGGACAGATGGAAAGAAACTGAAAAAATGTGAATGAAGAAAGACGAAGGAGAAATTTAGAGCAAGAAAGCGAAAAAGACAAGAAGGAAATATTAAGAATAAAACAAGATAAAGAAGAGATATAAAGAATGAAACAAAAAAAACATCAGCTGTTACATGGAACGAGGTTTATCTGTTTCACAGCGACACAAACAGAGAGAAATAAACACTGAAGCTTCTGTATTTACTAATGAGCATAAGCATATCTACCACTGGCCCACACACACACACACACACACACACACACACACACACACACACACACACACACACACACACACACCCCCCTGTCTGTGTATCTTATCGGCGGCGGCGTGACAGAGGTAAACAAACAGTGCAGGACCCAGAATCCCCTGTACCTCTCCATGTCTGTCAGCCGCGACGAGTCCCGGAAACCTTTAGCAAACGGGTTGCTGTCGATCTTGAGTTTGGTTATCTGGGGGAAAACACAGCACAGGAGCAAGAGGGGTCAGTGTTTTTTACTCATCCTTCAATATTTCTCTTTATTTTACATCTGTTTCTCCCTGTGTTTGTTTTTGTTTTTTTCTCATTTCTGCTTCTTTCTCTCGGCACATGAAGTGAGTCAGTCCGTCTCAACGTGCCGTTTCCTGCAGCTTGGCTCTCTGCTCTGAAACGTGACCTCAACACTTCAAACACAATAGAGCTCAGGCTTTAAAGCCAATGATCTTTACTACTAACGGCCTATTAATTACTGTCATTAGTTAATGATGCCTCCTCTTGTGCTGCACAACACACTGGAAGCTGAGGAGGAGGGAGGGAGGACAGATCCGGCCCTGAAGACCTGACTCCCACCTTCTTACTGTGGGTGATAAAGTCCTAATAGACGAGAGTGTTTGGGTGTTAAACTCTACGTAAAGAATAACTAAGAATCTTCTCTGAACTCATTTAGTCATGGATATTTTCATGATGAGGATAAATACCTCAGATTTGAAATGAAGTTTTCAGCAGGTATGAAATGGTGATGAAGGCAGAAAACTTACAGTACGTGCATTTAGACTCACTGAAGATCATTTACCATGTTTTAGCTCAATAAACTCCATGGTCTTTTCAAATTTAACTTGTAACCTACTGGCTTCCTCCCTCCACTGCTATATCCTTAAGAAATTAAATGTATTAAGTTCTGGTCATTTTATTAATTTTGCTGATATTAAACTCACCCATTAATGCCTAAATAAGAGGCTCCTCAGGTGCTCAGTGGTACCTGGCTCAGTAATGTGGATTATAATGTTCCCTTTTGTAAATCCTCACACTTAGAATCACTAGATTAAAAACTGACCCAGTCTGGGTCAATATAGCACTGCTGCATTGTGTTGCTTTGACCCAGTGTTGTGTAGTAATAATAATAATAATAATAATAATAATAATAATAATAATAGTAATGTTGATCCATTGTTAAACACAATATGCTTAAATTCTAGGTTCAAACACTCACAGATGTATTGTTAGTTGTACAAAAACTGTAAATGATACAAACATAATATATGTTAACAGTCAGAAACAAATCGAGACATGGACGTTTAAAAGCTGGAATATATTACAACAGTTTGTAACCACGACATGTTTTAGTTTGGATAATTAACTCAACACTAATGTAAAAAATGACACTAACACTGAGTCAAATCAACCTTTGAATCCTTGGATATTGAGTTAAATTGACCCAGTTATTGTGTTGGTGCTTTATTGACCTAAACTGACCCACTGATATTTAGTTTGCTTTTTTAGAAAGAGGTCTGTCTCTGTCTCCGAGTTTTTAAGGTGAGATCAGTCGTTTATTCACAGAAGATCTGGTTTTATTCTATTGAGTTATTGTTTGTGCCGTTTAGTATTAAATGTAATTTCATGTTAGTAGCAGGAGCTTTCGCCCTGTATCACATGACCTTCCTCAAGACGAGGATGAACAGGAAGTCCTTAAAGTTCTAAGAAAGAAAACGGTAAATTTGAGCATCTGCAAATCCATGTCAACTGGACAAACTCCATCTGCTGATGAAGACTGTGTGATACAATCAAAAGCTCCAGAAAAGCTACTAAACGGAGCTTTTAGCTATTTTATTGTTTAAAAGTTTCACAGGAATTATGACAGCAGAGCTCAGCAGTTTATCAACAGTAATGAGGACCGCCGGCGTACGTCAGCTGTCAATCACTCACCAGCTGGTTCTGATAGGCCGTGACGGCGGTGAAGACGGTTTCGACGAAGACGAAGGTGCGAAACTCCTCGGACTTGAGGTTGAGCAGCGAGGCGGTGTGGTCTTTCTTCTTGATGATGTGGACCCGTGGCTGGTACTTGTGCATGGAGTTGAGGATGATCTGCAGACGACAAAATGACCATCAGTGAGACGGGGAGAAGAACAGATTCAGCTGAGTTTAACCAGGGTAAATACATTACGATCAGGGTCCGTTCTGATGAAATGATTTAGGATAACCTCCTATATTTTTCTCATTGCCAACAATTTCCATGAAAAAGACCAAAACCAACAGTGAATTTAACATATTGTCGGACACATACCTTCCTGCTGCCACGTGTTAATCCATTGCCGAAAATAGTCCCCAAAAAATGCACTATTTACTCTGACTAATGATTGCTAACATTTACAGTGACCAGCTGAAATTAGAAACTCTTTTTTAAAATGAAATTATATCTTTATGACCCATTTTAAAGATTTATGTTTTCAGTAGGAACCAATGGGTTTTGGGCAGAGCCACATGGGGTCAGGGAAATACACAATATCACAAGCCTCCTTTTAAAATGCACAGTTCTTGCACTATTGTTCAGTGTGCTAAAATAATAAGTGGAAATAAAGTAAAAGTCACAAGGGGATATTGTTGCAGGTAGGTTTAAAAACTTCTTTATAAATCAAGAATGTCACGGTCAAGAATAAACTTTTAATCACATCTTTTAATCCAAGATAGATGGGAAAGCTCAAAAACATCAAAAGAATTTTAATATATATATATATATATATATATATATATATATATATATATATAGACATATAGACATCCATGCTGATGAAGATTATATGATATGATCGAAAGCTCCAAAACAGCTACTAAATGGATGTTGTGTTGTGATTGCTTTCTCAGGTATCTTAAAAACCTGGTTGGTCCAGCTCCTTTTCAATTTCATTCCTGGCATTTTTTATTCGATAAATATATTAAAATATTGTCAATAAACAAATCACGTGTAATAATAAAATAAGAATAAATAAACAAATCTGTAATAAATATCTAAATAGATCCAAAGCAATAACATAGAGATATTTCTGAAATGGTAAATACGAGACTTTTTACGCTCATGGCACGATGCCTTTTCCGTTCTAGAGCTTTGTGTATATTTTGAAATAAAAATCTCTCGAGACTTACTGGTCTGACTGGATGGAGATGAAAAAGAGATGGAGAAAAAGAGGAAATTAAAAAACTAAGAGAAACACAAAGAGCTTCTAAGATGACAATGAGAGACGGATATGCAGCAAAATACAGATGTAATATATGCAGCGTTTGTGTTTTGGTGTCAGTCATACCGACGACTAATTGCACAGCAAGTCTCGGGGCCATAGGATGAAAGAAGTAGAAGCTAAGCTAAATTCAGCAACATAGATTTGTTCAATATACTGTTATTATCTCAGTAAAAAGAAAAAAAGTAGTAATAATATATTATTTAAAAAATTATGTTCTAATGTTGCCACCTTTTTATCTTTATCAACAAATTCATCCACACATCTACTTTTTTCTGAATGATTAAGTCAAATACTATAGAGTTATTTTTAACATTCATATTTTGGATGCAAGTGAATCAGTTAAATTAAATCCTTTATCAGCAATGCTTTATTTTACATTTCTTTGTGGCTTTTTAAAAAAAAAGAATATGAATTTCATTCATTAATTTAATTACTTCAAAGTCTGTCAGTAAAAACAGGACAATGACCAGTATGAATGAGTTCAGTTAGTTATGTGATAGAGATAAGTAAATATCATCCCCTTAGTTGTTGTTGCGCTACAAGGTTAAATTATACTTTTCATATCTCACAACAACTGGAAATAAATAAAAATCTCATCAGCAAATAATGTCAAATATTATTCCTGCATATAATCCTTATTTTATATAATAAAAAAATGCAAACATTAATTTTGTGAAAAATGTAATTTAATTTTTTCCCTACTTTTTTTTTCCTGAATTGATACAATAAAAACATATCCATATCTATATTTCTGTTTAACAAGGAAAAATACAATTTCTCTGTATGAATAACAGCTAATAAATAAAGAATATGTCTCTGACAAAACAAGCAACACCCTGTCTGATAAAATAAAACCTCCATGTAAATAATGCCAAGAAAATAGTCTTTATTTGGACTGAAAAAAAGAGCAACACAAACACGTACACACCCTTCAAGATAATAATTACCTGGTTCCCCAGGCTGTGTGCTTCAGTTGGCTTATTAATGGATAAAGGATAAATATTTTTATGTTCTGAAATTCTTTCCCTGTTACCTGTTAGTGCTTGTCATGAAGCCTTCAGTAAAAGGAGGATTAAAAGAACAATTTGCTCTAGTCAGGCGAGTAATTATATAATGCCACACTGCTCTTTAAATCAGATTGAGACAAATCTGTTTCATGGAAACTATATGATTTTACACACGCTTCTGCCTTTTAAAAATGTTTTTACATGCAATTTGGTTAACATTTATACTTATAGCTTGTTGTTTAATAATATCTCACAAATCCAGATCAGAACTGTTCCTGCACAAATTTAAATTTTAAGGTAGTCAACTTAGATACAGATATATTCAGGCTTATTTAAAAATGTTAGGAATGTTAGCAAGTTAATTGACTTTCTAGTGTAGTAAACGTGATACATCTAGCCTATTAGCTTTGAGTCACTTGTAGCTAGCTTAACGTTTTTATTGGGTTTCGAACAGGTAAGCCTGTAATATACATTATGGTGTGGGTTAATACGTGACTTGCTTTTTTTTAAATCATTGTTTTCTCGAGACAAAAGAGGAATTAAAGAGATAAGTGCTCACGTGTCCGTGTTGGTCCAGTTCGTTGTTTGTCAGTTTGACTTTCTCGAAGGAAACCATTTGTTTCATCAGCTGCTCTCCGGTGAACGGTGAGTCCGGGTGGACGTACAACCTGCCAGAGAAGAAGAACGGAAGACATTAGACTTCCGGGCTCGCGATGAGGGGTTAGTTAGTTAGTTAGCTACAGTAGCAATAGGGCTGAGGTCAGGCTAAGTATAATTAGAGACGACCGGTTGGGGTTAGGGATGAGGTGGAGGTTCAAGAAACAGAGTAGGACACAACACCGTCTACTTCCGAGCCTGAAGGCAGCAGGTCACATCCTCAACTCTGATTGGCTGGCAGGCGTTCGAAGCCAACGTCCCATACCCAATCAACGCGCATATGTAAACAGCGCTAACAGGAAAATTACATGTCGCTTAGCAACCGCGTTCTATAACATCTGAATATTGTTGAGTAAACAATGATTATTTCAGTGTTTTTTTTCTGTCTTTGTTTGATTTTAGACTTTTAAACTATATATAATATTATATTTAGTTTCAAGACTGGCGAGAAAGACAAAGGAAAATTAAATAATTATTTGACTAACAAGATGCACTAATATATTTAATTGCCCATATCGTTAGTCCACGTTTACATCGAACAAATCGAAATAAAACAGGCATACGTTCCCGAATAATTGTTGGCTTGTCTGTTAAGCAGATTTCGATCTTTAAATATTTTTTCTTCAAGGTCTGCATGCATGGAAACCTGATTTTAAAAACAACCCAGTCAGTATGAATGTTCCCAGTGGACAAAGAAATGCGGTTAGATTAGATTAAAAATATTTGATGGTTTCCATTATGGCATCAGTTTTAACATAATACTTTAAATTAAACTTCATTTAAATTTCAAATTATCAAAAAAAAAAAATTGTAGGCTAATATTGACTTACAAGTTTAATTTAGACGTTGAACAGCGAGTCTAACAAACAAAATCCACGCTACGTTGGTTTTGTCCTTGCATTACATACACCACAGACTCGTACATATATTCTAGTTTATATTTTATTTCAAGTATAAGTCACAACTGTATGAAGAATTCCAATGTTATTGGTGACTGATGAGAATTTATTTCAACGTGTTGCCACTTGAGAAAAATGAAACAGACTGGATCCACCTTCAGCTTAACCTGTAGGTCTATATGTTCTGTTTTTAGGTTTCCAAAATCTATTTTTGATTGTTTTTTTTCTAGTTATCTCACTGTAAAATAAAATCCCTGCATTTTTATTTGTCGGTGTGTAAGAACGGATGTTACCAGGAACAAAAACATGTCTGTCATTATAGGCCTGAGCTCGGGTGGTGTGTGAGCAGGGTGGAGGGTGGAGGCGGAGCAGCTGTACCTGGCGGGCAGAGGAGGGTCGGCCTTGCCGGCCACCAGCCAGGAGGAGCGGTGGTAGGCGTACCGGTACCGCTTGTTGTCCACCGGGACAATGTCCATCAACACGATGTACTTTGAGTCCTGGTCCACCCCGGAGAAAGAGACCCGGATGGTGGGGAACATCCTCCTGAAGAAAAGACAGATGATATTATCATTATTATTATTATTATCATCATTGTTGTTGTTGCCTACCGTAATTACTAATAACATTTGTATACATACCATATGTTATTAAAATGATTATGAAACAATCATTAATAGAGTATATTGACAATATTGAGCAAACCCCTTGTGCACAAATCCTTGACTATCTTACACCTGTCAGTTAAAACAGAAAGACTGTCCACTCTCATGCAGGTGTGTATCCACGTCCAACGCAAAGTCTGACCAGACGCCAAAAGTAAAATCTCTAAAACTGTTTTAATTCCTTTAACTTTTTTGTTTGTTTGTTTTTAAACTTTCTCTCGTTTAATTATTTGCAAATAACAATACTAATTTTAAATGGTGTTTGAAAGCGTTCTGTACACTAGGAATTAAACTCTGGTGGGGATTTTTGGATTTTCCATTAGTTTTTGTTGGATTAGAAGCAGGAAGTCAAATCTGAAAATATCGTAATGATCCATTTAAATATCTGCAATTTATATTGGTTTAACTGTAGACTGCAAACTCCCCCCGGGCTGTTAAAACTGCATGACCTCATTGTCCTAGTGGTTCGGCTTTAATGTCCTGCATCTACAGCCATGGGCCACGCTGTGCAGAACGAAAACGCCTGAAGCCCTTACAAATATGACATTTTTTATCTGTATGCTTTTATTTCAGGATGGTTTTTGTTTGTTTGTTTTTTTTGTCATTGTTGTCATATTGTTATTGCACATCCTTCCAGCTGCCGTGTCCGTATTTACAACCTATAACCTGTTCTTTGTTCACAGGTCTGTGAGGTCAGTGAAACATTACATCATTGTGTAGCACGTTTATATGAACTCTTCAGCTCTGATGCTCTATCTGAGGAAAAGCCATAGATAAATAAATAAATATAAATAATTAAATTAGAATAAGGACAGTCGACCGTTCACCTTCCGGACTTGGTGATGATCATCTCGGTGCCGAGCTCGTGAAATTTGTCCCACAGCTCTTTAGTCTCCAGGCTGCACGAGATCTTCGCCATCTCCTCGCTGGGGATGCCGGGATTGGTGGGGATGAGCGGCTCCGTGCACACGGCAGGCGCGCTCCCGCTGAAGTCCCCGTGGCCGTCCAGAGAGGACAGGTCAGCCAGAGACTGCTGGTTACAGGAGGTCTTCTCCACGAACTGCTCTGTGTCCCGTGGATGCAGAGAGGAGACAGAGACACAACCAGAGCACGTGTGAGAATCATTCTCATTTTCAGTTATTAGAACAAAGTCAGACAGGAAACATGTTTTTGTTTCTTTTAATAAAATCGAAAAAATATTATTCCGTTTTATTTTTCTTTATCTTGTAGACTTGACAGTAGCAGTACTAAAAAAAAGAAAAGGTAGCTGTGCCTAAATATAATTCATATTTCAGATTATATTTTTATTAAAATGTAGACCAAGACTTATCCCTAGAAAAAGGATAGCATCAACTTCATTTTATAACTGGTATTTGAATCCATAAAACTTGTTTATCCTCAAGCGTAAACCTCTTTTACCATTTTATCTAAATTATATAAATATAAAAAGCAAATCTTGTCTGAGGTGTCTGCCAATGTTTTTTTAATTTATTTATTTAAATGTATTTTTATTTTTAAAATGGAAAAAGGCAAAACAGGTGAATGAAATTTGGATTAGCAACTCATTCTGTGTGGATTTCTGTCAGGTGAAGTTTTGGAAATGACACATAAATAAACTAACAAAGTGAAACCGAGGAAACATCACGTTACCATTTATTTTCTGTCAAATTCAGAAGAATAAAAAGACGCCAGCGTGTCATATATTCTTGTCTTTGAACCAAATGAATATATTCATCGTTAAAATCGTTTATCAACAGCCTAAATTAGCTTTTTTAAACAATTGCAAATGGTAACTGGAGAGTAAATTAAATATATTTGTCACATTATGAGGATGTTAAAAGTCTTTTCTATTTAGCCTACTTGTAAATATTATACCTCCTTGATCATTTTTACCTCACTGTCATCAGACAGTTCATCCTTATTTAATTGTATTTTTAAAAAAATATTTATTCCAGTTTGTTCTGTCCTTGCTTCAACGTGGAGGTTGAACGTGACTTCGCCCAAATCCTTCATAAACTGGCTGCGTAAAACTCATTAAACAGGTGTATAATCTTTACCTGTAACCTCACGCACAAATCAACCTTAATTTATCTTGATTTAAGTTTTCTCTTTCACTTCCTCCTCCATCCTTACCGAGAGGCTTGATGGTGTTCTCCTCCGTCTCCTTGTCCTTATTGGGCTTCCCACTGGACATCAGGGCGGCTATGGAGAAAGCATTTGCCCGGGATGAGAGCTGCGGTTTCGGGGATGATGTGTACTCCATGTCGGTGGTAAAAGGCTTGGACCAAAATATTCCCCTTTAAATAATAACAGTAATAAAAAAAAATCCTCCAGAAACCCTCAACTCCGCCTTTTTTTTTTTTTTAGCTCCCAGCGGAGGGAAGAAAAAAAAAAAGCGCAAAAAACGCACAGTTCCTCCTCGATTTCGCTTTTTTGCGCACAAACAATCTGCTCGCTCAGACGGTGAAAGTCTCGCCGCGGTGGAGACGCTTGTCACTGCGGAGCTGAGAGTCTTGTTGGACGCATGGTGAAGGGAGGAGGAGGAGGAGGAGGACTGACTCCCGAGACTTGTGCGCGTCCTGCAGTGCCAGATCTGAGGCCGGCGGCTCTTTGGGAAGCTTCAGTCCGGTTCACCCTCCCCTTATAATTCCTGCGTGCCCTCCAATCACTGGCTCTGCTTCCACGTCACACTCCCACCGTCCCACAGCGCCTCTGATACCTAGCAGCCAATTAAACCTAAGGCTGTCAGGGTGTTTTGTTTTTTCATGCCAAAGACCCAAAATAAAGAGAGAGAGAGAGAGAGAGAGAGAGAGAGAGAGAGAGGGGTTGGAATCATGTATAATGTTTTATGACTTCATACTGAACCTATAGGAGGTGATGACATTGGGAAATGATAAATATATGTTTAAGAAAATGTAATTCTTTGCTGCCATTGCACAATATTAAAATGAGAAATAAGATGTAATATTTAGTTTATACTCGGAGCCCTCTCAAGGACCCCTGGAGGGGCCCCAGACCACATGTTGGGAACCACAAACCCAGAATGTCAACATGAGAGATTTTCCTGGAGAAGATTGTGTTATTAGATAATTAATGTCAGCAGTGAGACGATGATGATGGTGGTGGTGGTGGCAGCTTTACACACACTCTCACACACACATTTTCATTTTGTAAAGTTCCACATAGATTCATTATCCTTCCCCAAACACACACACACACACACACACACACACACACACACACACGCACACAGAGAACCACAAATCTCCTGCTGTCGGTACCATCGCCTAAAATAAACAGGCCGACTTCAGGTGAAGCTTATATATATATATTTTATTATTTGACACTGTTTAAAAATAGATTTCTGATGCTTTAGCTCTGTTTTGTTGTTGCTTTATATTGTAGATGAATATTACATTTACACACACATTGTCTTGCTCAAGGGCAAGGGCACTTTGAGACATACTCAGGAGGAGGACCATTAATAACCATTCATTAAAAAGAAATCCATCACCTTAAAGTCTGAGTGACAGGTGTGTAGGCTTGTTCCTGGGTGTCTTTAGTCTTTACGTCTGCAGAGGTGGAACAAGCATTGAGATCTTTTACTTCAGTAAAAGTACCAGCACCACAGTATAAAATACTCCATTACAAGTAAAATGTGACTGAAGTGACAGTGCAGAAGTGTTAGCAGTAAAATGTAAGTAAATGTGTTCACTATGCAAAATGGCACCACTCTAAATATTATCACTGATGCATTAAATATTTGCATATTTTTAATATAGTCAAAGTGGAACTAAATAAACTATATATGCTGTTTAGTTTTATCTATAATAATACATTATATTATATAAAATGATTATATTTGTACATGTAAAACTTTAATGTGAAAAGTAACAATAGAGTCAGATAAATGTAGTGGGGTAGAAAGTCTGAAATATTGTGGAATAGAAGTATTAAGATAAGTTCATTAAACTTATGTACTTTAAGTTCATGAGTCGATGCATTTGAATCTTTTCCATCACTGGCTGTTTGTATATATTAACTTTGTCTGCTGAAGGTCTCAGGACTGAAACATCATTAATAAAGTGAATTCATTTACATTTACATTTACATTCACTCATTTGGCAGATGCTTTTATCCAAAGCGACTCACAAGTGAGGGACGACGCTAAAGCAGCAGGAGACACTGAGGTAAGTGCAAGGAGGTCAAGAAGTGCAAGGAGATCAGGTAAAAGGAGTTCACCGACAGCGCTAGTGATGGACGCTGACGCTTCCCAGAGAAAGTTTTCAGTAAAATACAAACAACAACATGCAGATTGAAAACACACACAATGAATCACCTTCAGTAACGTTGTGTTTATTTCAGTCTGTTGTTTGTGTTGGTGTTAAACATATGGGGGCAGAAACACGAGTTACAGTTAAGGGCAGTTGTTTTGGTGCCTTTGTTGCATGAGTGGCAGTAAGTGTTGCAGGTTTTAACCGTTATTCAACTTACATTAGTTTTAATATTAATGTCTGAAGTAGAAAGAGTTTATGACTGTAGAAAAAAACCAGATGTAGATCAACCAGACGGGCTGATATTTACATCAGGATTCATGATGTGAGATGTCTCAGCAACTGTGAGAACTGCCCTGGCAGCACTACACACACACACACACACACACACACACACACACACACACACACACACACACACACACACACACCCACGAACCCTTATTGAGTGCAGGAGCAGCAGTCTTGGGTTAATCCGTTCTATGACACACACCAGTGAGCCCCTAATCTTTCACACACACACACACACACACACACACACACACACACACACACACACACACACACACACACACACACACACTTTCACATGACAACAGGAAATGCACATTATTTGTATGAGGCCTGCAGCAGCAGCAGTCGCACCAGCTCTAACAGCAGCAGCCCAGTTAGTTTCACTGGTGACAACAGACCAGTCTGCAGTCTATTACATTTACACAGTCTATATACTGCAGGTTTCCAGGCTCAGACTCTCTGCTGTTATCATCATATTACTGTCCTTAGTCACTCATACAGTTTTATATCAAAGAAGAATCCTTTCAAGACTGATAAAAGAAATCTTTTTTTTTCATTTCCCCTGCTTTTAACTTGATAGGGACTGAATCCGGTCTAGACGTCACCTAAGGCTGAGGCTTTATCATGACAAAATGTTTTTTCTTCCGGGATATGACTGATAGGCAATGCTTGGTTTACAACAGCCAATCAGAGAGACAGCACTTTTACAACAGGCCCCATTTTAGATAAATATATATATATATATATAGTTTTTTTTTTTTAAATACAAAATGTTTGATGCTGAGAAAGTCAAATCTGAAGCTTACAAGGAGTCCCTGAAGGCAGCATGCTCCCAAAATGCTGACTCCAGATTTTTTCCAAAGGCGTCTCTATGTGTGTGTGTGTGTGTGTGTGTGTGTGTGTATGTGTGTGTGTGTGTGTGTGTGTGTGTGTGTGTGTGAATAGGATCACCTCTCATCCTCAATGTCACTCTCTCTCTCTCCTCTCTCAGAGATGGAGACTCACTCACGCGAACACCGAGCCAGAGATGCACGGAGCAGCTAAACCCATTAGGAGACTCCTGAATGCAAATCCGCTGCTGCAGATATTTAATAAGAGACCTGCGCTGGCAAATTAGATTACCTTGCAATTGCCAGTGGATAATGTGCTAAAAGCTTTCCCACTTAAGCGTTTACTCCTTACTGAATATTATTCACACTTTGAGGGGCCGGTGCAGCCTTAAAGAAACACACAGCCTGGAAGTGAAGGTGGAAAAAAAGAAAAAAAAGAAAAGCTCATGGTGGTTTAGTGTTGGTGCCTTTCACAGCTGAATACAGGATGAGTCACACATGAAGCAGGGAAATGAAGGAAATGAAGGAGTAATAGTTATATTATTTTGGTGGGTGACTAATCACGGATGGTTAAAAGCCAACTGACTCAGAAACACGGGTGAGACTGAGGATGGACGCACGTTTACATGCATGAAACAACCTTTTAGAATAACCACTGGATAATTTGACCCATATGCATTTTTTCTTTTCTTCTTCTTTGCCTTTATAAAAATAGTGTCCATGTTTCAGTTTTCCAAAATGAATCACCCACAGTTTCACAGTTCATTTTGGTTCATTTTGCAGACTTTCTATTCATAATTTTTTGTCTTTGTGTAGCACCTTTTAAACTGTCCGTAACCCACATGCATGATGTATTTTTTCCAGCTCAAACTCAGCTTTAAGTCTGACTTATTGTGCTCTCAATTTAATGTAGTATAAAGCTGTCAGGAACCCAAAACACAAGAAAAATGACTCAGACTCCTACAAAAATGTACAAATTTTCAGTCATAATCACTCAAAATATTTTTATTGAGCAGTCTATGGTTGCAAAAAATGTTTTTTCATTATTAATACAAACAAATGCAGCAGAATAATAAACTATGATACAGTCTCTTTACACATAAAATGATCTTATCCCAACATGTTTTTGTGCCTTTTGAATTGAAAGTCTTCGTATGCCATTTTAAAACTATTTCAAATTAAAAGCCCTACATCAGCACTTTCAACTGTTTTTTCATCTATAGTCTCTTGTCTACATCATATATAATTATCATGTATCACAAATGAATAAAAACATTAATGTAGATATTTAACATATTCGATTCTTCATCTGCAATAATATTATTTTTTATTTTATTAATTTCATTTTTGTAAGAATGTTAGTTTGAAAAAGTTTTATGCAAATATATTTTCAGTTTTTTTTGAGTATCTCTTGAAGGTGACAGTGGATAAGATGCATGTTATATGTTATATTAAAAAAAAAAGATTATTAATTAATAGCACGAAATTAAAACAAATGTGAAGCTAAAGTTTTTTAAGGCAAGTGGTCATCTTTAAATAATCCATAGTACAAACCATGAATTTACTGTTCAAATTCTACCAACATCTAAAGCAGGATTGGAGCTGCTATCACTCTCAAACTAATCTGACAGTTCAGTAAATACACACACATCACATGATACTGTGACAGGTTGTATTTACCTCAGTAGAGTTGATAGTGTGCAGATGAAAAATACACATTAAAAAATGCTGCTGTTTAATCAATAATTCAAAGCTAGATGTGTGAATATATGCGTGAGTTATTTAAGTCACAAATTGAATTATTTATTAATGAAAATGTCACTTTTCAACTTCATGCTTATGAGCTTTAATCTCATTTCGTGGCAGCGTTCAGTCCCTTAACAAAAGTGTTAATGTCAGTTCAGAAAAAAATCAACTTGTTCAATTAGAAACAAAATAGAGCATCAAGTGAATTCCTTAAAACAGAATTACTCATATTCAAAGGGAGTGAAACTATTTATTGTAAGATAAAAAACTTGATTCATTCAGACAGATTTGTTTGTCTTCTCTGAGTATAACCTCCGGGCAGACGTGACTCACAGTGACTGCACTGTAAAAACATGTCTCTTTTCACAGGTCATTTAGTCTTGAAATGCTGAACAGCTGACACTTCATTTAAGGACATTTCTTTTTTACATTTATACTGAAAACAACTGAAATTATTCCTTCTGCTTCCATGTTTCTTCACACTCTTAAAGAAAAAGAGACGATTTCCACTGTGAGCATGTTAGACGACTTGTCACAACAGGCGTGTTTTGCAGTGTGCGGCGCTCTTCCCGCCTCACATCAGTGTTTGTCAGTGGCAGGAGATAACAGGATAGGTGACGGCTCACCACACTGAGAGCCTGCGAGCTGCAGCACTCAGGGATATGACGACGAAAACCATCTGAACAATTATTCCTTCAGATAAATGGCCGCCGCGTGAAAAGGTCAGCAACAAACGACAGCCAATTCCCCGCAGAGTGGAATCTGAGGAAGAATAATCGCCCTGTGATTGAATTGAATCCTGGGACATTTGAGCCACAGTAATGAAATGGCTGTTGTTGTGACCCGACCCCGTCACCTCCCCGCCGATTTTTTACCAGATTACAGAGCAGGCAGCAGGGGCGACTATTTGCCTACAGGAATACATTTAATATATGTGCATAGGTTTGTTTTGTCAATGTAAATCCCCATTATCACAGGTACTTCTGCATATTACATGTCAGCGTTCACCTGCGGGGCTGACGGGGCCACGGAGGGGTGTCGATTTATTTAACCCCGGTTATAATCGCACTTTAATGCCACAACTGGAACGATATATTTTAAAACACAAACACTGATCATTAGTACGGAAACGCTGAGAATATTTTTAGCCACGCTAGCGGCTACAAGGCAGCTCCATATGTCATTGGTTGGTCCACCATTATCATCCAGAATGAAATATCTCTACAAATATTAGATGCACTGCTAAGAAATTTTGTACAGATGTTCATTGTTTAAAGAGGAAGAATTTGCAAGACTGTAGTGATCCCCTTACTCCTCATCTAGCGCCACCTGCAGGTCAAAGTTTCCACCTATCCTTTGAAATATCTTAACATCTACTGTATGGACTGGCCTCCAAACAAACACCCACTGGTTCTCTGCCACTGAGGTAAATAAAGCCACTCTCTCTGTGCAACACATTTCAATACAGCTTCATGCTCTGTGTTGCAGCTATGTTAAATTGCATTGGCACTTAAACCTAAACAACACTGAGCATTGAACATTTTTTCAGTATCGTTCAGTATCGATGTTTTTGATGAGAGGAGTAACATGCAGTGTGAAGTAAACCCTTCAGGACTCTATTTTCCTACTTTTTATTTCTTGCATACATCCCTTTTAAAAAAGTCTATGATATGAATTCATGCTGTTTATAGAAGCAAAGCTACAAGGCTGATGTTTGAAACTAAGAGGAATAATGTAAAATACAAGGATCGTGCTGGAGGAGTTCAGCAGAGACACAGAGGAGATGTTTTCCTTTTATTTCAGAAACAGATCATATCACATCACACGTTATCTGACATAACAAAGCTTTGATCTGAAGCATGTCTTCACCACGATGAACTCTCATCCACCTGCTGCTGACTACAGTGAGTCAGCCCTCAACACACACACACACACACACACACACACACACACACACACACACATCCTCACACTCCCACCCCCCCAACCTGAGGCATGCAGTGGTCGGTCTGTTGCCTCCGTTCATATGACTAATTAGACCAGCTTCACACTGCGCCGTTCCTTTTGATGCTGATCCCTGGTGCTAATTGCTGCATCAGTCCCAGGCCACAGTCAGGTTAAGTTCAAATGCAGGACCGACGTCTCCGCTCACCCCCCAAATCTCTCTCCCCCTCCATTCCCCCCCGTCTACTCATCCTCCCCCGATGAAGAGCTTTAACAAAACAGGTTTGTCACAAAGTTAAAAAGCAACTTAAAGGAGCTATTTGTCAGTTTTGCTATTGCTACATAGCTAACATTAGCATTAGCATCTAGAAGAAACGTTGCAAGTTCAGCATCAAACTTAATTCCTTTATTCACCAAGAACTGTTTCCAGTGGTGGAAAGCAACCCTCGTTTTGCTTCTACTTCTATCCCTTCTTCTCTTCTGCTGAAGTTAGCATGCTAACCAGCTAGCCTCGGCCAGGTCAGCTGATCTCATCACTTCCTGATACTGAGTCACTGTAGCGTCCAGGCCATGGTAAAGAGGTAGCGCTGCTCAGAGGGCGTATTATTAACCTCTTTTGAACGCAAAAATGGCTGAAGCGCTTGGCAACAGCTGTTCATGCTAACGTTAGCTTTGTAGCAATAGCAAAACTTCAAATAGCTGCTTTAAAAGCAGAGCTGGGAGGTGTTCACTGGGCTGTTTTGTAGAAGTTAACAGTGTTTTTCTCTAGTTACGGATGTTTTTTTCAAACATATACCAAAACCGGGTTGGCAAGTAACATATATATATATATATATTGGTTTCATACATACAGTCATTATCTGAGGACATGGCATCATCACTACAGAGTTAGACCACAGTGGATTAGTGAGTGATCCGATATCCAAGACTGAATGTCATGTTCATTGATAAATAATCGATAAAAATGTTGACAAAATACGAGTCTCTTATATTCCTCGTCTCCTCATACAGACTGAAAAACAGAGGTGGTGGCTGCAGGATCAAATCTTTGACTTTTGGATTATGGAGAAGGTTCCTTTAACGCCCCCCCCCCCCACCCCCGCTTAAAGTCTGTTTTGCCCAAACTCAATGGGATTACATTGGACCCTGGTGAAGGATAGGTCAAATGAAAAGAGAGGGGAAGGGGGACGGGGGGGTGAGGGGCGGAGGAGAGGGATGAGGATGTGTTGGATCAGGAAGCTGATGAGCCACAAACACTGTGATACTGTGTGGTGGAGGTTTTGAAAGAGACTATCCCACCACTTTACTTTTTGAAGGACTACATCATACGACCAACTGATTTTCCAAAAGCACATTTCAGATCAGTTTCAGACGTTCCAGGTAGACATTGATCTCAATACATTGCAAAAATCCCTTTGGAGAGACAAGAAACTTGCTTGAAAGAGGTTGTAGGGTGTTGAAATAAAGTGGGAGAAGTGCAGTGATATGTTTAAATGCAGGACCAAAATTACATGAAGAAGCGAAACTGAACACAAACCGTAGTCCGACATTTCCTCCATTATCCAGCAAAGTCACAGGGAAGCGACACAAACTCGCTGTGTAATATTAATGATTAATGTTGCACGGATAAAATAAAGCGTGTGAAAGGTGCCATGCCTATTAAGCCATGACCTTTTCCTGACTTAAACCATACTATAACTGCCATGCACCAATATTGTCAAAAGTGAAAATTAGCATTGGAGGTAATTCAGCGTTTTGCAGTCATCTCAGGTTTCATCACCACTGATATGATTATATTTTAAAACAGCTTTAGCTCTGTCTCAGAAACATCTGTCCATATTAGCATGCTTGAAAATGCATATCACATGACCATTCACTGGGCATGTGTATGTTGGTGCAAACAGGAAGCAGATCGTCTTCTCTTGCTCAGTTGCAGAAACCGCTACGAACCGCAACTCCAGTTTTCACACTAAAATGGGTCCAGCAGCAATTTTTAGGGGCTGTATGTGGAAGAAGTAAAATAAAGTAAGACTAAAACGTATTGGTGTGGATGCAGCCTGATATCAGTGCTCTTGTTTATCAGTAGGGTTTTTGGCGAGGTGGTAAACCAAGAGTACACAGTGTGTTTAAATGGATGTAGACTTTATTCCATTAAAAACTAAATAAAGTCTGCAGCTTTTCTGGAATAAAGAATTTACTGGAATATTGTTCATAGTCTTTTGCAAATTGTTTCTTTTGCTTGTTTAAATGTCGCTGAGTCTCTGAGCCTGACAGGAGAACGTGTCCGTCCTCCTTCGCCCCTCACCCAGCCATCTGCTCTGTCTGTCTCTACACGACTATCGGACATTCAGCTGGTCAAACAAGTGTTGGATCTTTAAATGGGGATGTTTGACTCCACCACGCTTCTGAATAATTGAGGGGCTTGGTGGTTAAAAGAAAAAGAGGCAGATTAAAGCACATCTACAGGCTGCATGTCCTCAGAGTGTGAGGGAGCGTGACAGACACCGACACGCTCGCTGCGACACCTGAACCCTTTTTGCAGCATAGCACGGACAAGCGGGAGATTTTAGCGGGCAGCGGCGTGGTGCTAAAAGCTAACAGTGGGATTTTAAGACATACACTCCTCCACCCTGTGCTTCAGCCGCCTTGTACATCTCTTTAAGAAGGAGTGCTGTAATTGTGTTGTGATTCTGCAGACCGGATCGACCCCGCATGACCCCCCAGGGGAGGCTGTTTCTGAGATGTGCCAAGAGTCACATCTCTAAATATGGCCAGGGCGAGGGGGAGTCCTCCCCGCATGTTAGACTGTGGACTTCACCTCCGTGTCCTTTTATTAGTTTGACCTCAACTTCAGAACTCCACACTTCAGCTCCACAGATTTTCACTTTGGCAAGGGGAGAACCTTCACACCGAGCTGAAAAGTCAAAGTCAAGGTTATAAAGTAGTGGACGGTCCTTCCTCTGAAGTGTTTCTGTTATTGCTTTCTGTGCAGTTTCCAGTTCCTGGGCATCCAAATACTTTTAGGTCCGATGATGACCTTTATATTTAGAGATTAATATGATTTTAACTTGGATTTCACTTCTCACCAGAATAAGTCAGGTATTATAAACTGTGTGTCTAATTTGTAAATCACCTTTTAAAGCTCCTCCTTGTTTTTAGTAGAATAAAAAAAATGTCTGAACATCTGTAATCTGAGCACTGAAATCTCACGGTAAATTATCTGTCATGTGTAACTCAGAAGTGAATGAGTATCTTAGGAGTTTGACAGGTGTGTTTTGTGTATGGGGGGGGGACTTTCAAAGGCTCAATGCAACAAGGTGAAGACGCTCTGTGTTGTGTTGAATCTCAGTGAAATACAAACATTATTTAATCCATATTATCCCGTATTGTCTTTGTCACTTGAGCGTATACGTGACTTGTTTTGTTTTTACTCGTGATTTGAGGAAACTTTGATTTCGAACAAACCTTCTTGATGGTTGTGAACATTTTAGATGAGAAATTCACACTTGAGAGATTAACAGATTAACCCACGTCTTTCTCAACATCTTAGTTTTCTGTTGAGTTATTTACATTTACACTGTGTTGTCCAGAAGTCTTCTGTGGTGCTAGAGGATTTCTGTGTATAAGTGTTCAAGTATTTGCTTCATGCTTTTCAGAATTATGTTATTTGATTTGTGTCAATACACCTATGTGTGTGTGTGTGTGTGTGTGTGTGTGTGTGTGTGTGTGTGTGTGTGTGGTTGTGTGTTGGTTTGGTGGGGGTAGCTGGGGCCTGCAGGCTGGATGTGGAGAGCAGAGGGATGCAGGGTGCTAACAGCCGGCCCCAGTGAGGGGAGGCAAAGGCGCTGCATGTGCAAAGAGCCCCTGTTAGTAGAACTGACTTTAACCTTTATTCACTTAAAGGACCCCGATGACCCCAAACCCCCCTCCGCCACCCATCGACTAACCGACTTCACCAACCGGGCTGCTCAGGTTGAAGATGAGTTTACTAAACTCCTAGCATGACAGCTAATAATAAATTACTTTGACACTGAAGGAAACTTACGTGATGATTCTCAGGTAAGTTCTGGAGTTGGAGGAAGTGTTTGCTTTCTGAATTATCTGCAGAGGTCTCCTCCTCTCCAAAACAAACAGAGCAGGTGATTAAAACCAGTAAAAACACTGAATACGTTAACAATCAGTGATTCAGCGGACACAGGTCGTCAGGGAGGGGCTGGGAGCTGAGATCCTGACGTCTGAAAATAAATAGTTGAAAACAACCAAGGTATAAAAAATCAATTTTTTTCGACACTTGTAGCAGATAACCACAAGGCTGACGCATGCACATAGAGGATATGATGCGTTCACAGGCGACCAAGTGAAACGGACCGTTAGCATAGGTTTGAAAAGTGCTGGAAACATTTGGGAGAATGTAAATACACAATTAAAAAAAATATGTAACATGGGTCTAGTCAGTTTTAGACATTTTAATGTGGAAAAGTCGCATATTTATAACTTTAAATGAAAGTCATAAAGTGGCCAAAAACCAAAACAAGTTAGAGTCAAAAGAAACAAGAGACTGAAACGAAAAGTCAAGAGTCAAACTGGGTCAAGTGCTGCACAGATTTCAGTTCTTTCCACACACAGACATGTAAACATCCACATCCACAAACTCAGACTTGTGTTCAACTCTCTGGCTCTCTGGCGCTCATATGCACTACGTGTGGGACAGGAAAAAAAAAGAAAAAACGACGTATAAGCCGTAATCTCGCAGTCTCATGGCCTGTGTTCGGGTTGGCCGCTGGACGGCCTGAATGCTGCTAGGAGTGGGATTAGCATCACCGCTAAAACAACACAGAGGAAACTGGAGGGGAGCCAAACAGCCCCAAGAAAAGGCCTATTGTTGTCCAAGTGTTGTTATTGCCTGGAATTATCTGCGCTTAGTTACACCATAATGCACACAGACACACACACACACACACACACACACACACACGCACAAACTCACATAGAGACTCGTGCACATACAAGTACATCATTGTAAACCACGTTGTGCTATTTCTGCAGTTTTCCCATGTATTTGTTGAGAATCCATACACACACCTGCAGGTGTTGCCTCTCTTGAGATTTCTAGACAGTGCAGATCATCCACCCCCCCCCCCCCCCACACACACACACAAACCCCCCACCCCCACTCTGTCCCCCATCAGTGTTATCAGTCCTCCTGCGTTTGATCCAGGTACAGAACTGCTCAAGTCCCAGAGAGAGAGAGAGAGAGAGAGAGAGTCGTTGTCCTCGCATGTCCAGTCGCCGATATGTCACAGTCTGCGGCAGCGGTCAGGATGTGATGTGATCCGCTTCCGGTATTTGACCCCATTAAAATGGCCGTCGCGGGTCAGAGTTCAAGAGGAGGATTATGGTTTCATGCCAACGACCCATTTGAACCCTAAAGGGTGCCGCGGCGGTGATTAGAGAACATTATGAAGGTGACGAGGCTGGGGCGCCAAAGGGAGAGAGGTGAGGGAGAGAAAGGTTGGACTAGTTGTGTCGGTCTGTTGGTCCTCCACTTTGATCCAGAATATCTCAACAACTACGCATTGCCATGAAATTTGGTTCACACATTCACGTCCCCCTGAGGATGAATCATTAAAACTTTGATGATCCTCTGACTTTTCATCTGGCGCCATCACCAGGTCAAACTTTCACTCTGTGCGTTACTTTATTTTAGCCTCAGCTGTACTTTAGCTAGTGCTAAATTAGCAAATGTTAGCATGCTAACACTTTAACCTCATATAGTAAACATGGTAAACATTCACCTGCTAAACATCAACATGTTAGCATTATATTCTTAAGTACAGTCTCACAGAGCAGCTGGTGAGACTGTTATAGACTCTTACTCTTGATGTTGCAGCAGCTGAGAATCGCAGCTCAGGGTTAATTTAGTTGGTGATTTTGAGCTTTTGATCACATCACATGATCTTCATCAGCAGATGGATAGAGATATATAATGGTGTGATCAGGATCATGGTTGAAGTTGAACAACATCAATTCTGAAGAGGATTCGCGCAGAGTCGGAGGAGCGGAGATGAGTTTAAGACTGTGAGTGTTGAGGGAGAGATGAGGGGAAGTTGATGGTCATGGTCGGATTGGGGGAGGGGTGGCGGGAGCTGGGGTGGGGTGGGGTGGGGTGGGGTGAGGGTGGCCTCTTCCTCGTGCCTCCAGTCGAGCAGAAAATCTCAGCAAATTAGTTACCGCGACGACGGCTGGTCGGGGAGCTTTCATCCAGCGCGGCAGGGGAGCCGCCATGGGATCGGGATAAGAAACCCCCTCCCCTCTCTCATAACAACATCTTCCCTCACCCTTCTTCACCACTGCTCCTCACCCCCCCCCCCCCCCTCCCCTCCCCACTCCTCCCCACGCTCAGTCACTATCCAACCATCCATTACTGTTTCCTGGCAGATGGGAGGGGGGGCTCATCGGCCTGTTCGGCTGTTAAACGGCTCTCCAGCATTAGCACTCCTGAAGAGGTGTCACATAAACACCGAGCAGCTGCTAAGAACTGCTGCAGTCCCAGGAGAGAGGACCTGAATCTGTGTGTGTACATACAACAAGCTCACTGTAGACGTATAGACAGACTGTCTTTATGAGCCACTGATGGACAAAGGGCGTTTGGAACAGTATGAGTCTGTCCGAAGGCGTCTGACCTGAACTTTTTAAACACCTACAGAGGGTTCGACCTCACACGCTGTCCCCAGGTTTCACACACTGAAACACTCAATTCATCAAACGGACAGTGTTTCTGTCCGACAACGACCCTCCACCTGCTACAAACCAACAGGGTGAAGGATAAAATATGATCAAACACCTTCCAGCAGCAACAGGTCAATTCAAAGTGATTTACGTGACATTAAACGGCACTAAAACAAAAAAGGAAAAACTAGAATCACCTCCTCGCAGTTGTATCCCTCCGCCCACCAGCCAAAGTTGCAGGAAATATGGTCACGATCTCCCCTTCCTGAGTTACAGTGTTGAATAATGGCCAGAAGTGTTGTTATGATGTCGCAGCGAAGTTCACCTTTGACCTTTTGGATATAAAAATGTCACCGCCTCATTTTATACTGACACGCATTTGAGTTAAACTGCGTCATAATCAGTGGCTGAAAACGTGTTTTGTGAGACCGCAATGACGTTGACCTTTGACCTTTAACCACCAAATTCTAATCGGTTCATACTTGAGTCCCCCTTTTGTAGGAAATCAGTTTCTATGAATGTATTTATTCTTGGACATTAGCATGAGTGTTGGTTGTTAATTGACGCAGCTGCTTCCATGTTTGTGTTTGGGTCCGTTCAGATCAGGTCTTTATTAGAAACGTTGGGTTCAGGTAGATTTCCCCTTCGTCCTTTTCAGATCAGGTCCATCGTTTTGTGAGTGTGAAGTGTGACACTACAGACTCGTGAAAGGATAAAAATCCTCACAGTCCGGTGGGATCTGCTCGTGCGTACACTGTACACACTGTGCTGTACATGCATGTACACACACTCTGTGTCCAAGCCTCCGGAGAAACACACTCACTGCTAAGAACCGAGCGATGCCCTGTGGACACACTGCTGCTAAAATCTACGGAAGACTGAACACACACTGTAACACCTCACACACACACACACACACACACACACACACACACACACACACACACACACACACACACACACACACACACACACACACACACACATATACAAACAGTGGACTGTGAAAATTGACAATAGTGGACTCTTAATCCAGGTTGATGTCTACCTATTCAAGTTGGGACCTCCGTAGCTGCAGTAAAACCTTCTGCATTGATAACCATTGATAACATCCTCAGTTTCAAACGCTCCTCTAACACACATTTGAGTTATTTGATCAGAGACACAAGAGGTTCATTTCTTAGAGCCCTAAAATCTTTCATCTGGGTGTTTGGACTTCAAAAATTCACCAGGGATTGAACCCAAAACTCAAAAGTTCAGAGCAATGTTGAAAATATGACAAAAGCGAACTTGGAACTTCTCTCGGTCTTGGTTCAGACATTTTAGTGTTTGAGTGTTGGACTTTAAAACTCATTGAGCTTTATAAGGATTGAACACACTCCTCTAACACCCCGAGCTATTTGCAAAAGGACACTTGACATTATTCGTTGGTGTGTGAACAGCATTTTGCAGCAACATGCACTGCAACAACTCTCTGTTCTTCATGCAGCTTGTTAAACATCTGCCCAGTAGTCTGAAAGTCTCTCTGGTACTGTCGTTAAAATCTCTTCTCCAGCAGAGGCAGAGCTGAGCATGAACTTTAACACTCAAACACCTTCAGGTCCCTTCAGGGCAAAAAATCATACGAATTCAATATAGAGTTTCAGACATAACTGTAGCAGGATTTAAGGCAGGAGCAACAGTGAACCTGAGCGTGTAACGACAGGGAGTCCACTGTTGGATAAATAGATAGATACACACACACACACACACACACACACACACACACACTGTCACACATTTCAACTCCCGACACAAAGCGATATTGTGTCCGTTTCCTCAGCCGATGCATCGACTTGTGTCTCTGGGCCGAGGAATGAAAATCAATGAAGAACATAACAATCATGTCGTATCAGCTTTTAAAACATGCACAATTGATTTCTCCTGCTTCACCTCCAAAGAGCTAATAACTGCTCAGTGTAAGAGGAGAGACTTTTTTAAATGACTTTTATAGTTATAGTTGCTTCCTGAAATAATTAACCCCTAAACGGTCACTTTAACTCACACCACAAAGATCCTGCAAATCGCTGATTTCATATCGAGTTTGTTGATGAGGCTGTGTAAAAAAAGAAGATGTAATTTCTCCAGAGGTTACGTGGTGATAGCGCCGTCATTGCTGCTCAGAAAGAGGAGGTGTAGAACGATGGAGTGATGAGAGATCGATGTGACCAGGGGCTTCTGTTTTCTCTGCGACCTTTGACCCCCCCCCCGCCTCCCTGTCTGCAGAGGTTCACAGCCTGCGGTCTGGTGGCTGCAGTGACCGTGGATACCGAACACAGCAACGTATGTGAGTCCGAGCTCAGACGTGACAAACACAAAGACAGATTACACCAACACACATCTATAGATATATAGATATAAACACACACGGCTCCTATGAAGTCGCTGCTGGTGGAGAGGTGAAGTGTGTGTGTGTGTGTGAGTGTGTGTGTGTGTGTGTGTGTGAGTGTGTGTGTGTCCGAGGATTAGCTCACAGACAGACAGCCTGTCCCTGAACCTTCAGGCCTCCCACTGTGACCTGCTGACCCCCCGTCTGCACAGGACCCTGGACCCTGATAAACCTTCAGAGCTCCACACTGCTGGATCTCCAGAGAGGCAGAGATTTAAGAGTCTGATATTCAGACTGAACGGTCACTTCATTATCACCCCATCATTCAGTCACCTTTTTTTTTAGCTGTTCCTGTGAGGAAAGCTTTTGAATTTGACCTAATCCAGTAGCTAAACCTCGAATGCAGGATACAGTGTCGCCTTTATGTAGCGAGGCGAGAGTAAGAGTGTGGATGTTTGGGTACAATACCAGAGACTGGAGTTTCCATCACACTCCTCCAAGTGTTTTTGTTGCATGAACTTAACTAGAATTTATTTGCCTTAACCAGGATCTAAACCATCTGTAGGTGTCAAACACAAGGCTTGTGGAAAGAGAATTTCCAATTATTGGCCTTGGACGTCATTTTAAGTAATCTGAGATTTTTGCAGATATAATTGATTTAGAACAATGATTAAACTTTTGACTGGAATGATTAAAAAAAATCCCAATTCAGGCAATGAAGGCAGAACCGATATGAGACGGTCTGGTCTACGGTGAATTTCCCATTTGTCCGGCTGTTTTACTTACGTATATTCTCTCTTTGAAAAGTGAATTATCTCAGGTGCGCATTGAACTTTGGGTAAAGTTGTCGGGACAGGCCTTTCTCGCTGGTGTGACACAATCAGTCTTCAAATGCAGCCTTCGAACGATGCTCACGCCTGATCCAGACACAGTTTGGTCACAATGACAGCGACTTTGGCCCCTCCCACAAAGGCTCTAATTGGCTCTAATTGTTTCTTCAATTGGGAAACTATCATTTCTTAATTTCTCAGACAAAATTTCAAGACAACACTTGGAAATGTTAAGATTTACATTTTGTCTTACGTGTGCTCTGTTCCTCCCTGTGCTGTTTGTATAAGTGACAGAAAACTAATGTGTGTGCAGGTGGTTGTGTCAGTGTCTGTGTCTCAGGTCAGTGTTTTCTGTCAGTTCATAGATAAACACATCTCACACGTGCTAATAGAGGCTCTACGGCCCATTAGTGAGCCACAATTAGAGAACCTCTTAAATCAGTGAACAAGTGAACACAACACCGCTTCTGTCCTTTATCAGCACCTCTCTGGTCGTTACCGCCCACAATACAAGTACTGTACTTTCCCTGGAAGCTGTAAGATTTTTAAAAAAGAGAAAATATTCAGGTATACTGACGTGTACACATTCACATTTTTCCTCTGGAAAACTTCATGAATATCTCTGTAATTCCACGATTGCACATTCGCAAGAATTAGCAAAAACTAAAACTACTGGATTCTATTTATTCAACAGTGAGTCTGTGAAAAGAGCTGGAGAGTTGAAGCGAAATCATTTCACACTTCATTGTGCATCCAGATATCTTTGCAGATTTCCAGACATTAATTTATTAATTTCCTCCTTCTGTTGACTGGACATTAACAGGCCTGATTTTCACTGATAACGGCGACAGGAGCGGCGACCCAAATGCAGACAACTATGCAGAGTAGGAAAGTATTTAGAGGGTGGCAAGTGCATGAAACAGACAAACAGGCGTACAGTACATGTCAGGGTTGTCTAGTGCGAGCTGTAAAAAAAAAAAAAAAAATTACATGATGGAGTGTATTGAAAAATAGTCAGCAGTGTCAGCAGCTCGGCCGGGATCTGGTCGTGATCTTTTGAAGGACCCGGCTCCTCTGCGCGTCTTATCGCAGTGGTATGTGACGCTCACAGTGACGGCCTGCTGTCCTCTCACCCTTTCCCAGGGAGGAGGGGTGGTGGAAGGGCAGGTCTGGATCATTGTGTGTGTGTGTGTGTGTGTGTGTGTGTGTGTGTGTGTGTTTATGAGAGTGAAAGTAAGCCTATGTCTGTTTTTGTGTCTATGTTTCTGTGAGGTACAACACACAGTGCGAGTGTGTGAGCGATCAGCTACTAGTTATTAAACATCTTTTATTACCGTCTGCGTCTGCGTCTGTGTGTGTGTGTGTGTGTCTGTCCTGGTGTTTATGTGTGTGTTTGTGTTTGTGTGTGCTGGGTGGAGAATGGTGGTGCTCTGGTTCATACTGGGAGGACTGGGATGGTGTTGACAGAGCTTTGCTCTTTCCATATTTGTACATGGTTAGTGTGTCAAGATGCAGCCAAGGAGCCGAGAGATAAGGAGGACGTCTGGATGGTGAGTGTGTGGTTTAACTGTGTATGTGTGTGTGTGTGTGTGTGTGTGTGTGTTCACATAAGGAAGGTGTATTTATGACATTTTCAGTGTCTCATACACTTCTGCTGCACCAAAACCGTACGATCGGAGCCCTGAACAATGACACAGATATTCTTCTGAAAACTGACGACATAAACAACTCAGTGTGTCTGTCGACCAATGAGGCGACGGAGCTGCAGATTGTCATGGCGCCATGTTAGTCCTGGTTTCAGGAGCAAGCTGGGTAAGAGACATGAAGAGAGGGAAACATAACATTTATCAACACTGATTTTTTGTTTCATATCAGAAACCTCAACAAGTGGTTGGAATAATAAAATGCAGATCGATCAGCTGATATCGGCTCATCACAGACGTATGAGTGTCGGTCTGTAAATAATACAAAATGACGTGTGTGTGTTTGAGGTAGTTTAGAAACCATCTAAACCAACCATCTCCATCACACAGGTTTTCTCACTGTAAACTATTGGTCACGATTCTTTAAGAACAAATTAAAGTGTTCTTTAAATCAAACACTGAATGTCACATTTTTAAAAGTCTTAAATAAATATCTGTGTCAATTCCAGAAATACAGGTCAAGATGTACCGACACAGGTGTCTCCACTTCTACCTGATTCCACCGCTCCCTGCTGCACAGACACGAACTGAGTCTGATTCAAAGCTTCACTTTAACCTGAGCGGAGGTTTAATCAGCCACAGTCATTGAAAACACCTGTGTGCCTGTGCAGCTCTACCAAGGTTGTGTAGTTTAAACAGATCTCCAGCACAACATCACATCAAATCTAATCAAATTTATATATAAAGCACATTTAAAAGCAGCAAACGTTTGACCAAAGTGATGTACAACACCACGAAAACACAACCAACACAGAGCAACCGAAACACGAACTGCTTCCGCACCAATGATTGTGTCTCTGGAAAAACATGCAGCATGTCTGGACTCAGTTTTCTCTGTTTCCCTGACACGTGGAGTCTGGTAACCTCGTGCAACTGTCATCGCAGCTTCACCCTCTTCCAACCTGAGCAGGACTCTAATCAGCTAATAACTGAAATCAGCTGCGTGGGCGTGATGTGCAGGACCTGCCAAAGATGTTCAGGGGCAGAAAAGTCAGTGCCGAAAAATGTGACTTAAAGCAGATCAGTGTTCCTCAAATTAAAACTCACTTAATGAGACAAAATTGCTAAAAATGAAACATTGACAAAAACTGTTTTTTATTTTTAATGAACAGTTGAGAAGATTTAAATCGGACCTCACAAATACACACAAACACACACTCACACAGTATTCGGTTAGTAATTAGAGAATACGGGAACTGGTCTTAAATGGCGGAGATGGATCCCGGTTAACTTATTTACCCATCAGGCTCTGCTCTCTAAAGCCCCAACTCTTTTTTTTTTTTTCTGTTTTTAAAAGCTTTTCGGAGTGATAAGCCTCCATCTCCCCATTGAGATGGATGATGCTGTTGTCACGGCAACGTTATGACATCTCCAGACACACTTCCCCTTTCGGTCCAGTGATGTCATCGAAGACATGGAGACAGACGGGGGGCCAAAGCAGGACACAGTCATAAAAACACACACACACACACACAGTAAACACTCACACACACACTTATCGGAGACATGGAGGACATGGGTGTTTTTGGGGGAGGTGGGGAGAGCTGTGTTGTTGCTGGAGACATGTTGGGATGGTGGGTGGAAGGGGGGCTGATAAGGGGGTTGAGTCAATAAAAACTGAACATTATGAGCTTCATGAAGGAGGATTCATCACAGGACTGTAGTATTAGACTTAGCATTAGCTTCAGCCAGGTGAATGTAGATAGATGTTTATTTTATTTCACCATGAAATCATTGGTCCAAGGACTAAAGCTGCGTTCATGTATTGTGGGGAGGAGGAAGAGTGCTAACACCAGATAAACAGTCTGAACTAACTTCCTCTCTTGTGTTTTGTATCTGTTGCACTTCTTTACCAAGTGAAACCAGGAACAAAACATATAAAATGAGCTGAATCAATTGGATTAGTGTTAATAAAAAAGTGGGAGATTTCATCAGAATCACGTGTTTTTCCAAAGCGATATAAAGTGTGATTATGTTGCTGGATGGAAGTTATCTTAATTATTTTTAATCAGCTGCCACCTGTTTCATTATGTTGTTGTTTGTTGCACAAGAAGTTTTATAAAGGCAGGTGTCTGTTTTGTCTGTTTCCTGAAATGCTGGATATATCTCTCCCCCGTTGGAGCTTAGCCCTTAAAATGCTAATTACTGTTAACACTCAGCCGGGGTCTGCGGAGTTCAGCTATCAGCTTCCCTCCGGATGATAAAACCGTGTAACGCCTGTGAAACAGCAGTTCCTGTGACAAACCTGCCGAAGGAGAAGATCTGCAGTTTATCTCTCTGATAGGCCAGACTCCAGGAAACAAGTGTTGAGAACAGCAGTGTCTTACTCTGTTGTTTCATACACACACACACACACACACACACACACACACACACACACACACACACACACACACACACACACGCATGTAACACATGTGATGAGCAACAAGGAGGCTGCTGATTGAAAACAGCTCATCGTCCAGGACACAAACTGAAGCTCAGGGGTAGAGAGGGAAAATTTCAAAATAAAAGTAGTATAAAGGGGAATACATTTCTTTTCCTTTGATACCCTTTTCAAAATGAAGCAACATATAAACACAAACTAAGTATTGAACCAAGGTAAATTAAATCCTGTTGGTTACTGATGATTCTTGCTAGAAAAGTACCTGCAAAGACTCAGGGGTTTTAGTGCATGTGCTTGTGTTCTGCAACTATACTGAAAGATAAAAAGCTCATTAATGACAGTGCAGCTTCCAACAATGATACTTTTACTTTTTATGGCGACTTACATTTCAGCTGTGAGCAAATTTTTTTTATTTTTTTCTCAGAATAAATGAAAAATGTGAAAATGAAAATTCGGTCTGTGGTTCAACAAGTGGGTTATTCACACTGAGTGCACGAGATCACCTTAGCTTTAAAACTACATGAACCTGTCCACCAGTGAAATGGCTGCATGTGACGTGTGTTTCCTCCCTGTCACTGCAGACAGTAACAACCTCGGGCCAGGTGCACCCTGGGAGCTCAGGCTGAGTCCGTACTGCAGCGGCCCAGGTTTGAGCCTGGTCTCTTTACTGAGTTATTCCCTCTCTCTCTCTCTCTCTCTCTCTCTCTCTCTCTCCCCTGACTTTCCCATATATCTCTACCATCAGTATTAAAACTAAATAAAGCAGAAATGCCAAAAACAAAACAAAAACAACCTCAGATCAACATCACAATGCTGAAAACATTCAGATGTATTAACACTGGTAAAAGAGCATATGACAATTTCACTTTATGATCTGATTCATATGAAAGTGTGAGATAAAACTTTATTGAGGGGAAATTCACAACGATAAATAATAATAATAATAAATAATAATAAAACTTTATTGATAATGAGAATTGCAGATGTTGGTGTGAAAGAACGTGGCAGAGTCATTCTGGTGAATTGGGAATTTCACTCTGAAACTAAACATCAGTTAAATGAATAACATGTAAAATGGGTGCTGAGGTCAGAAGAATGATGAGGAGGAAGTAGGAGGGAGGAAGGAGGAAGGAGAGGGAGGGAAAAGGAGAGACAGTAGTGACTCTGTCTGTCTCCTTGTCCTGAAGGTGGAAACAGGGTTGTGTATTTTTCCCACACTGGTGATAGAGCTATCTGTGTCGGCCCCAGTCATCCTGGCAGTGCCCCCCGCCCCCCCCCCCCCCCCCCCCCCCCCCCTCCACCTCCACCTCAGGCCTGCACAGCTTACAGGCTGTCCTCAGGAGGAGCCAGCCAATAAAGATAAGCTTGACGGAGGAGCCAGCCAATAAAAGATAAGTCTCAGAGGAGCCAGCCAATAAAAGATAAGACCTGGAGCATGTCTGTGACTTCCTCACTGATCTTCCTTCGGCAGATACAAGGCACCGCGCTGATACGGCTGGCGTCTCACTGGCATCCACGGAGAAACCGAACACACGCAGCACACACAGCAGCATGTGAATCCAAATTCCTTTTACAGCCCGAGTTTTATTTTCATTGTTTGGGCAATAATTTACTATCATTGTATAAATACAACAGCTTTACAGCCCAGTCCATCATGGCAAATAACAATACACAGTTTAATCATTTCAACTGCGGCGTTTTAAAACGTGGCGCCTTGCTCAAAGCCATGTGGACGAGCTGCCCATATTTCACCAAACAGGCCGATGTGACATCACAAACTGGCCCCAACGGTAATTTAAATGTAAAGAACAGCCAGTGTGTTTCTGCCGTCCAAGTTACTGCAGCACGAATGCGGAAATATAAGATTTGAAAAGCCGAACTTAAAGTCAAGGCCTTAAAATGATTTCCACGAAAACGATTTGCAGGCACTTCTTACGCTCAGCTGATGCCGGCGTCCCATTCCTCGAATGATTGACACTTTGCAAATTGTGGATACGTTTCTAAATACTGCAGGACTCTCGTACGTTTCGTGCTCGGGTCATAAATTTACTGTTTGTTGTAAATGGGGAAATTTTCTCCAAAGTAACTGCAGGTTCATGGTAATTCATCCAATTTTTTAATCAAGATTTGATTTTAATCTGGATCAAAGTGGTGATCAATCAACCCACCAACATAAAAACACGGCTGCCGTGTTAGTAGCTCCAGCTCAAATCAATGTTATCAATATAACTCAGAATCACAAACCACAAGTGCAGCATCTATAACGAAAAACATGATCCGGTTCCAGGTTTTTAAATGTGAGGTTTCACTGATTTTTCTCAGTTTTTCTGTTTCGCAGAATTTTTCTTTCGCTGTTTTTAAATAACGAAATAGTTTGTAGTCATTTAGATTAAATTATTAGTTGGAAAAACAACTGACACGTTAATCAGTAAGTCTGTAGTTTCAGTGTTGAGTAACAGTCCTGTTTCATCTCATATGTTCCACAATAGAGCGATTCTCATCTTTAAGATACCGTTACACAGCTTTCAATGACACGAAATGATGATTCACATTTGTCCCAAATCTAAAGTAAATCTTTTGTTTAGTAGTGATTTTGGACACAGTCATATATAGTGTTATACAAGCTTAGTGTTAAACAACACACTGATTCAGAAAATTCTATAAATAGAAGTGAATACATGATAATAGGATGTGTATTGTCCGTATTGAGTCCAGTAGAAGCTTTTACTGATTACAGCGTCCCGTCTCCCCATCACTTCAACCTCTCGGCCAATCAGGGATCCAGATCTCTGACATTTCCGCTCTTATTTTTCCTCGTAAATGTCTGTGAAGCTGAGCCGACCAGATCACCAGGATATTCAACGTTAATCAGACAAACAGCAGAGTCCTGTGTGTGTGTGTGTGTGTGTGTGTGTGTGTGTGTGTTTTTCAACAATCCTTTTAGGCTTTATTTAGTCTCGCTGTGGTCACATGTCTCGTCTGAACGGGAGGCCTGGCAAAGGAATCTGCGGCACATTTGATAATCTGACAAATGTTTAATAAAGGCATTTTTCAGTGGGCTTCATTTTTTTTCTAATGGCCACTAATGGGAAGTACATCGGACATTGGCACATGAAGACAGAGGAGACGTCTTTGAGCCAGCAGAGATAAAGTGTGAGTCCTGCTCTGTCTCACACACACACACACACACACACACACACACACACACACACACACCTCCCTCCACCCTGACAGCACCCTCAGCGAGCCCCCCTGTTCTCTAGTCGCTAATGACGGACAGCTGAAGGCACACTCCTGGGGCGCCAATCAAATTTGCAGGCCTGTAATTGGATTACGGCGGGCAGGGGGGAGGGCTTTTATCTCTCCCTCTCTCTCTCTCTCTCTCACTTGTTTGTGCTCTCGTCTGCGGGTGAATGATGGACAAAAGAGCGGCCTGTCAACGTCAACTCCAGGCTGACAGAGGATGTGTGTGTTTCTATCTGTGTGTGTGTGTGTGTGTGTTTCTGTCTGTGTGTGTGTGTGTGTGTGTGTGTGTGTGCTGATTGTTTACAGGGCTGGAGCCAGCACTGACGGCTGCTGAGTGTATTGACATCATGACTTTCTCTGTGAGTGTTTTTTGGTTTTCGGCATCTGTGTGATACCTTCATTCATCTGTGTGTGTGTGTGTGTGTGTGTGTGTGTGTGTGTGTTGGTTTGAGGCAGCAAAGAGCTAAATATCACTTAGCTCATTGCCTCGTCTCTGTTGCCCTTTCACCAGGCCTCAACACCAGGACGACACAAAGGCCGCTGTCCCTCGGCCAAGTTTCCTGAAGCCAAAGGGAAGACGACAAATCGCTCACACAATAGAACAAACAGCGGCTGCGGAGACTCTGTCGACCGGAGCTGCTGCTGAGGACGGAGGTCGGCCTCCAGCAATTTCATTTACTTCTTAAAGAGTGGAGAGACAAGAAAGCCAAGTCCTGCAGAGAATAATCACTGCACATAAGCACAATGTTTGCTCTCTGGTTCCTGAATGATTTGTGAAAGGGTCTGACCTTTTTAACATATGAAACAAATATTTATTATTTTACAAAACTAAAAAAATAACTCCTTTAATTGGTTACTCCTCAAATATCTGCACACAGAATTTAAGTAAGGTCAATGGTTGGTTACACTAGGAGGTGGGAAAGAAAATAAAAATGCTATTTATTTATGTTCATACATTTAAAAAAAAAAAATGTGATAAGAAGAAGAAAAGTCTGTAAATAGTAAATAGTTACGAAAGTAAATAGTTACAATAAAATGTGGATAAAATAATTGCAAAATTAATTTTAATGGGACAGAAATTCAGGCCTCATTTTAAGTTATTCAGTTCTCAGGTGAAAATAACTATTTAATAATTGAATTATAAGGTGACAGGCTAGATTAATATCACTTTATCCTTGGTACTGAAATAGACTGTATTTACTAAAAGTTAAAACAAAAAATTAAAGATGTAAACATGCACAGGCTTCAAAATTGAAATTAGTCACCATAAATCTATTTGTCTCTTAGTAACACTGACAGATGTTGCTTTAGCTCTGACAGATGTTCAACCGTAGTGTCGTTTTATTAGAATAAAAGCAGCTCTAAGTTGATTTTTGATTAACAACAAGACGTCCAACAACACAAAGCTTCATCTGGTAATAACTGAAGGAGACCTGGATTCATATATCAACATGTTTATGATCTCAGAGTTTCCCTCCACTGATATATTAAAGAAAAGTACAAAATATCTTTCACTTTAATTCAATGATTTACATTATGGGGACTTTCTTTTTGTCCCCATGAGGAAGATCAGTCCCCATAATGTGAGTGTGTAGATTTAGGTCCCCACAACATGAGCAATACCTGGACCTCACACACACACACACACACATACACACACACACACACACACACACACACACACACACTGCAGGCCCTCCCACCAAAAACAGATGTTCAGGTGACAGAGAGACATAATCCAGGCAGCAGGTGACTGTGTGTCTGTGTGTGTGCGTATATCTGTGTATTTGTATCCATGTATACTGCGTGTGTGTGTGTGTGTGTGTGTGTGTGTGTGTTGTTCAGACGTCACCATTACTGTCATGTTGACAGTGGGACACACACGTAGTGCTGAGAGGAGTCGTGTCTGAGGAGCCTCAGGGTGAGTCTGTGTGTCAGCGCTGGTGACTTAATTGAGTCTTTACTCTCTGCTGTAGAACCAGGGGGGTGGTTAGCATTCATTAGGCAAAGATTAACATTATTTAGTGTGTGTGTGTGTGTGTGTGTGTGTGTGTGCGTGTGTGTGTGATCAAGGAACAAACCTAAGGCTAAAAAGATGATCTATTTAGATCACATTTCACAATATTCATAAATTCATCATTTAAGTTTTTATAGTTGTGAGTATTTGCTTTTCTCTCTTTTATATCCCTGTAAACGTAATATATCTGCTTTCTGGACAAAAAAAAGGCATCACCATGACAACGTCACCATGCATTTTAGGATATTGTGACATATCAGAATTTTTTTTTTCGCTGTATCAACATTGCAGCTATCAGTGTAAATCAATGTATTAATGGATCAGTCAAGAAAATAATTAGGAGATGAATTAATGAAGACAATAATTGTTAGTGGCAGCTCTAAATGAAGTTTATACTTATATTACAGTTTTCAATAATTAAATCTTTAGCCTTTTAAACTGATGATAAAGGAGACAAACAACTCGAAATATTTGATTGATTTTTATCTGAAAATGGAGAAAAGGTGCAAATCTTCATATTTATAGATCTGTAATTGTTGTCTTGGTAAAACCATGTGATTTATTGTGATAAAGCTTTTCTCAGCTGCTTCCAAATCACAGAATCACTGGACTGTATTTTTACTTGCTAAAATACTGTCACTTTAAAAATCTATGAAGTATTAAAACGTATCTAGTTGATCGACTTATCAATCAGCTGACTCAGCACCGGTGATGTGAATCCAGCTGCTGGGATGTGAGGCCTGAACGACTGACAGCAGGCACGCTTGTCACCCATCATGCTGTCAGTGTCGGCGGCTCTGGAGACGCTCCGTGTGGGAACGTTCTGGAAAAAGCACCCCTGCCCCCCCCACCCCCACCCCCACCCCCACCCCCCCATCTATCAGTGCTTTCACACCGGCTCCTGTCACCTTCCTCGGCCGACACCAGCGAAGCAGCCGCCGGAGCCGAGAGCGTCACGGTGTGAAACAGACCTGCTAACTCATGTCGCTGGTTTGATTACAGGCTGCAGGGGTCTGGACTCTGACACATTCAGGGAACATCTGGAAACAACAGACACTCATCCATTAATCTGTTATTAGTTTTCATCAAGCAAAACACTGAAAGGAAATAAAAGAGATGAAAGTGTAAGATTATAACGATGTCCTCTGCAGATGATTATCGCTGAGCTGTTTCCTGTCAATTTAGTCTTTTTTGTTTGAGCTGTTTCATCATTTTCTATTCATCAGTGAAGAGAAACAAAATGATAACGTGATGGAATAATGAATTAATTAGTTTTTAATGCAGTGAAATCTGCAGAATAAAACCCTGAACGCATCAGACTGTTGAAACTCTATCCTGCAAAAAAACAAAGATTTTTCTGGCTCAGTTTTGTTGCACTTAAGTCAAAACGGTTTATGATTCTTGGAGAGAGAAAAAGCGACACATTTATGCAACAAATTTACCCACAATCCCTCTGAAAATGAAAGAAAAAGTGGCACCAAAACAGCTGGAATGAAGCAAAAAAAAGGCAGGATGGCTCAGTGGCGTTCATGACCAGTTAACGCCTGTAAACTTAGTAAACTGTGCAGATCAGACGCTGTTAAAGCTGATGAGACTAAAATCTGAAATGTTTGTCGATTGAAACACTGGCGGCCTTTTCACTCATCATGGATTTGACCTGAGCCGACTGAGTAAAGCTGCACGACTCTCCGAAACATCCTCTCACTGTGTAATCCATCTTTTGTAACAGAAGTGGTGCCGGGCTTATGTGTTTAAGTCGGAGCGAAGACGACGGTACTCGTGTGAGTGCGAGGATTTAACCCCCATGCGGAGACTTAACGCTGGTGAAATCTGAGGGTTTAGATGCTGGTTACAGTCAGGTGTGTACTAGTTATGGTTATGGTTAAGTCTCTGGTGACTCTCCTAGGTCCCATTATACCACGACCATGTCCTCATCACCTGTGGACAGTACTCTGGTGTCTGCGGCTGAGAGAAGCGCTGCGTGCTGTGAGGTGTAGTCCCGCCTCCACACCAAAACTAAACAACATGTCGGCCGTGAGGAACTTTAACAAAGTGTGTGAGACCGATATGACGCACGCCGTCTGCAATGCATGATAAAAGTGATCAGTATCAGCTGATCTCACTCATAGATGATCAGTATTGGCGGCAAAAAAACGTGATCGCATGACGTTCTTCTTCTTCTGACAGTTTTGTGAATGAAGCTTTTCCACAAATGGAGCACAAAAAGGCTTTTAGAGTAAATAAAGTATAGTATATAATTTCAGAGCCACTGATTATGCAGATGATGTAACTTCAATAACCTGCAGCCAAAAACAGGAAACAGTCATCAAGTTGAGTTGTCAGGTTTTTTTGTTTTTTTTCATTCACATTCATGGATTCAGGTTCACTGAGTCTGTTTCACATTCACACATGTAAACAACATCTTACACCCGGAGGACGTAAACACACAACCACAGTGTGATGTCGGCCTCGGGGCAGCGACGCTGGAGCAACGCCTCGTTTCGACGAGGGCAAGTCCTCCTCCCAGAGTGAACCTGCCGGTCCTGGATGAACCTGTTCAGAAACTTTTTCTTTTAATGACGAGAGTAGATTAAGTTAAACTGTCACCTCCAGCTTGAGGACATGCGCCAAAAGAGAAAACATGAGAAGAAGAGCGCAAACTGAACAAAACTAGGTCAAAAATAAAAGGGAGAAAAAGTGTGTAAGTGTCTTTGTCTGTGAGTGTTGGTGTGCTCTTGTGTTCATGAATGTTATTTTCCTGTTTGTGTATGTGTGTGTGTGTGTGTGTGTGTGTGTGTGTGTGTGTGTGTGTGTGTGAACGGGAGACCGCAGACAAGGCGTCTGGATGTTGCTGAGAACTTCCAGAGCCCCGGAGCAGAGAGCCTGTCCCTCAACCACGCCGGCTCTGAAACACACTCAAGACAAGTTAATCCTCCAGAGCTCGGCTTTATCTGCACCCACCCACCCATCCACCAGCCCCCCCACCCCCCCCCCCACCCCCACTCTCCCTCCCTCCCTCTCTCCGTCTCCATCTCTCCGTCCGTCACTGCCCCTCCTCGCTCAGGCGTTCCCTCCGTCTTCGTCCCTCCCCTCGCGCTCCGTGATCGATCACGTACTTTGCTATCGCTCGCTCGGCCCTCCATTTGTTTCCCTGCAGATTATAAACGCCTTCATTTCTCAAACTGTCCACATCCACTTCTTGCAGCAAACATCTTTATGTGGTTAACAGAGTGTAGGCTTTTCACTCGCCCCTTCTCCAGCCGCTCACCTCAGCTACAGCCACAGAGTTTCCATTAGCTGCCGTAACAAAACTCGTTTGATTTAGCTGTTGTTGTATTCGGTCAATTTAATCACGTGTTTACATTATTGCATGCTGTTCTGGTGACACCCTCATCCTGTAGAGTTGTTTTTTTTATTAATTATTTTTATTTTATAAAATAGTGTGATTGAGGCAGCTGCTGCGGAGTTCTGTTAATTAGTCTTACCGATAATAACACACTGATGTCACTGAATATAATCTCAACAATATCTCTGTAACTTCTTCAAATTGGGCACAAACATTCACTTGGACACCAGGATGAACTGATTATATTTTGGTGGTCAAAGGTCAAAGGTCAAGGTCATAGTGACCCTCACTAAACGCAGATTGTGGCCCTGTGAATACAATATCTCTGAAGGAATTTCTTCAAATTTGGTGCAAACAAAACACTTTTTAGCCATTAGTGAAAACTCCACACACAATTATGACAAGATGTCACACAAATGGTTAATATTTTACAGCAGGTTCAATCTGAACTGTGTGAACTCACGTTAACGGTCGGCCCTAAAAGCGCTCCGTTATCTCGGTTTCACCTACTTGTGTTGTGAAATGTGTTTTTTCGCCACAGAGGAAATAAATTAATTACAACTTAAAACCAGCTCATAACGTCATCTGACGTCTTTACTGCAGAAACGAACCAGGGGAGAGAATCTGAAAAGAAGCCAAGAATCACGGCTGAGACAGAAGATGAGTTAAAAGAGACTAAAGCCAGAAAAATACTGTCAGAGAGAATAATTCTGACGCTTTAACAGTCCGAGTCGAGTCGGAGCGGGAGTGTGTGACTGATAGACAGAATGCACTAACGTGGGATTAACATATTACTGCACATCATGTTTCACTTGCACAAGAGAAAAAGTTTCTAGTGGATTAATGATAATCAATTATATCTCAGGGAAACATTCCCATCAGGAGTGGTGACTCGGCCCAATGCGGTAATGTGAACTTGACCTTGTCTCTCTGCAGAGCTGGAGCTTCAGCTCAGGACCCTCCACGCACAAAGAGTTGCTGCTAATTTCCATGACTTTTCCATGATATTTTAGTCCAGGACTTTTGTGACTGGAGGAGTTTTTCCCAGAACCAGTGGGAACATTGTTCATGTACGTGGAGAAACCTGCTGACTGCAACACTGGTTTACATTTTCAATAAGCCCCAACCATGCTTTTTCTCAAAAGACTCTTTCTCGCAGCTTCGTGCTTTCCTCTGACGACAGCGTCACGAAGAAGGATGGCGGGATTAGCGGACGCGGCCCTCTGCTCCGCCAAAGACAGGTCACATGACCTGGTGACCTATCCTTTCTGCAGAGAGCGCTTTCTGCCGGGCTGCAGAGCTCCACCTCTCGCACCGTCCCAGAGCTGGATGCCTGAGGATTAAAGTGTGTGCTGAGAGGTAGATCTGTTTTGTTTCTCTAATGCGCTAAGTACTCGTAAGCATCCAAGGTGCTTGTCCAGAGAAAAATGTGTGTGTGTGTGTGTGTGTGTGTGTGTGAGCCTATTTGTCAGGGTTTGAGCATGTGTGTTTGTGTGTTTTTTCAGATTGTGGTTTGACTGTATAAGTACCAGCGAATTCTGGCAGCAATAAATACAGTGCGGCTTAAGAGAGTGTAAACACGTCTGCAGTACCAGACTGTGAAACTCTCCTGTGGACGGAGGGAGCTGGGAAACTCCAGCAGGTTTAGTGCCACATATATCTGTCTCTCTGATGTTTTTTTTTTTTTTTTATGTTTGAGAAACCAATAATAAAACTAATACTCCACTCCGGTTACCCGTGACGACGTCCTGTCTTGAGTCTCACTTCTCTGGTTTCTGGCTTTAGGTTGATCGTGTTCAGAAATAACGAATATGAAATCAGTGTTTAGGACAAATTCTCAAAATGTTTCCACATAATTTTTTACATAACATCTTATTGCACTAAAAATATGAATTAATTTAAATATGAATAAGCTTTAAGCGTTATGATTTTCCAGAGTTGTAAAAAGTATTACAAGCCACTGTGCTTGCATCGAATGAGATTTAAATCACATGAATCTGTTTCCTCCAACTGGATTTCCCTGATAGTATTTTAGTGTCTCACTGGAATATGAAACAACACACCCCCACGCTCTGTTACATGGCCTCATACAAAGTTGTTCCCACTATGAAAAATGATAAATATCAGACAGGATGAAACAAAACAAGAATATCAAGTGCAGGGTTTTTTTATTTTTCAGAAATAACCGACACTCAGGACTCAAAGAGCTCAACAAATGCACGTGATAATCTGCTGAAAATAATGTGTACGTATCATCCTGTTCCTGTCTGCACAGCTGTACGAGCTCCGCGGCCCCGGTGTCATCTCCATTCCCTCCCCCCCCCGGGGCTGCTACCAGAGGCCGTCAACCCCATTCACGGCATTTCAGTTGCAAAGTGGGCTCCTATTCGCACCCAAATCCTCCCAAAGCTCCCCTCTCTTTCCCGGCCGGGCCCGTGGAGAGGCAGGGCCAGTCCCCACAGGTGCAGCCTGCAGAAGATGACAGCCTCTCCTCAGCAGGGCTTAGCTCCTCTTGTGTGGCGTTGAGGCTCTCAGCCAGCGGATTCCCTGGGGGCCGTAGTTGCAGTTACACCCTCAACAACACAGGTACTGTTGTGCTGTCGACCGCGCCGTTAAAATCCTCAGAGATGAATGCCGAAAATGGGACATGCGGCAATTTGTGCAACAGACACGTTCACGCTCTTTGAAGTGAGGGATCATCAGACGCCGGCGGCCCTCTCCAGTCACCTTTCTTCAACGCTGGCTTGTCTGTTAACACCCCGTCGACGGGTGTTTGCTCACAGAGGAGGTGCGAACACTGAGGTAAAACCTGGAAGATCAAAGGTAAGATGGCTGTCAAGTGGTTTAAGTCGTGGCTTGTCAGTGACCTCAGTGAACAGAGGCATTATTGCACACATTAACGTGCTCTGGGAACTCTTTCAGCGTAAATCACGGAACAATACACTTGAGCACTTGACTTTTTTGTCTTTGTAGCAAATCAGTACCGGACGTTAATCATCAGTAAAGTGTGCCAGACAAGGAAGTAAACGACCTCACTATTTTATTATTTATTCACATTATTGTCTGATCATTTGTGGTGAGCCACGGCTCAGGCGGTGGCAGGTCGGCGGCTGATTCCCAACGAATCAAAAGATATAGATGGCGAGCTACCAAAACACAACAACAACAAAATTGTCTTATTATTTTCTGCTGTGGACACATTCTCAAATGGTGGAGCTCTTATTTTGAAAGCACTGCTGAATATATTTCTTCATTTCCTGGGATTGTTCCCGCCACTTACCTGTCACTCAAAAATCACCTTTTAATTTTTAAATTTTTAAAACATACAAGCAAGTGGACAGACCCACAATCACCACTATAATATGTTGGTGTTAGCATTAGCATTAGCATTAGCAAACACGTCCAGCAAGACACAGAAAAATATTTGTGTGTTTCTGACCCAGCTGTTGAATCCATCTCTTATATCTGGGTCCCAGGTGTTACAGACTGAACTTTCTTACTCAGGTAGTTGCAAAGGATGAAAATGAACCAAACCGTAATCCTGCCATCAAGCCAAAAGAAAGAGTGATTTGTTATTACAAGTTGACCTAATTAAAAAGTGATTAATTCCCCACGTTATCAGTGTAAAATCTATTAAAGAAGCTACATTTTAATCATAATTGATTGGCCATCAAACAACACAGGAAGTAGATAGTTGATATTGGATAATTCAATCTTAAATCAATGTCCGCTTACTTTTTTCATCTTCCCTTTGCAGATCAGCACCTGTTATCATTTCACCATTGTTCCTTACTTTGGTTTAATGACGAGCATCAAGCCACGCCCACTGACATGATGGTTGAAAGCTCCAAACCACAAGTTAATATATATAAGTATAATGTATATATATTTATATAAAAAGACCATTCAACATATTTGTCATGAACAATGTCAGGATCACGTGAGATGAGGTGAAATCTGGAAGTTAAACATTAAGGTACTTCATGATGTAAAGTCACTAATGCACAGTTTTGGAGGCTGGGTGGTCTGAGTCATGAGGAACAGGAAGTCGACATCTCCTCATTCACTCGTTAAAGCTGACACAAGCAAAACAACTGCTTGTAAACGACCAGCATCCTACTTCCCATGGCTCGAATGAAGCGAAAGTGTGGGAGGGCGTCGACCGTCGTCGCTGGGTGGTTTTTGTTAACAGCCACCGGTTGTTGTGTTTTTGACGCCTGCTGTTTTGTTTAGGAAGAGAAAGTTCTAGTTTCGGTCGAGTCAGTGCCGAGTCTTGAGATGATGGAAGTCCGGAGCTTTTGTCCTGAACTTGACAGCTTATAATCCATCCAGTCCACGATGGTTTGAGGGCCACACAGGAAGCACTGATGATCCACATCCTGTTGAAAAGAGCCGAAGACGGGAACCAGGCTGTAAACAGCAGGTAAAAGTGAAAGTAATCTTACTGATCTTGTTGTGAACTATTCAAATTGTTTTAAGAATATTTTATTTATTTTACATGCAGCTGCTGACGGGACGATGCACATGTCCCAGTGTGACGGGAACCCAACATTAGTTGCATAGTTGTATTTCCATCCTGCGTTTCGATCGACTGTGCTGCTCTTCGGTTTCATGTGTTATTGTGTCTGTTATCTGTGTTTAACATTACTCTCTTGTTATTTTTTTTGGTGCATATTTGTGATACCACAGCACGTCTTTGAGCTGTGCGCCGTATCACCTCTGCTGAGTCGCTGCCCCTCTCATCAGGAACCAGGTGTTTCTTGAGATTTATAAAAATGAGCTTTCAACGTGTTTCCTGGTGCGAAACTTAACAGGAAACACCACAATATGTGTTAATTTGTAATTGGTGCTGGAAAACAAAAACGCTGAAAGTGAATCTGTGGCTTTCCTGAGACATCAGAGGAATGTCTCTGTGTGTGGCAGGAGGGGGGGTATCGAGCAACGTCAGGAATGCTAACAGACTGCTGGTCTTTATTTGGTCTGGCTCCGGCTCTTATCTGCTCCAGCTCCTCACAACCTAACTTTGTTCACCGGTTATCAACCAATCACGGCCCGGTTTAACCGCTCCCGAACACAGAGGGATCCAATCCGAACGGGGGCGGAGCAATAACGGCGGCGGTCATCTTGTTTTTCTGTGAATGCGAAATCAAGCGTAGACAATAATATGTTCAGAGGAATGTGGTTCGTGATAAGACGAGAACATTAGGGATACAAACACACACCGACGCTGTGTTTTTGAAATATCACAGGGCGTATTGGTGAACAGATGTTAGCAGCTGCCTGATGTTTGGTGTTTAATCTGCATCTGTAGTTTTACAAAAAACCTTATTACTGAAAAAAAACCTAAAAAAAATGATATTTTTGGTATTTTTCTTTCACGTATCAGTGATTCTTTCAGCTGCATTTCTTTCTCCTCCAGAGCTGAGAACTGTTTATGTAAATTATTACCAGTGTTGGGGAGTAATTATATGCCATTATATCTACACAGTGATTTTTTTCTCTAGCTGCTGAAACTACAAAAATTTTTTGGTTAGAAAAGGAAAGTAATGATTTTTTATTTTCATTTATATATATATATATATATATATATATATATATATATATATAAATATGTTTTTCAAAACATAAATTGATTGAAATTTTATAAAACAAAGAGTATTAGTTTCCTTTGTTTGTGGTTGGCAGCAGGGATGAGTGGCAGTGCTGTAAAGTGACACAAGAAACACATATATATATCTATGTATATGTCATATATATATATATATATATATATATATATATAAATGTCATATCTGTGCTAAGTTGAGCTCTTGTTGCTGACTCTGCATCAACCCATCATTGTTTTTAAGGATGTCGATGTGAGAGTCATGAAGTGATACAGGTTTTGATTTTCGATGCAGCCATTTGTCATTTTTTCCCTCAGTCACCAGAAACATCATCTGATGACATCATTAGATAGGGCCTGAGCTAATCTGGGTTTGTTGTCGGTGAGTGGCGGCGGCGGCGGCGGCGTGGTGTGACGACGTTGCATCAGACTTGGAGCTGCAGAGCGGCTTGGCTGCTCAGGATCTGGCTCTGCGAGGCCACAGCAGTGTTTATGGAGCCGGGCTGGAGATTAGGATGACTGCACACACACACACACACACACACACACACACACGCTGTCTCTCTCTCTGGGTTTCCACTCTCAGTCTCTCCTCTCAGACTGCTCCCTATGAACGCTCACTGCTCCCCTCCTCTTTTTTTCAGG